>NC_080080.1:68468397-68798918 GCF_949987535.1 Balaenoptera acutorostrata | reverse complement strand
TTTTTAAGTTTGCATATAATTATATCAAAATACTATTTATTTCTGTTTTGTGAAGTAGTAGTTTACTGAACTTTAGCAGTAAGAATCTACTGAATATTTAATATAAATATTGCTAGGGAGACTTTAAGGTCAAGGATTAGAATAGGATTTAAGTTTTAATATTGACACTGTCACTCTAGTTATGTGATACTAAGAAACTTTATAAGCTCTTTAAACTATTGATTATTAATCTGTAAAATGTATTATTGTATGGAGCAACTGAAACAAAGTCTGTTTCACAGTGTTTACAAAGTAGACGAGTAATGTATGGTAATTTACACAATAACTAGATCAGTAGATTTTATGAAGGCCCACATTTTTCATAATCCTTTGTTGAAAGCTCTTTATATGAAAAATTCTAACAGTATAAAGCGTCATAAAATAGAAACTGGTAATACATTAATATTGAACCTGATAAACAGGATTTTGTCTCTAAGGTTGAGAATAAGTATTAGAAAACTTTTTCTGTAAAGGGCCACATAATAAATATCTTAGGCTTCTTAGGCCAGGAAGTCTCTCTCACACTGTACAACTCTGCCGTCATATGGCGAAATCAGTCATAAGTAGTCAGTAAACAAATGGGCATGGTTGTGACCCAGTAAAACTTTATTTACAAAAACAGGCATTGAGTCAGATTTGGCCTGTGGGCTTTCATTTGTCCACGCCTGTTGTAGTTTGTCTTCTTTCCCTTCCCTTCACCCACTTATCTTTCCCCCAAGAATAACCACTTGGTTTATTGACGTTTAGAAATAGGGTACAGGTTTCTATGCCTAGAATTTCAGTCTTCACGTGCTGTCCCTGACTAAGAAAAGTTAATTTGGAACTAACCCTGCATCACTTAGAGTTTGCTCAGAGAAACAAAATGCTAAGATACAGAATAAGGGATTTACTGTAAGATTTGACCACATGCATGGTGGAAGTGGGTTACATATCTATGTGAAGATGTTGCTTCTGTGTCTGGTGTTGGGCTGAAGTCAGCTGAGCAGCACGTGAAGAAGAAAAGACGGGCATGAAGTATCAGAGAGCAGAGACAAACCAGAACCCACAAGGACCAGCTGGAGCCCACGGCAGCCCCACCCCGCCTCTTGGCCTCCAACTTCACTGATGGAGGTGACTCCCAGCAGAGGTAGCACATGCTTCTGGCCTGGAGGTCACAGACCCCCAAGGTAGACATCCAGCAGGAGCTGGAGTGGCGGCAGGCCCCCTGCTGCACCCAGGACAACCTAGCCAAAGTCTGCCTGACCTTCCTAGCCTCAACATGGCTACTTCTTCACTTCCTCTTTACACATCTCCTGCAGAGTTCTTAACCCTGAGCTCTACAGGACAGAGTGCGACAAACCCTGCAACCTAATTTGAGTATCATCTGCCGAGGAACTCAGAGGAGGTCAGTCAGTGTCATTAAAGTTTAAACATGCTACCCTTGCCTCTGCTTTTAAAATACTCTTGCGGGCAAATACTGCTGACTTTAGCATTTTAGAAACTGCCCCTGAAGAGCACCTACATTCCCTCCATGCTTAGAGCCTATCTATCTGAATAATTTAATGAACTTCAGGTCATCAGTTAAGCTACCAGCACCAAATCTTCTGTTCAGGGTGCCCTTTAATTTCAGTCTTCCCTAGACTGTCTCTTCTCATTGCTCATTCCCTCCTGCGCTGTTCTCTCATACGGTATTTTCTTTTTTTTTTTTAAAATTATTTATTTATTTACTTATGGCTGTGTTGGGTCTTCGTTTCTGTGCGAGGGCTTTCTCCAGTTGCGGCAAGCGGGGGCCACTCCTCATCGCGGTGCGCGGGCCTCTCACTATCGCGGCCTCTCTTGTTGCGGGGCACAGGCTCCAGATGCACAGGCTCAGTAGTTGTGGCTCACGGGCCTAGTTGCTCCGTGGCATGTGGGATCTTCCCAGACCAGGGCTCGAACCCGTGTCCCCTGCATCGGCAGGCAGATTCTCAACCGCTGCGCCACCAGGGAAGCCCCGGTATTTTCTATTATCCTCAAAATACTTGGCTGGAAGCCCACGTTTTTCTGTATTGAAGACCATTTTCTCTCTTCAGAGTGTTATAACCATTACCAGAGGGCAGACCTGAGCATGTCTTGAGCATAGAGTCACTATGCAGCTGAATCTGGCTTAAGAACATTTAAACAAATTTTGGAACGATCTTCATGATTTTCCTTAGTTTTATTTATATTTGTTCTGCATTTACTGTCTCCTCATCTTTAGAAACCTTCCCATCACATGCATGTTTCCTATGTTGTCATGAATCTAGTCAATGTCCAAACTCATGGGAACAATAATAGGAGACCCATCTCCCACCTACACAGAGCAATGCAGAGAAGTCAGTATTCGGCAGCAGTCTTAATACGCTCCTGTGGTGAGGAGGGCAATCCGCGTGCTGATGGAGAAATGCAAACCAACCTCGCTGTGAATGTTTGTGAAGCATCCAATATTGATTGCAGTTCCCCTACCTAATTTGAATACACAGCTTGAAATATACCTTTGACTACTGTCAGGGGCACAAATTTTCACCTGCTAAATATAAGCCCTGTGAAATCAATCATTCACCCCTTGCTACCCAACGGATGTTCTTGAACCAGCAGCATAGGCATCGCCTGAGAATTTGCAAACCTGTGGAATCTCAGTCCCAAACCCAGAGCCGCTGTATTGTAATCTACATTTTAACAAGATCCCTTGTCATATACATACAACTTAAGGTATGAGATGCACTGACTGAACTCTTGGAGTCTTCTCATTCAATTAGAAATCATAATATAATACACAAGTGGTCAAAA
Organism: Balaenoptera acutorostrata; assembly: GCF_949987535.1. Taxonomy (NCBI): domain Eukaryota; kingdom Metazoa; phylum Chordata; class Mammalia; order Artiodactyla; family Balaenopteridae; genus Balaenoptera; species Balaenoptera acutorostrata. The sequence continues at coordinate 68,796,092 of NC_080080.1, read as the reverse complement.
GGATTATATGAATGAGATGGTTTATGCTGAGTGTCTGGCACAGAAGCCTGCGACAAAAAGGAGCTTCCTCTACTGAAGAGAAGGGAATGGGTACTTTTGTTAGTCTCTGACTGATCATGAAAACTGATAGAAGAGGCATTGACTGTAAGGGAATTATTGGGAAATGGCACTATGCCGCAGAGAAGAGCAGGGCCCTGCAGGAAGGAACTTGCCCACCCTTGGGAATTAAGCACTGAGAATATGTATGTGGTCGAGCTCTGTGATGTCAAGAAAGCCATCCCAGTGAGACCCCTCCTCCCTGCAGAGGGAGTGCTCTGAGCCTCTGGCTAGACCAACATTCGTTTAGTCACAAGACCATGTTAATTTGTGGCTGTGTCTTCTTCCCACATAATGAGGCATTTATTGAAAATTCTGCATATTTTTTCGTAAGTAAATCTCCAGAAGGGAATTACCCTTTGGGACCTTTGTAGTTAGGGTAGACGGTAGTCAGTCTTCCAGCCCTGAACTTGAAGACAGTGGATACAGTGGCAGTGGATACAATGGCAGTCTATCAGGAACTATCATCTAAGAAAAGGTATGGTGCGCCCATAGCCTGTAGATACTTTAAAAGTTACTCTTAATCCTACTGCGCTTGCTGTGCTGGTGGTCGAGCTTAGTGTAGGCAGATAGTGTGTGCCTGTGAATAGTACAGAAAAGAGAGGAGGAAAACCGCTTTCTGTGTGCAGGCTTATCTGTTACGGCTGATAAATAGCACTTATATCACAGTAGGGAAAAGCACAGAGAAATTGCAAACTAGCCTTCTTTTTATATTTTAATGCCAAGGAGAGCTAGGTGTTCACTTATATCACGCATGTGGATTTCAGTATATGAACATATTGACTGAGTCTTCTATCTGCTATGAAAAGCAAACATGTAGATTTTTTTAATACTAACAATAATGGTAAATATAAAATTGTATATATATGTACATATATGTATTTGTTAAATAATACTTTTCAATGATTTGGTCATTCGTCTTCCCAAATGAGATGATTTATCTACTTTAATGTTTTCTACTTGAAGATATCATTAAAACTGTATACTTGCTATGTATCTTGCACTACCCATCTGACACTTTCCCACTATAAATACATAAAGATTTTTGGAACAGTGTTGCAGTATTATTATAATCACAATTTCAAGAATATGTATAAATATATTTCCAGAATATATATTTAATATAGTTTATAATATAATTTCTGGTATGTATATGATTTTTAAATAGTATATGTGCATATATATATGTGTGTATGTGTATATATACATGTATGTAAATATACATATATATGAAACACTGATGATCCAGAAAAAAAGAAATCCATTTCATTTATCTACGTCTTTAATTGGTATGTATGGTGTTTTTGTTCCTTATCAGGTTATAGAAATATTGCTCTGCTTGAAACTATACTTAGGGGTACTCTTAAATGTATTTTACTCCTATTTTCCCAGATTTGGTTATTGCACGTTAGTGCCCCATAAACAGTATGTTTGGGTCTTATGGCTGCTGTCTGTTCTTGAAAGTGCTAAGCTTATTAGCAGGATTGTGCTGGGATGATCATTGCTTTGAATCTGACAGATTTTATGTGTTTCAGAGCAGCATGGATAATGATAATGCATGACCTGTTTTTTTATATGGGGCTGGAATTTGCCTTTCTGTTATTTCGGTCTCCTGATGCAACCCTGAATAATTCTTTCCTACTCAGCTGTTAGCTGAGTAGAGGCATCATGTATGTGCCAACTCATCTTTTCTTCCGCTGACCATCTCATTTTCTTCAGCTGCTCCATAATATACTCGCTTTTAGGGGTTTTTCTACTGTAGGCTGCTCTTCATGATCTACTCTAGTTAAAGGCGGTTTAGTTAAAGGCATTTAAAGGCGGTTTAGTTAAAGGCATTTAGTTAAAGGCATCTAGTTAAAGGCATCTAGTTAAAGGCATTTGGCTTTTTCTGTTCTCATATTGCAAACGTATTCTTGGCTCATTCTTGGCTATGATAGAGCTCCTTGTCTTTTACTCATTTAGTTGACCTTTTTTAATGTAATCTAAATATGTAGGTTTATATTGATCCCTATTAAATTTCAGTTAAGTCATTTGGCCATTTGTATTAGACCATCAAAAGTGCATCTCGTGAAATATTAGTCCTATGCACAGATGTAGAGAACAAACGTATGTACACCAAAGGGGGGAAAGCGAGGGGGGGCGTGGTGTGATGAACTGGGAGACTGGGGTTGACGTGTATATACGAATATGTATAAAATAGATAACTAACAAGAACCTGCTGTATAAAAAAATTAAATTTGAAAAAATATTCCTTAAGCAAAAATACCTATGGTCAAGTAAAATTGTAAAAATTATTTATACTATATTCCTGTCTTTCAGATTTTCAATGACCATTAGATAATCAAAAGTTGTGAGAAGTTCTACAGTTACATAACCAATTTAAACTTTATTTACCCAATGTTTTACAAATTTATTTGGCCACTGAATTATTTTTCAAGTAATACTAATGACATACTATAAAGCCAGTTTTCTGCTTAATATAGTTTGTGAATTGTTAACTTAGTCCATTGTATCTGTTTAATTTTGATTTGTTTTTCCAATAATATTAGCTGCTATTTCAATATCTGTATAAAAATGTAAGCATTTGATAGGTGTGATATTTATCTTCATCCAAGATCCTGAGAAAAATGGTGAAAAGTTAGTGTTATGACAAGTTACTAGAGATTTTATCTAAGCTTATTATCTGTCCCCTGATTATGTGATATTCTTTGAACATCATTGTTCAAGGAGAAATTATTCATCTACTTGAGATACCGTCTATCCTGCACTACTTCTTCTTGTTCACAAAATTAGAAAAAGAATATTATCCAGTGTCTTAAAATCAGGGTATTTCTCCAGTTAAAAAAAAAAAAAATTAACGTATAGCGAAGGTTATCTCTGTTTTACTTCTTTGTGCTTTAAAGTTTTTGGAACTGCAGAATAGACAATACTTCTTATAGATCATATAGAATCAATTATGCAGGATCTAACCTAAAATAGAGACCAGAGTAACAGAGAACTGGTTATATTTTTGTCTTAACGTGTAATAACGTACTGCACGCATTTGTCTCATTTCATATAAACTCAAAATACATGCATAAGGAGCTACTATTCTACCTGATGAAAGATCTTATTTGAAATTCTACTAGTTTTATAGTTTATTTGTCAAAAATCTGACAGCAGTGGTAATTTCTTCAGAAGTAGAAGATAGTCCAAATGCATCCATATTGGAAGATTTTCTGTGCTTGCTAGGACTTCCACAGTGAAATATTTCTTCTTCTTCTACTTAAAAAAAAAAGAAATAGAGAGATCTTATTTTAATAAGGAATATAAGGAAAATAAGGAATTCCTTATTTTCATATATAGAGAAATTTAAATAAATATTCACGCCACAGCTTGAAGCTTTTCTAAGTAAAATAATAAGTTTATATAAAATTTAAACAGTAAATGACATTCATATGTTAATTATACTGTGTCTGCAAAGAAAGAAATACAAATACAAACCATTGAAAGTTGGAAATGTCATTAGGAGAAAGGCACAAGAGTGTCATAAGTTTATAATTTTTCACTTGTAAATATGCCTTGTATTTAGCTGTGATGCATTCACATTCTTGGTGAATTATATTAAAATGCCAATAAAATGGCTGTACATCTAAGTCAGTGTAAATTAAATGTATAAAGCTAAAAGTAATTTATAACAGCCACTTCCTAATCACTTTTGTCTTTCAGTTTATATTGCTACTTTTGCCACTATAAACAGTGTTGTTTTCCAATCCTTCATACTGTCACTTCCTAAAGTCCTTGTATTATATTACTGCTTACTGATATTTTCAATCCCATATATGTTATGCACTGCAGTGGTACACTGGACAAGAGTTTGAACTGACATTAGAGATCGATACTCCTTTTTCATCTTATGAAATAATTGAAGTAGGAAAAAAGATACTTTGTCAGAAGAGAGGTGTATCATCTCTGGAGCTCACACACAGTGAGAACATTCTAAATCTGTCTCGAGACTGAAGTACCCAGCCGCTACTGTGGGCACTGACCACCCAACAATGGGTGCTCTTTTAATGGAGGCCTGTGTTAAGAGTGAACGGAGGCAATATGATGAGTCTTCCATATGCTCTGTGTCCTAAAGGGCCTGCATACATTAGAGAGCTGTAGTTCCTATCTTCAGGAGCATATCATTTTTACTGGGACTTAAGTGTTATCAATGGCTCCCAGAGACAAGGTAAGTTATTTACCGTTCTAAACTTTGATTTCCTAATTTGGATAAGTTGGTTGATAATATATGCTTATTTACATGCTTATATATGCTTTGAGGTTTTTTCCCCTTTTCTATTCATTTTTTAATAAAATTATGTTATTTGCATATCAAAACTGTCATTCCCAAAGTTTCCTAGGACCTGAACAATAACTTTTTTTCCCTATCCCAAGATTCAAGGTATTAGGTCATTTGCTTATCACCAGTTAAATGTTCTTTTATTACACATGCACACACACATACATCATTCTGTATGTTATCTACCTGCCTTTCTAGAAATAAAGATGATTACAATAATATTGTAAGTATATAGAAATATTAAAAAAATAATAATAACCTTTCCCTGAGGATTTAAAGCCTCAAATGCTCTGTGGTAAAGGGTAAAACACAAACAGTAAAGTGTTCAGCTAACATTCAAGTAGTATTTTCCATCTTCTAAATACGACACTAAATTAGGGATGGAAAGTTACTGAAACCAAGGGTCTTTAAAATAGCTGTTTACTGTTATAGGCGATAGGCAGTGTCCCTTAGCAGAAGGAAGCACAACTAATTAGTTACTTTTTCCTAGCGACAATCTTTTCAATATAATTGTCTACAAAATCATTATTGTATTTGATGGAATGATATAATGATAGCTAAAATATAAAGAGTTCTTACTATGTGCCAAACAACTGCATTGTTCCTTTGATATTTGGTGCTGATAAAAGTTCGAGGGTCAAATTCATTCTTCTAAGTGATTTTTGGCTCAAGCAAATATTTCTGTGAAAGTCTGATAGGTAAGGACATTTAAAAGGAAAATATATATCAAAACAGCCTTTTGTTTTGCACATTTGCACATCAAAAAGCATAGAAGAAAACTATAAATGCAACTTGGGAATTTTCTGTGAATTTATTAATATAAGATAGCATATTAAAATGCACACAAATCAATTAGTTCATAAAAGTATTCCTCTTTTTAAAGTGCAATTATCTCCCAAAGAATTGTATCTTTATTACTTAGCCAGACATGTAAAATATATATAAATATTTTTAAATGCTTTATACAGAAAGTTTAAATATAAATATTTTTCCTGCCCAATTACCACTCAAAGTGTGCCGCTTGGACCAGCAACATCAGTGTCTTCAGGGAGCTTGTTAGAAATACAGTTTCCACACAAACCTATGGAATCAAAATTTACGTTTTATCAAAACCTCAGCTGATTCATACACACATTTCATGTTATAGCTACTTTCTAAAAATAAATTTAAGTGCTTTAAAAGTATGCTGTCATTGTCATAAGTTTAAAGAAAAAAATATCATATAGAGTATTAATGTAAATATGTAACAAAGTATTAAATTTCTCTTTAAGTCAGTAATACTACTTTTAACATTTTTGATTGATTTATGCTGGGCATTTGCACTTTGAAATGACCAGAATATATTTAAAATTACAAGTTACATGTAAGAGATTGTAAAATATTTTATGCATTATTAAAAACAAGATAAATGAGAGGACAATGGAAGCAAGTTTGAAGATACCACTCCTTTGCACTTAAAATTTGTTATGCCACAAGGGGGCGCTAATGCCTTTGATTTGCAGTTTCAAAGATATACATGTGCATGAAATTATTTTCACAAAAAAAAAGAATGAATATATGTAATATATAAGTAAACCTCACACAGGACAAAATGTGTAGAAACCATTTGTTTCCATTTTAAATGGAAACCTGGGTTGTAAATTACATGTGTTGTACAAGATTCTTTTATGTGAAAATAATTTTTAAAACTTCCTTTATATTTCTACCTTTTTGAACTTCCTGCAAAGTTTAAAGAAAAATATTTAACATAAAAACATTGAAGAAAATATGCTAAAAGGTGAATAGTGGCTACCTCATGAGACAGGCATTATAGGAAATTATTATCCTCTTTTCTGTTTTTGTGTATTTTCCATTTCATTTTCTACATGTTCATGGGAAATTACATTTATAACCAGCAAAAAAAAAGAAAAAAAACTTGAAGGAGAGAAGGTAGGAGGTTAAGAGGAAAGAAAGAAAGAGAGAGATTAATTTAGCACTCATTTGCAAAGATATTTGATGGTTAAAACTCAAATTTTGCTTTAGATTTGCAAATTATTTAAATATATTTAGGACACAAAAAACAAAGCAACTAAAATCTTATGAATATGATTTCATAATATGTACGATACCAGGATGGGCCTGAACTTTCCTATCTTCATGTGGTCCATATGGAGGCTACAAAGGAAAGTAACACAGCTTCATTTTTAGTTCCTGCGTAAATTAGTGCAACATTATACATTCTTTCAATGGAAACTTCTTACTGAGTGAGACTAAGCTTAAACTAGTACTAATGTGTTCCTCTGGCAGGATATACTAATTCTTTTAAATCAGGAGGGTACCATTGATGTGGTCCCTATTAAATCTAGAACGGACTTGGTGGCCAAAAGAGGCACGTTTCTTAAGAGGCTTCATTAATGTGCTGATAAGTAATTTAGGCCCAGGAGAAAGAAAAAGTATGGTAAAATATTTAGTGAAAGATATTTGTAGTTCATTGTAGATTAAATATGATATGCAAATATATATATATATTCTCCAATACTGATCTACAGTCTGAAGAAGAATTTAACTAGTTAGCAGGTTTTGCCTTGGTTTGCTGTTATTTTGTCATTAGTATATAAAACAATTGATTGTCACTAATATATTTGCATTTCATGCTGTTGCATTTCTAATCAAAAGTTTATCTATTGCTTTTCTAATTTTGGCAGAAGATCTTACTTCGAAGAAAAAAATACTATATTGTTTAAAAGTTAAAAACAAACAACTGATCAAAATTACTAAACATGGTACTTTTACTTTCCTGTTTGGAGTATTTGCCAGTTATTTAACGTGTAAAGTAATCAAACCTATTTCTTTGTTAAGCGGTAGAGCTCTTTAGATGCTCATAAAGCATAAGCCTCCCTCATTAAAAGAACACAGCACAAGTCTTCCAAAACTGTGAAGAAAATGTATAGTTTTTAATGTCTGAATCAGAATTAAGGAGTTACACCTATATAGATGGTTCATGCTCCAGACTCTGCCCCTCTGAGTTCTTGTCGCCTTAAGGCTCTGAGACTTTACTTTTTATAATCACAACTGTGTACATTGTCCCACTGCTCCCATTTACAGAAACTGCTTTGCCTTGGTTCATCTTTACATGAGTGAGAGAATTCCTAAACAAGTTTTATCAAATTCTATATGAACACAAAATAGAAATAATTGATGAAAACACAATTTAAAATTTTCACTTTTCCAAAGCATGTCTATTCTTTTTTTTTTTTTTTTTTTTTAAAGTTCATAATAATGCAGTTGACAAGAAAATTAGTTATTTCTGAGATATACATTTTAAAGTAATAACTAGGATTATTACTTATAACATTATACCAGAACAGATAAGATTTTTAGATGTTTCCTGTAATGTCTGAAACATTTATATTAACATATTTCCATACATAATTCCATACAAATACAAATATAAGATTTTTAGAAATTTCATGTAATGTCTGAAACATTTATATTAACATATTTCCATATATATTTCCATACAAATACAAATATAAGATTTTTAGAAATTTCATGTAATGTCTGAAACATTTATATTAACATATTTCCATACATATTTCCATACAAATACAAATATAAGATTTTTAGAAATTTCATGTAATGTCTGAAATATTTATATTAACATATTTCCATACATATTTCCATACAAATACAAATATAAGATTTTTAGAAATTTCATGTAATGTCTGAAACATTTATATTAATATATTTCCATACAAATAACCCAATGAAAGTTTAGTATTAGTTGTTTTGTTTGTTTTTTTATACTGCAGGTTCTTATTAGGCATCAGTTTTATACACATCAGTGTATACATGTCAATCCCAATCGCCCAATTCAGCACACCACCATCCCCACCTCATCGCAGTTTTCCCCCCTTGGTGTCCATATGTCCATTCTCTACATCTGTGTCTCAACTTCTGCCCTGCAAACTGGCTCATCTGTACCATTTTTCTAGGTTCCACATACATGCATTAATATACGATATTTGTTTTTCTCTTTCTGACTTACTTCACTCTGTATGACAGTCTCTAGATCCATCCACTTCTCAACAAATGACTCAATTTCGTTCCTTTTTATGGCTGAGTAATATTCCATCGTATATATGTACCACAACTTCTTTATCCATTCGTCTGTTGATGGGCATTTAGGTTGCTTCCATGACCTGGCTATTGTAAATAGTGCTGCAATGAACATTCGGGTGCACGTGTCTTTTTGAACTACGGTTTTCTCTGGGTATATGCCCAGTAGTGGGATTGCTGGGTCATATGGTAATTCTATTTTTAGTTTTTTAAGGAACCTCCATATTGTTCTCCATAGTGGCTGTATCAATTTACATTCCCACCAACAGTGCAAGAGGGTTCCCTTTTCTCCACACCCTCTCCAGCATTTGTTGTTTGTAGATTTTCTGATGATGCCCATTCTAACAGGAGTGAGGTGATACCTCATTGTAGTTTTGATTTGCATTTCTCTAATAATTAGTGATGTTGAGCATCTTTTCATGTGCTTCGTGGCCGTCTGTATGTCTTCTTTGGAGAAATGTCTATTTAGGTCTTCTGCCCATTTTTGGATTGGGGTGTTTGTTTCTTTGATATTGAGCTGAATGAGCTGTTTATATATTTTGGAGATTAATCCTTTGTCCGTTGATTCATTTGCAAATATTTTCTCCCATTCTGAGGGTTGTCTTTTCGTCTTGTTTATGGTTTCCTTTGCTGTGCAAAAGCTTTGAAGTTTCATTAGGTCCCACTTGTTTATTTTTGTTTTTATTTCCATTACTCTAGGAGGTGGATCGAAAAAGATCTTGCTGTGATTTATGTCAAAGAGTGTTCTTCCTATGTTTTCCTCTAAGAGTTTTATAGTGGCCAGTCTTATATTTAGGTCTCTAATCCATTTTGAGTTTATTTTTGTGTATGGTGTTAGGGAGTATTCTAATTTCATTCTTTTACATGTGGCTGTCCAGTTTTCCCAGCACCACTTATTGAAGAGACTGTCTTTTCTCCATTGTATATCTTTGCCTCCTTTGTCATAGATTAGTTGACCATAGGTGCGTGGGTTAATCTCTGGGCTTTCTATCTTGTTCCATTGATCTATGTTTCTGTTTTTGTGCCAGTACCATATTGTCTTGATTACTGTAGCTTTGTAGTATAGTCTGAAGTCAGGGAGTCTGATTCCTCCAGCTCCATTTTTTTGCCTCAAGACTGCTTTGGCTATTCGGGGTCTTTTGTGTCTCCATACAAATTTTAAGATGATTTGTTCTAGCTCCGTAAAAACTGCCATTGGTAATTTGATAGGGATTGCATTGAATCTGTAGATTGCTTTGGGTAGTATACTCATTTTCACAATGTTGATTCTTCCAATCCAAGAACATGGTATATCTCTCCATCTGTTGGTATCATCTTTAATTTCTTTCATCAGTGTCTTACAGTTTTCTGCATACAGGTCTTTTGTCTCCCTAGGTAGGTTTATTCCTAGGTATTTTATTCTTTTTGTTGCAATGGTAAATGGGAGTGTTTCCATAATTTCTCTTTCAGATTTTTCATCATTAGTGTATAGGAATGCAAGAGATTTCTGTGCATTAATTTTGTAACCTGCAACTTTACCATATTCATTAATTAGCTCTAGCAGTTTTCTGGTGGCAGTTTTAGGATTCTCTATGTATAGTATCATGTCATCCGCAAACAGTGACAGTTTTACCTCTTCTTTTCCAATTTGTATTCCTTTTATTTCTTTTTCTTCTCTGATTGCCGTGGCTAGGACTTCCAGAACTATGTTGAATAATAGTGGTGAGAGTGGACATCCTTGTCTCGTTCCTGATCTTAGAGGAAATGCTTTCAGTTTTTCACCATTGAGAATGATGTTTGCTGTGGGTTTGTCATATATGGCCTTTATTATGCTGAGGTAGGTTCCCTCTATGCCCACTTTCTGGAGAGTTTTTATCATAAATGGGTGTTGAATTTTGTCAAAAGCTTTTTCTGCATCTATTGAGATGATCATATGGTTTTTATTCTTCAATTTGTTAATATGGTGTATCACATTGATTGATTTGCGTATATTGAAGAATCCTTGCATCCCTGGGATAAATCCCACTTGATCGTGGTGTATGATCCTTTTAATGTGTTGTTGGATTCTGTTTGCTAGTATTTTGTTGAAGATTTTTGCATCTATATTCATCAGTGATATTGGTCTGTAATTTTCTTTTTTTGTAGTGTCTTTGTCTGGTTTTGGTATCAGGGTGATGGTGGCCTCATAGAATGAGTTTGGGAGTGTTCCTTCCTCTGCAATTTTTTGGAAGAGTTTGAGAAGGATGGGTGTTAGCTCTTCTCTAAATGTTTGATAGAATTCACCTGTGAAGCCATCTGGTCCTGGACTTTTGTTTGTTGGAAGATTTTTAATCACAGTTTCAATTTCATTACTTGTGATTGGTCTGTTCATATTTTCTGTTTCTTCCTGATTCAGTCTTGGAAGGTTATACCTTTCTAAGAATTTGTCCATTTCTTCCAGGTTGTCCATTTTATTGGCATAAAGTTGCTTGTAGTAGTCTCTTAGGATGTTTTGTATTTCTGCGGTGTCTGTTGTAACTTCTCCTTTTTCATTTCTGATTTTATTGATTTGAGTCCTCTCCCTCTTTTTCTTGATGAGTCTGGCTAATGGCTTATCAATTTTGTTTATCTTCTCAAAGAACCAACTTTTAGTTTTATTGATCTTTGCTATTGTTTTCTTTGTTTCTATTTCATTTATTTCTGCTCTGATCTTTATGATTTCTTTCCTTCTGCTAACTTTGGGTTTTGTTTGTTCTTCTTTCTCTAGTTTCTTTAGGTGTAAGGTAAGATTGTTTACTTGAGATTTTTCTTGTTTCTTTAGGTAGGGTTGTATAGCTATAAACTTCCCTCTTAGAACCGCTTTTGCTGCATCCCATAGGTTTTGGGTCGTCGTGTTTTCATTGTCATTTGTCTCTAGGTATTTTTTTATTTCCTGTTTGATTTCTTCAGTGATCTCTTGGTTATTTAGTAACGTATTGTTTAGCCTCCATGTGTTTGTGTTTTTTACGTTTTTTTCCCTGTAATTCATTTCTAACCTCATAGCGTTGTGGTCAGAAAAGATGCTTGATATGATTTCAATTTTCTTAAATTTACTGAGGCTTGATTTGTGACCCAAGATGTGATCTATCCTGGAGAATGTTCCGTGTGCACTTGAGAAGAACGTGTAATCTGCCGTTTTTGGATGGAATGTTCTATATATATCAATTAAATCTATCTGGTCTATTGTGTCATTTAAAGCTTCTGTTTCCTTATTTATTTTCATTTTGGATGATCTGTCCATTGGTGTAAGTGAGGTGTTAAAGTCCCCCACTATTATTGTGTTACTGTCGATTTCCTCTTTTATAGCTGTTAGCAGTTGCCTTATGTATTGAGGTGCTCCTATGTTGGGTGCATATATATTTATAATTGTTATATCTTCTTCTTGGATTGATCCCTGGATCATTATGTAGTGTCCTTCCTTGTCTCTTGTAACATGCTTTATTTTCAAGTCTATTTTATCTGATATGAGTATAGCTACTCCAGCTTTCTTTTGATTTCCATTTGCATGGAATATCTTTTTCCATCCCCTCACTTTCAGTCTGTATGTGTCCCTAGGTCTGAAGTGGGTCTCTTGTAGACAGCATATATATGGGTCTTGTTTTTGTATCCATTCAGCCAGTCTATGTCTTTTGGTTGGGGCATTTAATCCATTCACGTTTAAGGTAATTATCGATATGAATGTTCCTATGACCATTTTCTTAATTGTTTTGGGTTTGTTTTTGTAGGTCCTTTTCTTCTCTTGTGTTTCCCACTTAGAGCAGTTCCTTTAGCATTTGTTGTAGAGCTGGTTTGGTGGTGCTGAATTCTCTTAGCTTTTGCTTGTCTGTAAAGCTTTTGATTTCTCCATCAAATCTAAATGAGATCCTTGCTGGGTAGAGTAATCTTGGTTGTAGGTTCTTCCCTTTCATCACTTTAAGTATATCATGCCACTCCCTTCTGGCTTGCAGAGTTTCTGCTGAGAAATCAGCTGTTAACCTTATGGGAGTTCCCTTGTATGTTATTTGTCGTTTTTCCCTTGCTGCTTTCAGTAATTTTTCTTTGTCTTTAATTTTTGCCACTTTGATTACTATGTGTCTCGGCGTGTTTCTCCTTGGGTTTATTCTGTATGGGACTCTCTGCGCTTCCTGGACTTGGGTGGCTATTTCCTTTCCCATGTTAGGGAAGTTTTCGACTATAATCTCTTCAAATATTTTCTCTGGTCCTTTCTCTCTCTCTTCTCCTTCTGGGACCCCTATAATGCGAATGTTGTTGTGTTTAATGTTGTCCCAGAGGTCTCTTAGGCTGTCTTCATTTCTTTTTATTCTTTTTTCTTTAGTCTGTTCCGCAGCAGTGAATTCCACCATTCTGTCTTCCAGGTCACTTATCCGTTCTTCTGCCTCAGTTATTCTGCTATTGATTCCTTCTAGTGTAGTTTTCATTTCAGTTATTGTATTGGTCATCTCTGTTTGTTTGTTCTTTAATTCTTCTAGGTCTTTGTTAATCATTTCTTGCATCTTCTCAATCTTTGCCTCCATTCTTATTCCGAGGTCCTGGATCATCTTCACTATCATTATTCTGAATTCTTTTTCTGGAAGGTTGCCTATCTCCACTTCATTTAGTTGTTTTTCTGGGGTTTTTTCTTGTTCCTTCATCTGGTACATAGCCCTCTGCCTTTTCATCTTCTCTGTCTTTCTGTAACTGTGGTTTTTGGTCCACAGGCTGCAGGATTGTAGTTTTTCTTGCTTCTGCTGTCTGCCCTCTGGTGGTTGAGGCTATCTAAGAGGCTTGATGGGAGGCTCTGGTGGTGGGTAGAGCTCAGCATGTCTATTCTTAAAAATGTAAATGGAAATACTGAACAGGTATTAATTAATTCTTCGTATCATAATATAAAGACACGTTAGTTCCAAAGGACCTAGAACTTCTTTAAATTCATTCTCCTTGGCTTAGTTCCTTCTCAGACAATACCTACTTCTCAGCCAGGTAAACTCTGACTACCATCTTGTTCTTTATTGCCTTCAAGAACTAGTCTGATGGTTTGTCTTACTCTTCTAAAGAAAAATTGTGAAGTAAACTTTCTTTTTTTATTAAATGAAGCTTCCTCTACCTTGCTATTCCAAGTGTGTCTGTAGATCAGCAGCATTAGTATCACCTGGGAGCTTGTTAGAAAGGCACACCTGTGTCCCCTTACCATTTGTAATCTGAAGGTTATATGCCTAGCTGAGAGCTTATCTTAAGGGCAGAGATGACTGAACAAATGAAATTTAGATGAAGGGTGGCAAATATATGGTACCTGTGCTATGACTTTCTTCTACACCAACTGATGGTAATAACAGTCATCACTAAAAGAACATGCCACTCTTTTCCCTTGATCCCAGACTTTGCCTGAGATAAATTCTCAGCCTAGCACTCCAAGTAGCCCCTAAGATAGATTCACATTACATCTATTCATTATACCTTATCTAAGCCTTCAGGGCTCAGATTGTCAACTTTATTCACCCTTAGAGAAATCTAAGACATAGAAATTACTTTATAAACGGCTGCTTATAAGAGTATTACAATATAAATTCATAGTAAGTAAAGAATCTAGAAAAAAATATACTATGAATGAGTAACAAGGGTTGACATAAACATAGTAAGTGAGAGAGGATTATTCATTCCCAGAATGTAAAGAATATCTTGGACAAAAATCTCTGTAGACCAAGAGCTTTTTTTTTTTCCTAAATAGAGAAAGAGAATATCAGAGCATTAAGGGATATGAGAAATCACCCAAGCCCTCCCTTTTAAATTTATAAAAAATAAAGAAGAGGAAAAGGAGAGAAAAGGAGAGGAGGAAGGAGATCTAAAGTGCTTATTTGACTTGCTAATATATTCATTTTTATTATATTACATTAATGTATAATATTAGACTTGGGATTTTTACTTATTTAATTAGAAGTTTAAAAACCCAGGCAATTTTACAGTAAATGCTGTCAATACAAGTATAACATTGTACTTATGGCTCCAATCAGGTTGATTCAAGTTCAAGGTGTGTTCTGACTTTAACAATTAGATTGCAGAAGAGGACAGAGGTTATGGGTAGAAAATTTAAGTTACTAGCTTATGTCTACCAGTATAATCAGTGCCTAATACTAATAAATCATAAGAAGATAGGCTTAATTACATCTCAGAAAATAAGAAATTAAAGAATGTGTACCAAAGTTATTAATTTTATATAAAATATAATATTTTCCAGGCATTTGCTTGTGAATAATGAAAAGATATTGATTTTTCTGATGATGGAGTTGCCTCCTTCACAGACTTTGACATTGTCGAGATTTGAAAGAAAATCTTTTTCCACTCTACATTTCCAGTGCCTAGAACATGCTTAGAACCTGTTGTGGTCCGAACGTGGGTTGGAAAAGAATTTCCAGACACAAGGCAGAATGTAAAGAAGATAGAATTTATTAGAGGGAAGGGTCGCTGCCAGAACAGCGGGCCGACTTCCTAGTAGTCTGGGAGAGTAGAGCCCAAACATGTGCTATTGATCAGTTTTTATAGCCAGAAAACAAAGGAATGGTCCGAGGTGAAAATTTCGTTTACTGATTGGTCGAGGCACATATACCTTCCTTCTATAGGGTGGGAGTGGGACAGGGCAGATGTTTTTCCTTATTTGTGACAGGTCCCTTCGCCCAGGTGGGCTCAGGAATTTCGTGACCATCGCAACATGGTGCGGAGGGTGATTACGAGTCCGCCCGGTAGGGGGTGTAACGCTGACACTTTTTCAGGCAAGGTTGTCCTTTGCCCTTGGAGCACCACAGAACCTAGTCAAGGCTCAGTGCAGAAAACCCTCTAGCTATTTCAAGTGATGAATGATTTAGTACAGGGGTTAGGTGCTAACAAAATTATTGGGAAAGATGGAGAAGCAAAAGTCAGTGTTTCAGGTTTTCAGATTTTCACTTCTATCACTTCCATTTCAGTTTGCATTCTTGGGAGGTAAAGGTGAAGTGGACATCCTGCTCTATAACACATTATTTTTAAATAAATCCCACATTCACTGTGAGTGATTTTATTGATGGTGATGAATCTTAAAGTATTTTACTTAATCACAAAAATTGTTTTAAAATTCTGTGTATCTATAGGAGTATGTCATCTATGTGAACATGGTCTGTCATGTAAAGGTGATATTTTTATTGTGGAAGAAACAATAGGTGAAAATTGCTGATGTAGAATATTGAGAATGACTTTTCTCTAGCTGTGGATTCATAAGTAATCACTTGGTGCATTAATTCTTCTTATTATTCAACAGATATTTATCATGTGCCTACTGTTTGTAATGCATTGCATAGGAAGAATTAGAAATCTGCTCCTAATTCTAAAATGGTACCTTCAGGCAGATCAGATATCTCCATTTAGCCCCTAAACCCACTTGAGACTGTTGCAAAAAGCACTCCATCCTGGTAGAATTCTCTAGGAGAAAAAGAAGTTGGATGGAACCTGATCAAATAATGAATGCAAACAAGAGATTAGCAAAACAGAGTATTCACATGGGTATCCATTTTCCTCAGTAGGGGAACCTTTTTGTCCCACCAACTGAGATGTATATATCTTTCTGTGGAAATCTACTTATATGCATATAAATATACATGTCCATATATTCACTGTCCGATCTCTTAGGCACCAAATGGACAGAAAGAACACATGCAACACAAAGAGAACAGCTGGGAATCATTAGGCACAAGCATAGCCAGGATCAAGGTAAAAAACCCTGCAGGTGGAGTGTTCCCACTGACAAAGTAGTCATCTTGAGAGAGAAACTTTGTTTAAAACACAGGTTTTAAAATAAATCATAACTGTAACTTCTGTCAGTCTTGATTTTCTTTCTTTTCTTTTTTTTTAAACCTGGTTCTTACTGCTTGAAAGTGGAATATTTGGCATGATAAAAATAATAAACATGAATTCAGTTGTTATGGGACCTAAAGGATTCCACAGAGAGCATAGAAGTAGGTAGAACCACTTTCCCTCTGTTTCTGCAGTTTATTAACTGTCATACCAAAATCATTTTTTGTTTTAAAGTGGTGATGGGGAAATAGGACTAGATGGAGAAATATCAATAGAATTCCTGAATCTAATGCAGACCTGTCATTATGTACTCTTGAGGAGGTTGCTTATTCTCTCTAGACCTCAAATATTAAGACTTCTATACTAATTTTACTTATAAAAGTCTGTCTTTGAACCTGATGCTCAGCATTGGGCTATAGGCAGAAACTTAAAAGCTTAAGATGTAAACTTAGATTACCCTTAGGATGCTTACAATTCAATGTAATGAGCAAAATGGGGAGAAAATAACAGTGTGGTGAGTAGATCTGTAGAACAGAGAGAGAAAGAAAACTGTAATGTTTAGTGTAGCTTCTTAGAAGTCATGGAACAGTGAAACAGGCTTAAAAAGGTAGAAAGGAAATTTATGGGGTAATTTATGGATTTAGTTTGATCAAGAATGGGATAAAAGACATTTTCAAACAAAAAAACTGGATTTTCATATTGGATAAAAGGTATATTATATTAGATAAAATATTAAGAAATTATATAGTAGTTTGTGTTTCGTTTTGCCATAAGTTAGAATACTATATTAGTTATCTATCACCGCATAACAAATTATCCTAAAACCTGATGGCTTAAAACAACAAACATTTATTATCTCACAGTTTCAATGGGTCAAGAACTTGGGATCAGATTTGCTCAGGGTCTCTTACGAGGTTATAGTCAGGATGTCAGCCAGGTTTGAAGGAGGCTGCACCAAGAAGGCTCACTTACCTGGCTGTTGGCAGGGGGCCTCAGTTCCTCACTACATGGACCACTTCATAAAACCGCTGAAGTTTCCTCATGATATGGTAGATAACTACTCCCCGAGAGAGCAGTCTAGGAAGGGAGAGAAAGAAAGATGAGAAAGAGAGGCAGACAGACAGACAGAAGAGAAGACACATGTCTTCTATGAGCTAGCCTCAGAAGGAACACACCGTCTCTTCTGCCATAGGATATTAGTCACCCGGTTCAACCCTGACACAGTGTGGCAGGGGATGGAGTGTGATACCAGGAGATGGGATCACTGGGGAGCATTTTGGGGACTGGCTGCCACAAATACTGAAACAAAATACCATACTAAGGATGGAAGACAGATGAGATTTTGATTCTAAGTATATAGTGTACAGAAAAAGGAGAGGAAAGATTTTACAGAGGAAGATTATTTCACATGCCCTTCATTGTGACTTCTATTATTTGCTGAGAAGAATGCAAAATATTACCAAGTCAAGCTGATTGATAAAGAATAAATCTTAAACAGATAATTGAAATGGACGACATACTCAGATATACTATGTATTTTACCAGTTTGTGCATGGATCTGAAAATTAAGTGCTTTAAACACTGAAAGATATAAAATATTTCTAAAATACCATAGAAGTCTTTCTGACCAAGAAGCCTTAAAGTTTTTGTCTTTCTACTATCTTACATTAATGTTTGCTATCATAGAATCTAGGTTGTTGTAACACATCTGCTACCCTAAGGAACATGTATATTTTTATTTCAAAAAGCTTTAATGAAGATATATAGGGCTTAACTGCAATGTAGTTTAGGTTTCTACATGAACAACAAATGTAAGATGTCCCTATCCACCTTGAAGTCGGTGGACTCCCATGATTTGGCATAGTGGTCTTGATATTCCCAGAAGTAATATCTTACTATATAAGTAATCCTCTGTTGCTTGTCTCTTTGCCGTGAGCCTTTAATTTAGGATTAGAGAATGGAAATTATTGGGCTCAGGTTGTATTGTTGCATTAATTGCAGCATTCAGTATACATTATGAAGTGCATACTCTGTTCCAGGCACCATGCTAGGCACTGGGTGTGTAACTGTGGTCCCTGCCCAGAAGGACCATTAGATTCTAGTAGAGGAGTGGTCTCCAGCTGCTTTTGATGATGCCCCTCTCTATATGAAAGGGGGGGAAAAAAGAGCATCAGTGCATGTATATATATAATTATTTACAAATTGTCTACAGGTCCTCTATCATCAGTAATATTTCAGTGAAAAATATGCACTTATGTAGAAAATCTGCACTTGTTGTCAGATGTGATTGATGATTATTTTTTTACCTCCAATGTGTCTGACAAAGATCTTGTACTATATGAAGGAGAAGAGGCAGTGCTACAATTTTCTTGTAAATTGCTTACATTCTCGTTATTGGTGTTATCTTTAATAGGTAGCTTCTCTTCAGAAACCTTTTAAGCTATCTCTCTATTTTGTGAGGGCTAATTAGTTAAAACTGGATAATAAAATCTATTAATAATCAGGCCAGATATAAATGGTAATAACTTTCAACTCACCAAGAGCAGATAAAATCTAGACTGTGTTTTTTTTTTTAATTTTCCAATTTTCTGGGACAATTCTGTAGCATAGAAACTCTCTGTTGGTTCCAGTGAAGTTTGGTTGAACCACCTGTGAAATTATCTTTGTTTTCACTTGGGTGGAGAGAGATTTTTTAAATATTATTTTTAAAATTTCTTTAGTCTTTTTAAATTTTCTTTAGTATTTCTTATTAGTCTAGTAAAAGTATTTTTCTTCTAACAGTTTTACTTTTAGAAATGTTTCACTTATAAAATCTCTGTTATTTCTATACTATCCTGTTTACCTTTTGAATTTTGTTCATTTGCAACTTTTCTTTCATTTTTTTCTTCTTCCATCTTGCCAAAGATTTCTCTATCTTAATAGTCTTTTCAAAGAAGTATGTTTTAGCTTTATTAGTCATCTCTTTTTTATTGTTGTTTATTTGTTTTCTATTTTGTTGATTTCTTATCTAATCTCTATCATTTTATCCTTCTAGTGTCCTCAGGTTTATTATTTTGTAGTGTTATGAGTTTTAATTCTTTCTGTTTTCTAATAAACATGTTCAACTCTCTCATATTCCTTAAGTGCTGATTTAGTTGTGTCTCACAAATTTTGACATATAATGTCTTCATTTTAATTTAGACTTAAATATTGTTTAATTTCCTCAAAATGTGCTTTCTAAGCTAAGGGTTATTTAATAGTGATTCATTTGAATTACAGACAAGAGGTTTTTTTGTTCCTTTAGGTATTCTTTTTGGAGGCATAGTTTCAAAATTCGTTCATTGGTATTTATTGAATGTCTTGTGCCATGAAGGACTTTTTAGAATGTTTAAAATGTGCTTATTCTCTGCTTGGGAGTGTGATGTCCTCTGCATCTGTATGTTGATTATAGTAAATATGCTCTCAAATATTCTGCTTTTTTTGTCCTCTTGATCCTTCTATATATGCATTTGTCTCTTCTTACATTCTGTCAGAGGGTTGCTTTACATCTTTAAAGATAATGTTAGACCAACATATGGAGATGATGATTATGTCTTCTTGATCTATTGTTCTCTTTACTTAAATATGATTTCTCTTTTCCTGTTAAGATGTTTCTCTACATTAAATTCTCTTTTATCTAAAGATATCAAAATGGGTACTCTAGAATCTATTGTTTATGTCTTCATGGTTCATTATTTTTATATCTTTATGTTCTACCTTCCTGCACTTTTTTGTTTTATATTTATAGTTTTTGGCCACTATAATTTTGAATCTTTTAAAAATTCAACCTGAGAGTCTTGGGCTTTTGATCAGAGAACTTAACACATGTACCTTCATGGGAATTATTCTTGTCAGGGAATAGTTCTGCCATCTTGTTTTAAATTTATTGTTCATCATTATTTTTTTCATCTTTCATAACTTCAATAGGATAGATCGATTTTACCCCTGCTGCTCATTCAATACCCACAGGTGACATAATGAGGCCAGGTGACACCTGTGGGTCGTGTACAGGAAATTAACCCAAAACTTAGGCAACTCTTGTCTTTTACAATGGGCTGCAAGCAAACCTGCCTAACTTTTATCCTGGAGGGAGATATCATCTCTAAACAATTCTTTCTTCTGCACCTTAGTGATATATTCTCTGTGTTCCAAGCCTGTTCACTATAAAACATTCTTGAAAAGATAGTCTAGAACAAAAGGCAGTCAAGGCATGTAGAAACACAGTTGTTTCTGAACATAGGTGGGTAAACTATTTGAATAATCAATTCAGAGAATTTCCCAAATTATGTATAGTAATGGATCCTCAATGTACATATAGTTGCTATGAATAGTACGTATAGTTGCTATGAATCATTTAAGCCTTTGAAATACTTTCTACTTTAGAGCTGAGTGTTGAAATCTGATTTATTTATCTTTAAAATAATGTTTGCCGTCATGTTGCTCCCTGGAAACATGCAAACTTTCAAAGCCACATTTCACAAGGAGGTGGAAAGTTTACAGTTTTGCTAAGAATTCTTAACTAGACCACCATCCTCCTCAAAACCAAACTATATGCCTATAGAGTAAAACTCTGAAAAAGTAAGTCATCGTTTTAAAAGCCAAAGATGAAGGAAATCTGAGTCATTTCAAACAGGATTTTGCTTTTCCAAAAGTGCAAAAATACAAATGAAACTCAGAGGGAAGCTCTCAAATTAGAATTCTGATCTCAGAGCATCAGAGATGTTAGAAGATATCCCTGACAGAATTTTCGGTGAACCTACTCTCATGAGCATGCTCCTGAGGTCAGATACCCCCATGGAACAAGGGGTGAGGGGGGGGTGACACAAAGAGGAGCATTGTGTCAGCCCAGTGGCAGGCGTCCGGTGTCTCAAATGTGAGGGGGTCACATGCATACTCTCATGTGGCCTACAGATTGGCTTTCTGACTCTATTCTAATGGCTAGAGTTTTATTATTATTTTTATATATGTATGAAATAAGAGGATATTTATTTTAAAATGATTTTATAGGGAATGCCTTTATCTTTTAAACAAAGGATCCATGTGCTTTGGAAGAATGGTTGAATTATAAGGCCATGAACTTTGCATTGAAAACTCCTCTGTCTATTTTTCTAAGTACAAATCTTGGGAAATCAGAGGAAGTTTAATAGATTCAACTTGCAGTTCAGAAGTTCAGATAATACATATGTCAAATTAGTGTGTGTGTATGTGCGTATGTGTGTATGTGCGTATGTGTGTGTACTGATAAAGGAAATTTAAATGGATTCTTTCCCTCATTATTTTGGCATCCAAGGAAGAACCCCAAAGGGACTCTCTTTGCTAGAAAATTGATACGGTAAAAGCAATTTTTCTCATGTTTCAGATAATACCTTTAAACCCACTTTAAGCCTTAAAGTAATATAACTACTAGGAAAGAGTAACTTTATTCCTGTTTCTTGTCACACTCTGACAGCCAGTAGCGCATATGTCTTCGTTCTAACTTTGTTTATACTGATCAAAAAACTGAAGGTGGTGAATACTTTATTTTAAAGCCAGAAAGTTTTTTTCTTCCCACAACTAGTTAGATTTAAGCCCTTTTGAATTATGACCTTCCCTTTTTTCCTTACCTACATTCAAGAAAATTAACATTTTGACACAGTTGTGATAAGGTAATTTACAAATTCAAAATAATGTTATTCATTGTTTTTACAAATTCGAAAGTAATGTTAAGCTAAGGTGACCACTTGAACAAATTAAAGCTGCTCCCGCTTTTCTCATTCTCTCCCATATCAATCAAAATAAACAGTGCGTTACTACTGACAACCAAGGAAAAGGGCCACCTATTTCCATAATCCTTGAAGTGTTTCTGCTAGAAATAATGCAGCAGAGATCAAAATAAAGACTCCACAGAACAGCTTCAATGCCCCTCCCTAGACAGTAATACACTATTCCATTAAATCCCCCAAATACCATTTGGGATTACTTTTGCTACAGGAGGTCAGAAACAATGGGTACCAATGGTTCTTGGGGTCCAAGATTTATTGGAGTTATCCCTGGTATGGTGAGATTAACTCCTTAAATAGCAAAAAAAAAAAAAAAAAAAAAAAACCCAGAGGAAGAATCTATGGCACAGGTAACCATGCTGATATGGGTATAGAAATCTGGAGCATGGCTTTAGGGTATCAACAAACAAAACAGAAACTAGAAACCAGATGAAGGCATTCCTCTCTTATGACTACCTATGGCTCCCGTTTCCTCCCAATTTTAAGATTGTTGGTTCATTGACTATATTATAGAAATTTTTATCTGTCAGGTTTTTCTTTTCAGATGTGAAAAGAAGATTCTAATAGTAATTAAGTGGAGAATGAAAGAATCCAATGAGAACCTATCAGTTCTCATTCAGGGAAAATATCAGATCCGAATAGAAAGCCTCATAAAATTAACTAAAAGAAAAGTAAAAATGTTCTAGATCATAAAATAAATAGAAGTATCTAGTATACAGGTGAAGAGGATTTTCTGTTGATAAGCTGACAAGATTTGCTATATAAGAGAGAGATAAAGGTAGAATTCAGACATTTGTTTTGTACTCTTAACATTGAGAAAATATGGAGTTTATGAAACGAGATAAAAGAATATTAAAAGACAACATGGTGAAATTTAAATGGAGCTGGAGGAGAGAAAGGAAAACTAAAATGAAAATGAAATGAGATTAGGTCAATACACAAAAATCAATCTTATTTTTACATACTAGCAGCAGAAAAATAAAGATAACCAAAAAACAAAATCCACATTAAAAAATAGCATTAATGACATAAAATACTTAGAAATAAATTAAACAAAATTGTAAGAGTATACACTAAATGCTAACCATACATTTCTGGGAAATATTAAAGTGGACCCAAATAAATGGAAGTTACATTATGTTCATGGCTTGGATGAGTCAGTCTTGTTAAGATGTCATTATAGTTTTAATGAAATCCCAGTGAAAATCCCAACAGGCTTTTTTTGTAGAAATTGACAAGTGATTTGTAAAATTTGAATTTGTAAAATTTGAAAAGTCCTAGAGAGTCAAAAAACAATCTTGTAAAAGAAGAACAAAGTGGAGAACTCTTACTACCTGATTTAATATTTACAAAGTGCAGCAATAAATGTAGTGTGGTACTAGAATAATACAGAGAAATAGGTCAGTGGAA
This sequence comes from Balaenoptera acutorostrata, assembly GCF_949987535.1. Taxonomy (NCBI): domain Eukaryota; kingdom Metazoa; phylum Chordata; class Mammalia; order Artiodactyla; family Balaenopteridae; genus Balaenoptera; species Balaenoptera acutorostrata. The sequence continues at coordinate 68,772,593 of NC_080080.1, read as the reverse complement.
AAGAATATAGAGTCCGGAAATGGACCTTTGTGAATATAGCCTGAAAGGAGTGTTTTAAATGAATTATTCTTGGTAAAAATGAAGATTGACTCCTTTTTCACACAATATACAAAAATGAATTCAAGTGTATTATAGCACTAAACGTAAAAGCTAAAACTATAAAAATTCTAGGATAATATATTCACGGCCTTATGGGAAACAAAGATTTCTTAGAGAGGACATGGAACACACCAGTCACTAAAAAAAAAGTGATAAATTGAACATCATCAAAATTTAAAAGCTCTGTTATCAAAAGTCATCTTTAAGAAAATGAAAAGGCCAAAGGGGAATATATATATACATACATACATATATGTCAAAAGAACTTTTATATATCTAAAGAACTTTAATAACAAAAACATAACCCACAAAAATGAGGAAAACTCAGACATTTTACAAGATACATTGATGGCCAATAAGGATATGAAAATATGGTCGATGTAATTAGGTGGTATTACAGTTTTTGATTCAACTATCAAATATGATTTTTAAAACTCATAGCAAAGATAACCTATTATATTTAAATATCCTAATGTTCTTCTTTCCTTTCTGAAGTTCAAATTCTTCTTTTATTATTGTTTCCTGTCTGTTTAGAGAGCTTCTTGTAACCATTCTTTAAGGATAGCAACACAGTCTCTTAATATTTCTTCATCTGAGAATGACATTACTTCTCATTTATTCCTAAAGTATATTTTGGCAGATGAAGATTTTCAGTTGATAGTTTTTTACTTTCTTCACTTGAAAATGTTGTGTCACTTTCTTCTGGTGTCCATGGTTTCAGATGAGAAATCCACTGTCATAAGGGAAAAAATGAAATAAGATTAGGAAAAAAAATTTTAAACTAAAAAGTAAACCTACAAAATTAAAATTTGCATTGGAAATAAAGGCAGAAAAACACCATGGAAATTCAAATTATTATATGGAAGGCACTGTTTAGAAGCTTTTCACAACATGCAGAGGAAAGAAAAAAAGAACTAAACATGAAAAAAAAGATAACATCACATATGAAGTAAAGGTAAAGGATATGTAACATGAAGAAGAGTCCAGAAACAAATGGAAGAAAAGTAAGAATAAAAAATCCAAGGGTGATGAAATAATCTACAGACCTAATGGGCTCCCTGTGTACCAAACAACACTGAGTTTTTTAAAAGCCAGCATATAGACAAATTTAATAACACTTAAAATTTCTGGAATAAAGGATTTCAGCAGAAAAAGATAAAGGATGCATACTTGTTAGCAAATGATAGCAAATCATTCTGTTAGAAAATATAAGTAAAAATGAAGTACAAACAAGTTCTAGATTAAGAGCACATCAACTATGACAATAAATGTAGATTTATGACAAAAAAAGTAAATCTTTTTCATTACAACAATTTTCCTGTGTTTAAAAATATGGAATTCCTCATAAGGTCGGGAATAAGACAAAGTATTATATTTTTTTCAATAACTTTCAATCAATGCCATACATAACATAACTAATAGAGAAAAACAAAATCATGAGTATTTGGGTTTAATCCTGTTATCTATTGAAAAAAATACAGGAAACAAACTATTTTAATTAATAAGTATTTGGTAAAGTGACTTGTAGTTGGTAAATTGGCTTATATTAATATGAGAAAAACAGCTTTAGTAACTGTGTGCAGGAATTGAAATCTTACTCTTTTTCATACCCTAGTTCCTGGGATAATGTATCCAACAAATATTTGTTGGTGGAGAAGATAATCTCTAATATATCCTGATAGGCTAAAACAAAATCATAAATAAATAAAATATTTATGGATAAAAGGTTGGCCTTTTGATTTGCTATCATTTGCTAACAAGTATGCATTCTTTATAGGAAGCGGTAACAGAATTAAGGATTTTATCATCCATTAACTCTTCAGTAATCAGAAATTGACTATTTTAAGAGCTCTAGTGCCATTTTTTACCTCAGATTTTGAAGGAATCTAAATTGTATTTGTTGGTATTTAGTTTGGATCTAGCGAGATTAATGCCATACAATAAATCTGTAACTAAGTCAGCACAGGCAACCTTATATCTTGGCTCCTAATCTTTACTATTGGAAAAATGTAAGGGGAAAGCAATGGTCATTGGATGTTTTGTAGGATGGTTGGGGGTAGGGGGTGTAAGAAGTGGGTGAAAGGGCATAAATGAGTAGCATGTGTAATATCTATTAATTAATATTATGAAAAATAAAAGTAAATCTTTTAAATGACCACAATTTAATTAATTCCTGCTATGAAGATAGAGTTTTGGTTGGATTTTACCTGTTTCATAGATGTTCTGAAATGAAAATAAACTAGTGGAACTAATTTAAGATCTCCATGTGTCTACCCTCAAAGCACTTCTGGCCAGAGAGTAGTATTTTGCACAGTAGCAATCTCTCAGGAAGCATTCACCCACACACTACACATCTCCAGATATTTATCATCTGTGAGTGTTTGAAAAAACAGAAACTACCATCTGTGTTTCTTACTTTCAATTAGAGTGTGTCACCAACAGCTGAAGGTATTCCTAATGCTTTCTTGATCAAAAAATACAAAGAAAATTAATTTTTTTCTTCCCTGCTTCATTGGTAGAAAGATTTAAATTTCCCTGAAATGATTATTCCTTATTATAATAAAATATTCAAGAGTAACATTGTTGCCTACTGTATTAGTTTCTTGGACTGCTGTAACAAAGTATAGACTGGGTGGCTTAAACAACAGTTCTGGAGGCTGGAAGTCCAAGGTCAAGATGTCTGCAGGGTTGGTTTCTTCTGAGACCCCTCACCTTGGTTTGCAGGTGGCCGTCTTCTTCCTGTGTCTTCATATCATCTTCCATCTGCACATGTCCATGTCCAAATTTCCTTTTCTTATGAGGACAGTCCTAATGATGTCATTTTCACTTAATTACCCCTTTAACAACCCTATCTCTGCAAACAGTCATGTTCTGAGCTACTGGGAGTTAGGGCATAAAAATTGGGGGATGGGCACACAGTTTAGAATAACACCTTATTCACCTTGAGGTCTGAAAATCCAGGCTTATTGGAAAGTTAGTAATTATTCCTGGTGTAGTGTAAATGAACCACCAAGTCTGTTGAGTACCAAAATCTGGAGAATCTCTGTTCTAGTTACTTTTCACTTAAAGTTTTTGACATCAAAGAGAGCCAGTGGGTAACGTCATTTAGAGGGTAGCACGTGTGTCTAGTCTTGATTATGATTTGGCAAAGTTTATGGCTAAGATATGTTCAAAAGGATATGGTTGAAATGTTCAACAAGACCTAATGAATATGAATTGTAGAGCAACTTTGGAAGCCTGTGTGGTCAGAGAGACCAGTGAAGTTCCTAGTGGGAAGCGAGTGGCACTTTCTGGTCAAAAAATAGACAGATGGTAGAAAACAATGTAGTTCTTTTTTTTATTACTATTAATTTATTCATTCATTCAACCAACAAGCCTTTTGTTACTCTTTTATATGCTGGACAGTGAGGTAGACCATGAACACAGAAAGAAAAAGCATGGCCTCTCCCCTCAAGTTTTTACTGTTTATGTGGGAGGGAAATACATATCAAGCAAAAATTATAATACCATGTGGTAATGGAAGGAGTATAATAGGAACATGGAGAAAAGAAACCCAAACAGCATTAGAGCTCTGAGGGAAGGGTTGAAGAGCCTCGAATTATGGATAGAATTTCTCTGGTGAAGAGGACGGACAGGATTAGGAACTGGAGAGAGGACTGCAGTATGAGCAAATGCACAGGACTAAGAAACAGCATGATGTGTGAAGGGAAATTGGAAGCAACGATTCAGTGAAGCTAGGTCATAGTCAGAGGCAGGATAATAAATTGAGAAGAAAGCAAGGCATCACATCATGCAGGGCCTCCTGTGACATAGAAAGGAGTTGAGATGTGTTCTGTGGTCAAGGAAGGTCTGGGTGAGACATGATCAGATGTACATGTTCTCTAGATCGTATGTCAGCCATGTGGAAGATAGATCTTAAGGGACAGGACAAGAAGTACAGAGAAGAGCTGAAGGCTTTTGCGGCAGTGCAAGTGCTTTAACCCAAGGCATCAGTGGGCAGGAAGGAGCGAAACGTGAATATAAGAAATACTTCAGAAGTAAAACCAGCAGACCTTTATGCTCGGTTGAAAGTTGGGGAGAGGGGAGTTGAGGGTAGAATAAGAGTCAAGATGGATTCCTAATTTCTGTGTTATAAATTCAGGTGCTCTCAGCAAACTGGAGGTGTCCTTACGAGTCATTAGCATGTCTGTGATAGTTGAAACCGTGTGAATTAAACTGATCTTCTAGGAGAGAACAGAGAGGAAGAAGAAGAAAAAAACTAAGCATGTAAACTTGAGGAATTGAAAAGTGAAGGCCACAAAAGAAAGAATATGAGAGCTACAAGGGAAACAAGAAGTTGTCATGGTCACAGGAGCCAAGTGTGTGAAGAGTTCTAAGAAAAGTTGGTGATCATTGGTGTCAAATTAAGATGGAGACCGAATAGTCTCATTGGGTTGGACGTTTGGGAAATCACTGGCTCTGTTGATTACAGTAGTGTGGTGATGGCAGCATCCAAATCTCAGTAAATAGAAAAATTAATGGTGGGTAAGAAAATGGAGAAAATTCTCTTGGATAGTCTGGAATGACTCTTCCACCAAAAGTGGTTAAGTTCTCCTTGTACTATTAATATCCTTTCTCAGCTTGGGAGACCTATGGACCTAAAGGAAGAAGCAGGCCAGATAAGCACTAGCTGTGGTGCAACCACTCATTGCCTGGAAGATGGGAAGTGACAAGATGAAACACAGCAAAACTAGGGAAGTGGAGCCAGATGGAGATAAAGAATGATGATGTAAAGAAGGTAAAATAGAAATCGACTAATTAAAAGTATGAACTCAGTTATTGGGAATTTGTGCCATTTCCAAGATTCTTCTGAATGCAGTTAGGGATAAAGAAGGGCTGAGAGGCTGAGCTGGAAGCAAGTGTGCTGTGATCTCCACAGTCACTCGGGGAAAAGTACCAGAATATATAGAATTGAAGGCCAACGTCAAGCGTGAGTTTCCAATGTCTGCATTTAGTACACTTGTTTAATGTTTGATATCCATACAAGACAGGAGTTTTTAATTAACAGAAATAAGCCTCCTAATGTAAGTTTTTACAAGAGTTATTGATAGGTATTTCAGATATTTCGAAGAGTTCTGGAAGAGTGGATACATGTGAGAGGGAGATGGGCAGGAAGAGATTAATTCATGAAACTAATTACATGGGGGTCAACGCATTGAAGAATGTACTGTCTGTGACACTACATCTACCAAGAGTTGGTGTTGACACTTGTGTATAGACAGTGGTCATATTATTTATGAGTGATTCTCTCTCATGAGGTACCACCTAGAAGTTCTCTGATTCACCCCTAGGGGATAATCAAATGCATGTTGGTATTATAAATCTATATCAAGACCTCAGAAATATATATGATATTAAGGTCTAAAGTAATCATATTTGGACTTAGATTATTAACAATAATGAGGCAGACTGTCATATATTCTTGCCTTCATTCACATACTCAGCAGGTCCTCTTAGGTGTCCACTAAGTTTGGGGAGGTCAGCAGCTACTAAAGTCAAAGCTGCAGGAGGAGGTAGAAGACACTTCTTCCTCAATTTTTGAATTAGTGTGCGGACACCTGAAAACTATAAGAAAAAAGTTAAGTTTTAAGTTAAAGGTAACCGAGAAGGGCATATTAATGTGACGTACATTTTATTTATGTATTCCAATGGTGAATAACTAAGGATTGATTAGAAAGAATTTGAAGCAATCAAAGTTTTATGGTTGTAGTGAATCTTTAGACATGTCTTCAGGGGAGTGACTAATACAGAGAGACATCAGGGAAATAGCCTGAGCTAAGGTGTGGAGATGGGAACAGACCAGCAATGAGCTAGAGAGAGGGAGATAAAGAAACGGATGAGCTTTTTATAAGAAAGAACCAACTATGGTATTTGTTCTTGTTCATAGTTGTCGATTCCGTTCATCTGTATTTCTTCTGGTAAAAAGAAAACCAAAGAACTTCTAGGTCTAGGGAAAGTACCTTGAGATCTCAGGAGGTCCCTTCTGGGATTGTTAGCTGAGACTGCAAAACGTGAATGCATTTTATAAGTAAGTATCTTTCAACCTTTAGAGTCAATTAATGTTTAAACATAAAGTACTCATATCATAGAAGTCAATATATAGCATTAGTTAAGTTAGATTGGAAGAAAAGTACTACTTAAATTTATTAGTCTTTAAAAATAAACTGAGGACTTCCCAGGTGGCACAGTGGTTAAGAATCTGCCTGCCAGTGCAGGGGACACAGGTTCGAGCCCTGGTCCGGGAAGACCCCACATGCCGCAGAGCAATTAAGCCTGTGTGCCACAGCTACTGAGCCTGCACTCTAGAGCCCGTGAGCCACAACTACTGAGCCCGTGTGCCACAACTACTGAAGCCCACACACCTAGAGCCCTGCTCTGCAACAAGAGAAGCCACCGCAATGAGAAGCTTGTGCACCGCAACGAAGACTAGCCCCCGCTCGCCGCAACTAGAGAAAGACCACGCACAGCAACAAAGACCCAACGCAGCCAAAAATAAATAAATTTATAAAAAACTAAATAAATAAGCTGAAAGATTATGCCCTTTTTTCTCAAGTTTTATAAGTTTTCATTGTGTAGCGATGTGAACTTAAGTCAGTATCAACTAATGTATCGAAATCTTCACTTCAGAGTGATTGCCATATATTACTTGGTACCCACTGTTTATACATTTTGAGTCTGCTAACAATTTTGATTAAAGAGTGAACATGAAAATGAGGTTTAGTTTAGTCTCTGACTTCAGGTGTTCATGCACTTACAAACAAAAACAGCAGAGGCCCCAAGAGTGAAAACACCAACAATGAAAGCTTGTACTTCAGTGAGTCAGAAGAGAAAAGCTTTGCTTTTCACATTAACTTCAAATTAATGTGGCTTTGTTGTCAAATGACATGTTAAGTTTCGTATTTGTTGCCTTTTCCTGGAAAATGCAGAAAATCAAATTTGTGCAGGGATGCTTTGGAAGTGAAATAGGCTGGTCAGTTGTACCTGTGAAATGAACATGAAAGATGATGGAATGTTCTTCCCCATGGCTTTAGGGAAATAGGACAGACAATCATCTGGTGTCATTATCTGCAGTGCCTCCACTTCTAATCCATTTTTATCCCTTTTCAAGCTAATAATAATATAACTACCATTAATTGACTGCTGTCTATGCGCCAGGTGCTGTTTTCCACTTCTCGCGCGTTGACTCATTTAACCACGTAACATCCTGAGTTAGCCCCTGCTCTTCCTCATTTTACTTATGGGGAAGCTGAGGCTCAGAGATGTTAAACAATTTGCCTCAAATCACACAGCTAGTAGAAGCATAATCTGAATTTGAATCTTAGTAGCTTGGCTCCAGAGATGACACTCTGAACTACTAAACCATTCCCCCTCTCCAGTGTTCTGAAATACTATAGAAATACTACGCCCTGGCTCCACAAACCTCTTTTGCTTATCTGATAATTTCAACCTTCAAACCTTCAAGACTTTTCATAGTTAAATATTACCTTACTCATCCAATTGTATTTCCCATAGGACCTTTTATTTATACATTCAATAAACATTTATTAAATATCTATCATATGCCAAGAACTATTCATGTTACAGGAGATACAAAGTTGAATATGCTATGATTACTGATTTTCAGGAACTTAAAAATTAGGGAGGAACACAGACAAATAAATAATTATATTTTTCCTTTCCCTACCTCATTACTTCTACTAAGTTATTTCACTTTTTGTGTGTCTCTGGACCTTTTGCTAACATGGTTCTGCCTGTGAGTCTTATTGATCTGCTTGAATTAATAAGTCAATATCCAGGATAAAATGTCCACGTTTAGAAAAATTCAAATTCCTGACGATCTCGTTATGTACTGGTTAGCCCATAATTGGCTGACTTTGTTTCTAACACCATTTAATGCGTCACCCACTCAAATATGTATTAGTGGTTTTACAAAATACAAAGTATGGTTATTTTATCATATGGGAACATTGAATATATTTATTTTATCTTCCAGAAAGATGTACCTGCAGGCTCATAGCCTATCCATTATAAATAGGATCAAAATCACTGATAAGATAATTGGCTTTGAACCCTGTGGATTTTAGTGAGATTGAAAGAAAGTAGGAATGGGAGATGTTATTGAAATTAAACTTGAAGGTACAGTGGAGAGAAAGTTGTAGGAATTCTTGTTCTATGACATGAACTTTTCTTGTAAAGAAGAAGATTTTTATGATTGTTTCCATTTTTATGCCATTTTCTATGCTGTTTTCTTATTTGGACCACCTACCCCTTCCTATTTATCAATCTAAAACTCAATTTTCTAAGCTTACTGTAATCATGTCATCTTGAATGACTCAAACAGATATTGATTTTTCTTAAAGTAATTGTAAGGAATGTTTAAACTCACGTTCTCTTTATTTTTTAATAAAATGGCAGACATGATTATCAAAATTATGCCCCTGAAATAAATATCTAAGACCTTTAATTCCCCTATAAAGATGCAGTTCATGTATTCATCAGATTTTTTTTCTTATCTCTTTTCCATTTCCTTATCTATAGTTTTTTGTTGTTGTTTTTCTGTTTTTACCTATGGCAAAGGTTGAATATCTATTACTTCATTTAAAAGGTCAAAATTATGTGGGCAAAATTAAGAACTATAAAATCAGCCTGTAGCTTGGAAGTTTTCTATCAAGCTGGTAAGAGTTGAATGGACATTGTGGGGAAGAGGCAAAAGATGATCCACACCTGTGTGTCTGTTCTTAATAACAGATGTATGAGCCAATGAATGAGCAGACAAATATTGAAAATTAAATAATGACGCAAAGCAATATAGTATTGTTAAGTTTCAAATACCATGGGTAATGTGTCATTGAAGTTCAATGGAAATTACTGTGAGCTAAGGTGATAAGAAAGTCTTCATGGAGGAAGTAGTATTTGAACTGAACTTGGAGAGGTTAGATTTTTATCGATAGAGAAATCATGAGAGGCTTTTGCAGATGAGAGGAAAATCTGAGTGAGGACACAATATACACAGCCTGTAGGAAGCAAGGTTATCATGAACAATGGGAATATTTGGCCATTGAACCAATTTTTAAAAAAATTTAAAATTATGTTTTAATTTTTTTAATTAATTAATTATTTTTATTTATGGCTGTGTTGGGTCTTCGTTTCTGTGCAAGGGCTTTCTCTAGTTGCGGCAGGTGGGGGCCACTCTTCATCGCGGTGCGCGGGCCTCTCACTATCACAGCCTCTCTTGTTGCGGAGCACAGGCTCCAGACGCGCAGGCTCAGTAGTTGTGGCTCACGGGCCTAGTTGCTCCGTGGCGTGTGGGATCTTCCCAGACCAGGGCTCGAACCCGTGTCCGCTGCATTGGCAGATGGATTCTCAACCACTGCGCCACCAGGGAAGCCCTATGTTTTAATTTTAAATGATGTTTCTCTGTTGCCTTTGACCACAATGAAGCTATCACCTCAGGGAAAAAGAGGTACTACCTAAAAGAAACAAGTAATTTACTGATCACCTTTATGTTTCAAAGGTAATCTTTGAAAAGCTAACTTCTTTGAGGGTAAACGCATACAGTCATCTTAAAGCAAGACCTGTGAAGAGAGAAAGTTATTTTCTAAATTCCAAAAGCTCCCCCTTTGCATTTTCAAAGTTCCTCGGAGGTTTAATCACGGATCATATTCATAGTGGAAAATGAGATGTAGAGAGAGTCCACAGCTGACAAAGAGTGAAAGAGAAAAACCCTCACGGTCCTGGATAGTAGGAAAATATGTGGAAAGACCAAGTTAGGAGGTGAGAGACGAATGCCCTGGCCCCCCCATCAGGGTGTGTAGGATGTAGAAACATCCAGATGGATTAGGACTAGAGAGGAAGGTGACAGAATCTTTACACAAAAACCTTAGACTGGTTGATATAAAAATCTGGGTGCTGTTAGGCTATAGATTTTTCTTCGACATTCGTAGCACAGAGTGTGGGACAGAAGGAGTGGAGAGGAGGGACCTACAAGACATCCCTAGGAGAGCACTTCCAGTTCTCCCTGAGCTCTGGTTACATGGAGGACGCCCAGCGCTCCTACTTGCCCTGTGAGGGACACAGCAGATAGCTGACAATAGAGAATAACGGGGTTGCCATAGTGAGGGGCAGTGGGACTCCACAGCAGAGGATGTGATGTCCCAGCCTAGGCCGAGAGGAGGAGGAGGCTGGGAGTGGGATTCAGAGGATCCCAGAATAAAGGCAGAGCTCGATCAGTGGTGGAGTGATCACCAGCGTCCTGACCGTGCTGAGAACAGGCCGTGCATGGACACCAAGTGGCGAGAGCAGTCTTCTCAGAGTCCCGTGAGGAACGCAAAGGAGAGCGTCAGGGTTTGCACAGACGGTAGCTGCTTGCCAGCCACGTCCTGAGCACACAGCTACTTCCTCTTATGTGCAGATGCTGCCTTAGGTGGGAAGGAAGGGAGAGAAGTGAAACTTTAAAGACAAGAAGTCCTTTTTGGGAATTTTGAACCTAAGTTGGACTGTTTCTACGTTAAAAAGAGACTAAGCTTATTGAAAGCAAAAATTTAAGCTAGAAGAGATTAAGATACCTTTAAAAGGCAAATTTAAGGTTATTATTATTATTTGTTTAGTTTTGTTTTGTTTTCCCTGTTACTCAGAAGGATGGAAGTTCAGATCACTTACAGAAAATAAAGATGCTCCATTTTTTAGCCACCTTAATTGTAGTTGGTTTTGGAGCCAGTCTGCTTGTGTTTTGGAGGCTATGAATAAACCAAGCCTCCTAAGGTGGAGTGTTTGTGTAAGGAAATAGTAATCCATAGAGTCAGAAAAGTATAAATATTTATCTGGATGTGGGAACACCAATATGTTGAAGTTGGATCTGAAAATACGTTCAGTATGTTTTATATGAAAAAGTGCTCTAATTTCAAAAGTTCCAGAAGATGAACCCCAGAAGAAATGTTGGATGAGTTTTCCTCTGGCTCTGGCTTTATCTAAGCCTTGGGTATAGTCCATCTGGGAGATTCTGAGCTAGGACCGTGTGGAACATAATAGGTCATGTGGTGCTTTAGTTACTCCAGCAGTATGTGTGTGTAAGTGTGCCTGTATGCATGTATGTGTGAAAGTGTGTGTGTCTGTGTGTGCATAAGTGTGTATTTGCGCATGTCTTCTATGGAAAGCTGCTACAGGCTGACTTCCGTTTTTTGGTCAGAATGTGTTCATGAAAACCACATACTGGATCGGAGACTCACAAAGTGGATCATATTTTTCCTACCCAAATGATGTTGTAATTTTGGTTTGAATTTAAGACACAGCATCAAATAAATCATAGCTGTAATCAACACTACAACTACAAAGGGAAAAATTCAGTTACTACAGCCTTTATAAATTATAAAGTTATGAACTGTGGATAAAAGTATTATATAAAATGATTATAGGTGGGACTCCAATATACAATAAACTGTATATAATATACTCTACAGACAACTTAGCTTTATCATATATTTGGTCAAATGTTAAATTATGATAACTATTAATCTTTAATTCATAATTTTACTTGCCATTTTGAAACTGGGAAAACACTTTAAGGAATAATTTATATGACCAGGTCTTTTAAAATAAAGTGGTCTGAAATTTTAACTGTCTTTTATATATTTTGATAAGTCTCAACTGATCTTCAACTAGGGTTATTTAATGTAAAACTACCTACTAAAGTAATTTTTTAAGACTTCATTAAGAACTTTATTCTAAATAATTTAGAGAAAAGAAAAATTGTTTGCATGTTGCATTTGTTGTCTATAGCTTTATAACAGGTTACCATACACTTAACATATTGAAACAATACACATTTATCACCTCAATTTCTTTGGGTCAGGAATCTAGGCACAGCTCAACTGTGTCCTCTACTTCAGGGTTTCTCATAAGGCTATAATCAGGGTGTCAGTCAGGGCTCCTGGGGTCTCTTCTGAAACTCAACTGGGGAAGGATCTCCCTCCTACTGCTTGTTGATAGAATTCAGTTCCTCAAGGGTGTTGGACTGAGGGCCTCAGTTCCTAATTGGCACTTGGCCAGAAACCATCCTGAGTTCTTTGTTGTGTGGGCCTCCAAAACTTGGCAACTTGTTTCATCAAAGTGGGCAAGCCAAAAAAGCAATAAAGTGTGCTAGCAAGATGGAAGCCACAGTTTTTCATAACCCAACCATGGAAGTGATGTGCAATCAACTTAGCTGCATTCTACTAGTTAGAAGCTGAGATGCTATGTTTAGTCAGTTTTCAATGGGAGAGGATTATATAAGGGCTTGAGTATCAGAAAGCAGGGATCAAGGACCATCTTAGAGTCATCCTGACACGGATGTGTTCAGCATGTTGATCTTTACTTATCTCTTTTTCTTGTCTTCTTTCTCATGTACAGTGCTCTTGAAGGGAAAAAACAGTATCGTGAGTGGAAAAGGGACCAGAACATACGTGCTTTTTACTGTATTGCTTATAGAGCAAAGTGGTAGGTTGATGGTATGGCTATAACCTTGGTGCTTTCGTGATACTAAGAGGCATTGTAATAAATGGTCATGGCAGAAAATATTTACTAGGGAAGATGAATCTCAAGGCAGTATCTTTGTTTTACTAATCATGGCACTGAGTGGGGATGCAAACTGAACAGTGAGTTCAGTTGTTACTTCAGAAGGACTGCAGATGAAACTATAGTTAAGAAAGGTGGGGGAAATCAAAAAAGATATTTTATGTATGGAGCAACTGTAGAGAGCAAAAACTGATGAGATGTCTAAGATGTTTAACGGTGATTTGGGGAGGGTTTTGCTGTGCAAAGTTCAGTTTAACTCTCTCTTCTGTAGTCTCATGAAATTTCCAGTAAAAATCTCCATCAGTTAGACATCATTTGAAATGCGGGTGAGTGATGAGATACTGAGATTGGTGTGAAGGCAAAGGCAGAGCAGCCCTTGCTGACTAGAGTTGTGTAACATAGACTTAATTGGGAATGTAGTGTGAACAGGGTATGATGCTGTGGTTGGGAAAACATGGCCTTAGTGTTCAAGTCAAGGCTGTACCACATACTAGCTGTGTGACCTAATCCAACTAAACTCTCACTCAACTGTCAGAACCCATAGGCTGAACGTGGCTTACAATGTTTGGCCTATACTTTAAATGCCTTCAAAACTGCCCAATCTCCAGCCAATACTCTATTTTTCATACCTACCCCTTTTATTCCTATATGGCACCTGCCTGCAATGCAGGTAAATAAAATAAGCCTCAGCGCAGCGATTCTCAACCTCAGCACTGTTGACATTTTTTTGTTTTAAACATCATTATTGGAGTATGATTGCTTTACAATGGTGTGTTAGTTTCTGCTGTATAACAAAGTGAATCAGCTATTTGTATACATATATCCCATATCTCCTCCCCCTTGCGTCTCCCTCCCACCCTCCCTATCCCACCCCTCTAGGTGGTCACAAAGCACCGAGCTGATCTCCCTGTGCTACGCGGCTGCTTCCCACTAGCTATCTATTTTACATTTGGTAGAGTATATATGTCCATGCCACTCTCTCACTTCGTCCCAGCTTACCCTTCCCCCTCCCCATGTCCTCAAGTCCATTCTCTGCATCTGTGTCTTTATTCCTGTCCTGCCCCTAGGTTCTTCAGAACCATTTTCTTTTTTTTTTTTTAGATTCCATATATATGTGTTAGCATACGGTATTTGTTTTTCTCTTTCTGACTTACTTCACTCTGTATGACAGTCTCTAGGTCCATCCACCTCACTAAAATAACTCCATTTCGTTTCTTTTTATGGCTGAGTAATATTCCATTGTATATATGTGCCACATCTTCTTTATCCTTTCATCCCATGATGGACACTTAGGTTGTTTCCCTGTCCTGGCTATTGTAACTACAGCTGCAATGGACATTGTGGTACATGAGTCTTTGAATTATGGTTTTCTCAGGGTATATGCCCAGTAGTGGGATTGCTGGGTCGTATGGTAGTCCTATTGTTAGTTTTTTAAGGAACCTCCATACTGTTCTCCATAGTGTCTGTATCAATTTACATTCCCACCAACAGTGCAGGAGGGTTCCCTTTTCTCCACACCCTCTCCAGCATTTATTGTTTTTAGATTTTTAGATGATGGTCATTCTGACTGGTGTAAGGTGATACCTCATTGTAGTTTTGATTTGCATTTCTCTAATGATTAGTGATGTTGAGCATCCTTTCATGTATTTGTTGGCAATCTGTATTTCTTCTTTGGAGAAATGTCTATTTAGGTCTTCTGCCCATTTTTGGATTGGGTTGTTTGTTTTTTTGATACTGAGCTGCATGAGCTGCTTGTATATTTTGGAGATTAATCCTTTGTCATTTGCTTCATTTGCACATATTTTCTCCCATTCTAAGGGTTGTCTTTTCGTCTTGTTTATGGTTTCCTTTGCTGTGCAAAAGCTTTTAAGTTTCATTAAGTCCCATTTGTTTATTTTGGTTTTTATTTCCCTTTCTCTAGGAGATGGGTCAAAAAGGATCTTTCTGTGATTTATGTCATAGAGTGTTCTACCTATGTTTTCCTCTAAGGGTTTGATAGTGTCTGGCCTTACATTTAGGTCTTTCATCGATTTTGACTTTATTTTTGTGTATGGTGCTCGGGAGTGTTCTAATTTCATTCTTTTACATGTAGCTGTCCAGTTTTCCCAGCAACACTTATTGAAGAGCCTGTCTTTTCTACATTGTATATTCTTGCCTCCTTTATCAATGATAAGGTGACCATATGTGCATGGGTTTATCTCTGGGCTTTCTATCCTGTTCCATTGATCTATATTTCTGTTTTTATGCCAGTACCATACTGTCTTGATTACTGTAGCTTTGTAGTATAGTCTGAAATCTGGGAGCCTGATTCCTCCAGCTCCATTTCTTTCCCTCGAGATTGCTTTGGCGATTTGGGGTCTTTTGTGTTTCCATACAAATTGTGAAATTTTTTGTTCTAGTTCTCTGAAAAATGCCATTGGTAGTTTGATAGGGATTGCGTTGAATCTGTAGATTGCTTTGGGTAGTATAGTCATTTTCACAATGTTGATTTTTCAAATCCATGAACACGGTATATCTGTCCATCTGTTTGTATCATCTTTAATTTCTTTCATCAGTATCTTATAGTTTTCTGCATACAGGTCTTCTGTTTCCTTAGGTAGGATTATTCCTAGGTATTTGATTCTTTTTGTTGCAGTGGTAAATGGGAGTGTTTCCTTAATTTCTCTTTCAGATTTTTCATCATTAGTATATAGGAATGCAAGAGATTTCTGTGGATTAATTTTGTGTCCTGCTACTCTACCAAATTCATTGATTAGCTCTAGTAGTTTTCTGGTGGCAGCTTTAGGATTCCCTATGTATAGTATCATGTCATCTGCAAACAGTTCAGTTTTACTTTTTTTTTTTCTGATCTGGATTCCTTTTATTCCTTTTTCTACTCTGATTGCTATGGCTAAAACTTCCATGACTATGTTGAATAATAGTGGTGAGAATGGGAAACCTTGTCCTGTTCCTGATCTTAGTGGAAATGGTTTCAGTTTTTCACCATTGAGAATGCTGTTGGCTGTGGGTTTGTCATATATGGCCTTTATTATGTTGAGGGAAGTTCCCTCTATGCCTACTTTATGAAGGGTTTTTATCATAAATGCGTGTTGAATTTTGTTGAAAGCTTTTTCTGCATCTGTTGAGATGATCATATGGTTTTGTCCTTCAGTTTGTTAATATGGTGTATCACATTGATTGATTTGTATATATTGAAGAATCGTTGTATTTGTGGGATAAACCCCACTTGATCATGGTGTATGATCCTTTTAATGTGCTATTGGATTCTGCTTGCTAGTATTTTGTTGAGGATTTTTGCATTTATGTTCATCATTGATATTGGCCTGTACTTTTCTTTTTTTGGTGACATCTGTGTCTGGTTTTGGTATCAGGGTGATGGTGGCCTCGTAGAATGAGTTTGGGAGTGTTCCTCCCTCATAGAATGAGTTTGGGAGTGTTCCTCCCTCCTGTAGGAAGAGTTTGAGAAGGATAGGTGTTAGTTCTTCTCTAAATGTTTGATAGAATTCGCCTGTGAAGCCATCTGGTCCTGGGCTTTGATTTGTTGGAAGATTTTTGATCAGTTTCAATTTCAGTGCTTGTGATTGGTCTGTTTATATTTTCTGTTTCTTCCTCGTTCAGTCTCAAAAGGTTGTGCTTTTCTAAGAATTTGTCCATTTCTTACAGGTTGTCTATTTTATTGGCATATAGTTGCTTTTAGTAATCTCTCATGATCCTTTGTATTTCTGCAGTGTCAGTTGTCACTTCTCCTTTTTCATTTCTAATTCTATTGATTTGAGTGTTCTCCCTTTTTTTCTTGATGAGTCCGGCTCATGGTTTATCAATTTTGTTTATCTTCTCCAAGAACCAACTTTTAGTTTTATTGATCTTTGCTGTTGTTTCCTTCATGTCTTTTTCATTTATTTCTGATCTGATCTTTATGATTTCTTTCCTTCTGCTAACTTTGGATTTTTTTGTTCTTCTTTCTCTAATTGCTTTAGGTGTAAGGTTAGGTTGTTTATTTGGGATTTTTCTTGTTTCTTGAAGTAGGATTGTATTGCTATAATCTTTCCTCTTAGAAATGCTTTTGCAGCATCCCATAGGTTTTGGTTCGTCGTGTTGTCATTGTCATTTGTTTCTAGGTATTTTTTGATTTCCTCTTTGATTTCTTCAATGAGCTCTTGGTTATTTAGTAGTGTATTGTTCAGCCTCCATATGTTTGTATATTTTACAGATTTTTTTCCTGTAATTGATATCTAGTTTCATAGCATTGTGGTCAGGAAAGATACTTGATACGATTTCAATTTTCTTAAATTTACCAAGGCTTGATTTGTGACCCAGGATATGATCTATCCTGGAGAATGTTCCATGAGCACTTGAGAAAGAAGTGTATTCTGTTTTTGGATGGACTGTCCTGTAAATATCAATTAAGTCCATCTTGTTTAATATATCGTTTAAAGCTTGTGTTTCCTTATTTATTTTCATTTTGGATGATCCGTCCATTGATGAAAGTGGGGTGTTAAAGTCCCCTACTATGATTGTGTTACTGTGTATTTCCCCTTTTAGGGCTGTTAACATTTGCCTTATGAATTGCGGTTCTCCTATGTTGGGTGCATAAATATTTACAGTTGTTATATCTTCTTCTTGGATTGTTCCCTTGATCATTATGTAGTGTCCTTCTTTGTCTCTTGTAATAGTCTTTATTTTAAAGTCTATTTTGTCTGATATGAGAATTGCTACTCCAGCTTTGTTTTGATTTCCATTTGCATGGAATATCTTTTTCCATCCTCTCACTTTCAGTCTGTATGTTTCCCTAGGTCTGAAGTGGGTCTCTTGTAGACAGCATATATACAGGTTTTGTTTTTGTATCCTTTCTGCCAATCTGTGTCTTTTGGTTGGGGCATTTAATCTATTTACATTTAAGGTAATTATTGATAGGTATGTTCCTATTAGCATTTTTTAAAATGTTTTGGGTTTTTTATTGTAGGTCTTTTCCTTCTCTTGTGTTTCCTGCCTAGAGAAGTTCCTTTAGCATTTGTTGTAAAGCTGGTTTGGTGGTGCTGAATTCTCTTACCTTTTGCTTGTCTGTATGGTTTTAATTTCTCTGTCGAATCTGAATGACATCCTTGCTGGGTAGAGTAATCTTGGTTGTAGGTTTTTTCCCTTTCATGACTTTAAATATGTCCTGCCACTCCCTTCTGGCTTGCAGAGTTTCTGCTGAAAGATCAGCTGTTAACCTTATGGGGATTCCCTTGTATGTTGTTTGTTGCTTTTCCCTTGCTGCTTTTAATATTTTTTCTTTGTATTTAATTTTTGATAGTTTGATTAATATGTGTCTTAGCGTGTTTCTCCTTGGATTTATCCTGTATGGGACTCTCTGTGCTTCCTGGACTTGGTTGACTATTTCCTTTCCCATATTAGGGAAGTTTCAACTATTCCTTTCCCATATTAGGGAAGTTTCAACTATTTTCTCAATCCCATTTTTTTTTCCTCTTCTTCTGGGACCCCTATAATTCGAATGTTGGTGCATTTAATGTTGTCCCAGAGGTCTCTGAGACTGTCCTCAATTCATCTCATTCTTTTTTCTTTATCCTGCTCTGTGGTAGTTATTTCCACTATTTTATCTTCCAGGTCACTTATCTGTTATTCTGCTACTGATTCCTTCTAGAGAATTTTTAATTTCATTTATTGTGTTGTTCATCATTGTTTGTTTGCTCTTTAGTTCTTCTAGATCCTTGTTAAATGTTTCTTGTATTTCCTCCATTATATTTCCACAGTTTTGCATCATTTTACTATCATTACTCTGAATTCTTTTTCAAGTAGACTGCCTATTTCCTCTTCATTTGTTTGGTTTGGTGGATTTTTACCTTGCTCCTTCGTCTGCTATGTATTTCTCTGTCTTCTCATTTTGCTTAACTTACTGTGTTTGGGGTCTCCTTTTTGCAGGCTGCAGGTTCATAGTTCCTGTTGTTTTTGGTGTCTGCCCCCAGTGGGTAAGGTTGGTTCAGTGGGTAATGTAGGCTTCCTGGTGGAGGGGACTGGTGCCTGTTTTCTGGCGGATGAAGCTGGATCTTGTCTTTCTAGTGGGCAGGACCGAGTCCATTGGTGTGTTTTGGGATGTCTATGAACTTACTATGATTTTAGGCAGCCTCTCTGCTAATGGGTGGCCTTATGTTCCTGTCTTGCTAGTTGTTTGGCATAGGGTGTCCAGCACTGTAGCTTGCTGGTCGTTGAGTGGAGCTTGGTCTTAACGTTGAGATGGAGATGTCTGGGAGGTCTTTCACTGTTTGATATTATGTGGGGCTGGGAGGTCTCTGGTGGAGCAGTGTCCTGAACTCGGCTCTCCCACCTCAGAGGCTCAGGCCTGACACCCGGCCAGAGCACAAAGACCCTGTCAGCCACATGACTCAGAAGAAATGGGAGGAAAAAGAAAGAAAGAAAGAAAGTAAAGTTATTAAAGCAAAAAATTATTAAAAATTAAAAAAGTAAAAAGTAAAAAAAAATGAAAGAAAGTAAGAAGAGAGCAACCAAACCAAAAAGCAAATCCACCAATGATAACAAGCACTAAAAACTGTTAAAAAAAAAAAAGAGAAGAAAACCGACAGAACCCCAGGACAAATGGTAAAAGCAAACCTATACAGACACAATCGCAAAAAGAAGCATACACATACACAGTGACACAAAGAGAAGAAGATAAAATATATATATATATATACAAAAAAAAAAAAGACAGCAACCAAATCAGTAAACAAATCTACTACTACTAATAAGCTCTAAATACTAAAGTAAGATAAACATAAAACCAGAAACAAATTAGATGCAGAAAGCAAACCCCAAGTCTGCAGTTGCTCCCAAAGTCCACCGCCTCAATTTTGGGATGATTTGCTGTCTATTCTGGTATTCCACAGATGCAGCATGCATCAAGTTGATTGTGGAGATTTAATCTGCTGCTCCTGAGGCTGCTGGGAGAAATTTCCCATTCTCTTCTTTTTTCGCACAGCTCCTGGGGTTCAGCTTTGTATTTAGCTCTGCCTCTGCATGTAGGTCACCTGAGGGCATCTGTTCCCCACCCAGATGGGATGGCGTTAAAGTAGCAGCTGATTAGGGGGCTCTGGCTCACTCAAGCCAGGGGGAGGGAAGGGTGCGGAACGTGGGGCGAGCCTGTGGCAGCAGAGGCCAACATGACATTGCAGCAGCCTGAGGAGTGCTGTGTGTTCTCCTGGAGAACTTGTCTCTGAATCACGGGACCCTGGCAGTGATGGGCTGCACAGGCTCCCGGGAGGGGAGGTGTGGATAGTGACCTGTGCTTGCACCCAGGCTTCTTGGTGGCTTCAGCAGCAGTCTTAGTGTCTCATGCCCACCTCTGGTGTCCGCACTGATATCCACAGCTTGCGCCCATCTCTGGAGCTCATTTAGGTGGTGCTCTGAATCCCCTCTCCTTGTGCACCCCGAAACAATGGTTTCTTGCCTCTTTGGCAGGTCCAGAGTTTTTCCCGGACTCCCTCCTGGCTAGCTGTGGCGCACTAGCCCCCTTCAGGCTGTGTTCACGCAGCCAACCCCAGTCCTCTCCCTGGGGTCTGACCTCCAAAGCCTGAGCCTCAGCTCCCAGCCCCCACCCGTCCCGGCGGATGAGTAGACAAGCCTCTCAGGCTGGTGAGTGCTGGGCGGCACCGATCCTCTGTGCGGGAATCTCTCTGCTTTGCCCTCTGCACCCTTGTTGCTGTGCTCTCCTCCGTGGCTCCAAAGCTTCCCCCCTCCCGCCCACCTCCCATCTCTGCCAGTGAAGGGGCTTCCTAGTGTGTGGAAGCTTTTCCTCCTTCACAGCTCCCTCCCAGAGGGGCAGGTCCCGTCCCTATTCTTTTGTCTCTGTTTTTTCTTTTTTGTTTTGCTCTACCCACGTATGTGGGGAGTTTCTTGCCTTTTGGGAAGTCTGAGGTCTTTTGCCAGCGTTCAATAGGTGTTCTGTAGGAGTTGTTCCACATGTAGATGTATTTTTGATGTATTTGTGGGGAAGGAGGTGATCTCCATGTCTTACTCGTCTGCCATCTTGAAGTTCCCCCAGCACTATTGCCATTTGGGGCTGGATAATTCTTTGTTGTGAAGGGCTGTTCTGTACCCACTAGATTCCAGTGGCATCCACCCCCCACCCTCCTTTAAGTTATGACAACCAAAAATGTCTTCAGGTGGTGTCCTGTGTCTCCTTGTAGTGGAGGGAGGAATAAATCACCCATGGTTGAGAACCACTGCCTTGGAGGGTTGTTTTGTGGAGCAAAATGAAGTGTGACATCTCAAAGCACCTGAAAGGGTTCTTAAAATGTAATAGGGACTCAACAAATGATGGTTTTCCTCTAAAATTTCGCATTGGAGAATAGTATCTTATACATGGAGTTAACTCAGTGTAAGTCTGCTGAAACATGGAAGACAAATAATCCTGTGTTAATAATAATAATTTATATAGCTACTAATTTGATTAATCATTTGTTACAGGTATTTGTGTGTATACATAAAGGGTGACCCTAACCTCTAAAGCCAGACCTATCAGGCTTCAATTGCTGTCTCTTCCAATTAATACTGTGTGCTCTGGTGAAGTCCTTCACACTTCCTGAGGGACTTTATCTGTAAAATACCTTATTAATAAAATGGAGTAACAGTGACATGTATATCATGGTGTTGGATGATTCAGTCACTCATTCATTCAATGTATACCTATTGAGCATTTCTTATGTTCCAGGTATAGGAAATGTGAGACAGTCTCTGCCATGTTGAGAATTCGTTAGTGAGGAATCAAATGATGAACAAATAAATTAAAAATGTAATAATTCCAGGATGTAACAGTTGTTCTGAAGATAAAGAGAGGTAACAAGGATAAAGAATAATAGAAGATGCCCTCTTAGATAGAGTAGTCAAGGAAATCCCCTCTTATAAGGCAGTATTTGAGCAGAGACTTGAATGAAGGGAGAGAAAGACAGTATGGTCATATCTGGGGCAAGGGCACCCGAGGGAGAAAACACAGCAAGTGCAGAGACATGAAGATATTAATGATCTTGGATTGTTCATGGCACAGGAAGAGGCTAGGGTTGCTATAGGGAGTATATTGCGTAGTCAATTGTGACTATAGTGAATAGTATCGATTCACTTGTAGATTTTTATGTTTTTTTTCTTATCACCAAGTACTCTTTTTTAGGAAACTCAAAAATTTATATAATGTAGGAAGTGAGATGAGGTTCTTAGGTGGTATCATCCTGCTTGACATGTTATTAAAGAACAGTTCCATAGAGGCAACTATCCAAGAAAATGGAACAAGATGAAAATAATCTTGTCGAATTTAATGTGTGGTGGCAACGTTTTGTGGCTTGAAGTGTAAGGGATGAGAACAGCATGTGAATTCCAAGAAAGCGTCACAGAATGGAAAGTGGATTTACAACGTGTCAGACAGGGTGGCAACATCTTGTGGCACGTGGCTCGTATCTCGGTGATGGGAACGGTGTGTCCTGTGACTGCTTCTCGCCTGTGGCACACCACAAGGGAGAAGGAGTTGGCAGCCACGTCCAACATACATCAGCAGTAAGTTTAGCATATGACCAGCCACGATCTTCTTTTTTTATTTTTCCTAAAAATATGATTCTTTTTTTACTTATCCCAAAGGGCTCTACATAAAACAGAAATGAAGGAAGATTGAAGGAGAGAGGATAGGAGGCAGTTATGAGACTTAACATCTTTTTTAGACTAACCGTATTGGATTTAGGATCCCAACACATGTGACAAGCATACTAAAATACTTTTTTATATTTTATTTTTACTTTTTAACATGCGTTTAGTTGGTTAAAATTTGCTTCATTGAGAATATTGCATGGTGAGTCGAAAATCTCAGTATCAACAAGCGCAAAGTTCAGAGGAGGGTAGCCAAGTACAAAGGAAATAAAATGGAGAACAGTTGAAGCGAAAGAAGTCTACTCTGTTGAGGCTTTAGTGAAGGAAGGGTACTATCAAAACTGAAGACTTAAGCAAAAAGAAAGTTAGAATACAAGAAAAGAAAGAGGAAAGGCAGGTGATGGTGGGAGGCGTTCACCACCAAGACTTGTTACACTTGAAATCCAAGTAAAAGGTAAACTAAAAATAAATTCTGAGTTTAATCACTAACCTCATAGCAATTTAGTTTTATGTGTTTGTGTCATGTGTGGGAAGTCAACTGACT
This sequence comes from Balaenoptera acutorostrata, assembly GCF_949987535.1. NCBI lineage: Eukaryota > Metazoa > Chordata > Mammalia > Artiodactyla > Balaenopteridae > Balaenoptera > Balaenoptera acutorostrata. The sequence goes on along the minus strand of NC_080080.1, from coordinate 68,749,735 downwards.
TCAGGCAGAATCACCTTTACTAAAGACAAGTTTAGAGCATGGATACCGAAACTGTATAGTATTGGGACTATAGCAATTAGTGTATGAATTTATCATACTCTCTCCAAAGGGCTTATTTTGAGTTAGGAAATTATGTAATTAATGCAGAAACACTTATCAAAATGAGCTCAGTTGACACTTGTGGTCTGGATCAAGAATAAAAATATCATCCAGTATGGTATAGGGTGTAATTATTAGGTTTATGGTCAAAAGTTCATTAGCAAGCAACAAATTGATACAGTGCACATAGGAATGTCCCAACATAAGACCTTATTTATTTAACACAGAGCCTGTGGGAACATAAAAATTATATTAAATAGCATTCATAAGTAGTTTAGAAACAAACAAAAAAATAAGTGTTAGTGTGATGTATCACCTGTAATGGCTGAAACGATGTTTACTGTAACATAATGGTACCTAATAGGGTAAGTAATCATCCCATAACTAAACCATTGGGATGAGAAATGCTTTCTCACTATTGAGAGAGAGAAATGATACGAGTGCTTTAGCCAGAGACATGTCCCAGGGGAATTAAAATTAAGTACACTTTTAAATTGTGGTTAAAATGATGAGCTCTGCAAGATTTTGTATGATTTTCATTAAAAAATTACATATTTTACCCATCATCCTATCAAAATTAATAATCTATCTAATCCCAGCCTTTTAGATTAACCAGCCTTCCTTGCCTTGCTCATGTCTACACTGTGAACCCTGTGCTTGGTTTGCCTCATTTCTGTTTTCCAGTTCTATTCCTGAACACCTCTACTTAGCTCTGCTAATCTCCTGTCTGTGGCCTCCCCCTCCTACCCCTCAGGTCTGGTCCTTGGTGCTCCTCCTCTGGCTGTGTCTAGATTTCTGTGTTGGTCACGAGGTGTCCTCACCTCAATTAGGGCTGTAACCAAGATTTCAGTCATACCAGACAGTCTGCTTATCTAACCTCACCTGAAATGAGTCCACATGCCTGGAATTTCAGTTATTTTTAAAATAAAGAGACTTGTTCACAACGTCTATCTGTCAAACCTTTAGAGGGTGACAAAAGTTTCAGGAGGAAGTCAATTTTTTTGTGTATACAATATAATCTTTTGAATTTGTGGTAGGTGCAAATTGAGGAAAATATAGATGTACTCTGATGCAGAAATCAGACTTTGAGTAATGTTTGGGTTTAAATTTGTTAGAAGCACTAGTATTTTCTTACAGACTGGAAGGAGAAAACCACTCCCAGATATCTTAATTTTTCTGACTAACAGAGAAGCCTCCACAGTTTATGTAATGATGGGTTCAGTTAACACAAGTCTTGTGATTCATTTGCAATCTAAGCGAACAAGTTCCAGCCCATAAATTTTTACAGATGTTTGTGATCATCATGTATTTGGCTGTTGATGGTCAAAGAAATTAAACAGGAACTGGTAGCTAACAAAAGATATCTCAGAAAGTTTTTTGCTCTTTTCAGTTAACAATAGAAGACAACGAATGTAAATTTAAGTTTACATAAACGTTTTCCCTAACCTACTGGCCAAATCACTTTCTTTGTTTATTGATCTCATGTAGTCAAGGAAAGTAAATATTCTGTAACCTACTCTCTCTCATTAAAAAGGGAAACTTCAACTCAGCTTTTAAATTCCACCAAACTTTTAAAAGTGCAATGCTAACTTAAATTTTTTAAACTAAGTTTATTCTAAAAAATTCCAGCCTATAATTTCTCATGTCTACCATTTTGTTCTTATCAATTATGAATCTAGTTAAGCCATACTACACTGATATACTGAGAAAGAAAACCGAACTCATATTGGAGGCATGATTGTAGAAATAGAGAACCAATAGAAGCATGGCCTCAACATCCTTCTTCCACCTTTGGACCAGAATTTATCCCAGCAAAGTGAATTATGTTTTGCTCTCAATTCTTTCTTTCCCTTTTTTAAGGAAATAGTTTAGCTGTCTCACATAACAAAAAAGTATTCATAAATATTTTATTAAAACCTGTCTAATTTCTTATATGTTTTCTTAACATTTGTTTTATTTTTTTAATAATTCACTCAGCATATATAACATCTGTTTAAAATATTTGACCAAATCAGCTCTATCGACGTAAATCAACCAAACAGTTGCAATACAGGGAAAAACTGCCATATAATTCTTGTGTAACCCATCACTGAATCACTGTGAAGGGACTTATGTTTGGAAAGCTTTTAATTTTTGTTCCTAGAAACAGATGTGAAAATTCACTCATATCCCACATTGTCTAGTTCAAGCAGCTGTAAATTATTTCATGGATTACACTTGAATGAAACGAATGTCCTGGGATTATTTCATCTAGGCAGCTGTTATTTCCTTAAATTAAATGAAAACAATTCTTTGCTTGATTAATTCTTGGTTATTTGGATTGCATAAAGATAAAGTGCTCATGTCTTTAGTCATAAATTAGTTCATTTTTCTCTATAGTAACCCTGTGATTCAAAAGATGCATCACAAGTTTATCGGCTACCTTTAAAAATAAATTACTGCTTTGGGCTTTCTATTGTGAAAAAGAATAAATATGGTACTCTTCTTTTAAATATAATATTCATATATAATGCACACATTTCACTTGTAAAGAAAGTTAGACATAAGAAGTGTCACTGCTTGATTTTAACTGCTGGGCTGATAATTCTATCAACTTTTCTCAGCCATATGGTCTATAGCTTCATTCCATACTCCATTACTCCAGACTTGCCCTTCTAACTGCCTACCAAACATCCATATGGATATCTTGACGATAGCTCCATCTAAGCATGTGTGAAACCAAAGATGTTATCTCTTCCTATATTCCCTGAAAGTGGTAATATGGAGAAACCTGCAAGGATTTCACATGCAGTTATTCACGACAACCTGTTGAATCTTCCTCCGAAATTACCTTCTGATGCATTTCTCTCTCTTGCTACTGTTACTTCCTTACCCCAGGCCCTCAGCAGCTGATACATCCATTACGGAGGATACAGGCTTCTTCCCGCCTCGACTCCTTGTTTCCAGTTTTCACTTTGCCAAATGGCTGTAGGCAAGTGCAACACATGTATTCCTTCAAAAACCAATTTTCCAAAAGCGAATTCCACATAAAGATCAACTTGTCAAATAGTTGATTAACCAAGTTTATCAAATTATACAAAAATCTTCTCTTGAGACAGGTGTCTGATAAGTGCTCTGAGTCATGTCTCAGGGGAGCTCAGGCCTATCATTTGCAGAAAAAAAAAGTCTTGTAGTCAGCAAATATCAGTGAATGCCTACCCTGTGCTACACACACTTCTAAGACAGTGAGATTACAATAGTAAGTGAGAAAAACTTATTTCCTATCTCTAGTTATCAGAAAAGCAATTTTGTAAATTTAGAAAATTGTTTATTTCAATAAGTACATCTACAATGATCTCTATAAAACACAGATTCAATGACTATCTCCCTTCATCATCTGAGACTAAACTCTTTTCCAGTATTACATTCTTCTATCCCTATACATCTCAGGTTATGGTCATATAGCTGTATAACTTTCCCTGATATACTATGTCCCTTCAAATCTCTGCTTTTTCATGTTCTTACATCCCTCTGAAGAGTCCTTTACCACCTGGCGTGGCTTGTATACTTTTACTCAACTGTTACCTAATTATTCAACTTCCTAATAATTCCTTTATCATTTAGGTTTCAGTTAGAAAACTGAAACTAATCTACATGATTAAAATAGAATACTGTCAAGTGCTGACAGATAATATTTGGCAGTTTCGTGGGTTTGTTTTTAACTTCAGTTAGTTGATTTTTTATATGTTTTCCATAACATATAAAACATTTATTTTTGTTTTTTTTCTGGGATAGAGCTGATCACATTACATTATAGTTATCTAACTTCTTAACTAGACATTAACAGTCACTACAGAGTTTGACTTCAAAGTATCAAAATAGGACAAGTATATTTTTAAAAATTCCCATGAGGTTATTTTTACATAATCTTTCTCTACCACTGTTACCTTAAGAATCATGAGATTCCTTGATGAAAAAGTATTACTGCTTGCTTCAAAGAAATTTCTAGTTGGCTAGAGTCTCTCCTTAATATTACTGACTTTGGGAACTCTGATATCTCTTCCGTGTGACAGACCTTTAGATATTTGAAGTTTGCCATTTGTGGAGATATGCATTTAGCTTGGGGAGCATATTTGGCTTTCTCTGCTTGGTTCTGAGTTGAGCAAAAGGAGGGGATCTGGCCTCTATGAACCAGGGCCTGAGTGCTTTGGGCCAACTGCCGCAGAGGTTGTGATTTGGCTTCACTGATCGTTTCCATCAGAGGTTGTGGGTTACTGTTCTAATGTCATATATGATCTTTCCATTGTCTTTTTGTACGTTCAGTCTCTCAGTCCTCTCTTGTAGTCATTCTCTCCCTGGCAGGAAGTTGGCCAAAAGACAAGACTCAAGATCCAAATCTTCACTCCTTCACGATTGTCGACTTGTCTCCGTAGTCAGTTTTATCACAAGAGCTTCTTAATCTTTTCGGTGTTGTATTAAAATGGTGATCATCTGATGAGAGAGTGGCTGCATAAAAGCATATAAGGCTCTGGATAGAGTTCAGTGGACTGGCATCATGACCACTATGACAAAAACAAGAGTAATTAAAAGTGTGTTTAAGATGCTTCAGAACCAAGAACCCCAATTATCCAACCAAGGCTAAGAGAACAATCCCACAGGTCATAAAGATCAGACTTGGTGAGCCAAATAGCTTTTTCCTTAAAGTGATAGATAGCCTTTTCTACCTTACCTGTTTCATTGAGCCAAGTATAGCAAGAACTATTAGCAATTGCACAGGTACTATCGTGACTAGTGAACAGGAAATCTAGATTGTCCATCACTGCTCTTGCCAAGGAATTGAGACTGATCTGTATTCCGTCTGAGGTAGAGGTGATATTATTTATAACTTCTGCCAGAATTAAAATGATCTATGTCTCATAGCCTTTTGTTTGTATGATTCTTATTATTGGAAGCACTGCTTTGATTGTTTGCATAAACAATAAGTCAGTAACTCCCCCAGGTAAAGTGCCTAAATAATTGAGGGTAACCTCATTTTGGAGCACACATCTGAATTTCCTGCTTTGATGACTTATAGAATTAAGGTGTCTGTGCACAGATAAGTTTTGGAATACTGTTTCTAAAGTGCATGAAATATTAATTTGAGACAAGCAAAACTAGCCATCCTGGTTGCAGAGAAAGTAGTATCTGGTAGGAATACATGGATATCCAGGAAAAAAGAAATTATTCATAGCATGAAGTTGAAACCAAGACCTTACATTAGCCTGTTTACACATTTGTATCTATATTAGTCTCTTCCAGATACTAAGTAATTGGCCCATCATTCCAGGAAATTCTGAATTCAAATTTAGAATTACCTAGGGTCTAATTGATAGTTTGTAATATTTTTTTCTTTATCTGTGAGAGGGCATTGCTAGGAAAGTAGCAAATGACCTTGTTTAAGGTCATTTGTCCACGTAAGTGCAAGTGAAATGCCATTGGCTGTAATTCTCTTTGATCTCATTTGTTGAGACTGGAAATAGCCCTAGGTTTTTACCATGGAGGTCTGGTGAGGAATGGCATATCCAGCAATCAGTAAGCTTGAAGGGTACTATTTGGGAAATCTGAGATTGGTGTTAGAATAATTATGCTCTGATCTAACAATAAGGGAATAAAAGAAGAAGGGCCATTATGGGTGGGTGATAACCAGGGGTCTGTAGAAATTAGAAGAAGAATGTAAATAAGCAGATAAAAAACAAAATAGTAATTAGGCAAGGTTTTGATCCAATATCTTGTGCAGAAGCTGTCCACTATCTGAGGTCATCGGATTGTTCTGAGGATCTTGGGTCATCTGTCTACTGTGAAGATCAGCTGCTTCTAGAGAATCTTCATTTTGAGGTCCCCTATTAGAGTGGGCTTCCAATTTGGTTGGTTCTGGATTGTTTCTTTAGTTGTGAAATGTGAGCCCAAGGATTTACTCCAGGGAGCTTTCCTTTTGTATTTGTTGTTAACAATATCTGATAGAATCCCTTCCAATGAGGTTCAAGAGCAACTTTTCTCTGATGTATCTCCCAACAGATGAAATCTTATGGTTGAATGTCATGAAGAGGCTGTTTAAGATGTTTGAATGCAACCTTAACCTGTTAGTGATAGGACTGAGTATAGTCCATGAGTCTCTGGCAACATTTTGCGATGTCTGCATGCATCAGGGCAGAGTATAGTATTGTAGGTAAAATCCTGATGCACTTGGGCCTTCCAGTAACTAGTTCACAGGGAAATAAAGAATGTGTTCTCTAGGGAGTGGACCATATTGGCATAAGGGTGGGTGGGAGTACCTTTGACCAAGGGAGCTCAAGGGTTTCTGAAAGTTTCGTTAATTTTATTTCAAGATGTCTTTGATTCTTTTCACCTTTCAGAAGTTTGTAGGTGATAAGAGCAGTGTGGTTTCTGAGTAAAGGGTAATACTTTACAGAGTTTTTTTTTTTTTTTTTTTTATAATATTTCTTGTGAAGTGTGTGTCTTGGTCACTTGATATAAAAGTTTATATTCCCAAGATTGGAATCACAAAATCAATGAGCTTTTTAGCAACTGTGAAGATTATAGCTTTTTGGCAAAGAGATGTTTAAACTCACCCTGAAATTATATAGACACTCAATAACTAAAATATATTCAAATCTCATGAAAAGTAGAAGCTATATAAAATACATCATGAGGTGTTCAAAGGACCTTCGAAGCTTTGGTTCCTGGTGATTTCCCACATTCACAGGTTCTCTAGAGTTATGCTGTTGACAAGTGCATGTGACTTAAAAATGACCTCAGCTGTCTTTTTAAAGTTTCCCCAGCCATGTTGATTTAAGATAGTAGCCAATTTATCTGTACCATGATGAGTAGTTTCATGGAGAAATTTAGCTAATATCGATTTGAAACCGTCTAGTGCCACCAAGCGGCTGTCTTGGGAGCACCTGAGATGATCTGAGTGAAGCCAGAACCACTTTTTTTTTCCATTTTTCTTTTCAAAATGAGGGGCTAAATATTGATATTTTATAATGGTTTCTTTGAATTCCTTTAAGGATTCATCCTTTAAGAGTTTCGATGGGATCAAAACCATTGTTAAGGCTGCTTGTTTGGCAAAATGATCTGCTGGAGTTATTTCTTTTAGCTTCCATGTTATTTCTTTTTTACAGCAGCTACCTCTTTATGAAGTAAGAGTGCATCTAAAAGTGTGTTAAACATCTTGTCCATTTTTGATGGGGGTTCCAGCAGAGATGACCCTTTGTTTCCAAAGCATCCCAAAGTCATGGTTTTTTTAAAAAAGCATGCCTGATATATATTTACTCTGTGGTCTTTGGCTAGTTGATAAGCTCAAGGAAGGGCAGTGGCTTTGCTCTTTGGGCTGATTTTTCCCTCGGGTAGAGGACTGTATTCTACAGGCAAGCTTAAATTGGTGTTAGCGTGTTCTGCTCCAGTTTCAAGTTTTGAGGTATGATCTGTCAACAAATAACATTAGGTCAGAGTTTTCAACGGGAGTCCTTAAAAACACTGAATGAGGTATACCGAGTTCCTAATTGAGCTAAGAAAACGTTAAGGTTCCCTTCCCCTGGTGGGGGGAGGAGGGTGGGCAAGTCAGGGTGTCTCAGTGGTGAATAGTGGTGAATAGTGAATAGTGTGAGGGGGAGAGACTAACAGAATCTCATGGGAGGCTAATTAGCTAACTGAAAAGTGTTGTGTGTTCTCAGGCAGTAGTACTGTCTGCCGCATGACATGAGGAACCATGAGAAGAGAGGGGCGCTTATAACTAGTTAAGCAGAAGCAGCAAGTTTTGAAGGGGTGGCTATTACCCCACAACAAGGGGACTATACCTTTACAACTGGGTCAAGGTGATGAGTTTTTTTTTTGACTCCCATGAAGTTAAGTTGAACCTCTAAGGACACACCCAGATTGCTCATATGCAAGTAGATGAAAGGATTTCATTTGGGGTTGCCTGTGGAAGTAGTGTGTTGACTAATCTTCTTCAGATAACAGAAGGTCTGTTTATGACTTAGACTAGTCACAATCTCAGGAAAATTTGACACTTGTTGGCTATATTCAGTTGTTAGAAACAAAATTCAGCTGAGTAGATGATTCATGAATGAGGCAGCATCCAATCTAGCAGGAAGAAAGGAACTCCAAGGAGCTGTACAAAATGAAAGACTTTTATAGACAGAAGGCAGTGGATGCAGGAAGCTATACTAGCAAGCAACAGGTTGGTCGTGGCAAGGTCACTTTCCTTTAGGGGACAGCAGGGGTCTATCAGGCAAATTAACTCACTAGTGCTGACCAGGTGATTCCTGATTGTTTAGGATTCCATTGCTGAGAGAGCTTAAACTGTGATTAAATTAAGTATCAGTTTGGTAACGTGGGCTTAGCATAAGCAACTTCGTTATGGGCCTGTTGTCTTATTTTTAACACAGCTAGAAATCTTCTCGATTGTTTTGTGAGAAGTCTAAGATGTTTGGATAGTCTACAGCCTTATCAGGAAAGAGCGATTTCCCTTCTTATATAGGTAGTAACCTCAATCATGGATTATGTTTTGGCAAAATTATAATTTATCTTTTGAAACTTTATGTCCCTCTTTTGCTAAGACTGAGAGCAAGTAAATAGAATCCTTTTTACAAGATTCCTTATCCTCTGAATAAAGCAAGAGATCATGTACAAATTGCATCAGGACTAAATTACAAGAGAAACAGACTTTTTAAGTGTTGATTGAGGGCCTAGAAAAAAATAGGAGGCTTCAGTGAACACCTGGGGTGTGACTATACCGGTATACTATTGTCCTCCCAAGGTGCAGACAAAAAGGAATGGTTTAGAATGAAAAAAGAGAAGGCTTCAGGTATATTGTGATTGGACGGTGTTGGATGGGGAAGCTCAAGGCAGGCAAATTAGAAATGAATGACCTTGTGTAATTGGTTTGGGAGCATATTTGTCTTCCTCTGGATTGTTCTTAGTTGGAAGGGGGCAGTCACTGACTAACTCCTGACCATTTGGGGCCAATTGCTGTAGAGATTATGGTTGACTTCTGTGAGTGGTTACAACAGAAGTTGTGGATCCACGTCCCAAAATCATATATGGTCTGCCCATCGTCCAGACAGATGCATCTCTCACCATTTTGCTCCTGTAAATCTTCTCATATAATTTTCTCCAACTACATCTAGAAATAATTTGAAAACTAATTGATGCATGAGGTAAGATTTTTGCAAGGTGGAAATACAATGTTTTGCTAACCAACTACTGGCAGATATCTGAAGACCTGGACTTTTCTCCTTCATTCTATTAGAGTTAATTTTTTTCTCTGCAATTGTTTATGTTGTTACAGAGGATCTTGATGATTTAAGAATGGAGGGAGTAACTACCCTGGTACCTTCTGGGAACAAATTTAACCAAGGTCGAGCTACTCACTCTGCTGAACCTCAGGCCAAAGTCACACTGAACATCTGTTCAAGGTGTGCCAGGTAAAGCAAATAATAGGTATATCTTTGTATGAACATGATATTGATTTTTTTAAATCTAAGATTTTGATGCAAAGGGTGTACTCCTCTGTGTTAAGAAAATCTTTTCCTTCTGGTTATCTTTTGTGCTGACATTGACAAGGGAGTTAGTTGTACAGTTTATCCTTGTGCCCAATGCCACTCAGACCGACAATGAATCAAAGCGTTTAGATTGTCTTTACTTCACAGCTGGAGACTATTTTAAGACTTTCTGTCTCTGAATTTCCTTTGCTGTCTGCCCTTCTGTTCCTTTTCAAAGGAAGATTCAAGGGGCTCTAAAAGTTCAAAGCCACTCTAAAGCACCTGCATAAAGGACAGTTTGCCCAGGTACAGTTTTAGATCTGATATTATTGGCCTCTTAACGTGCTCCTCATCCTGTTCACCTCCTGGAAAGAATTTAATCAGCTTGATGCCTTTCAGTGTTGGCAGCTGAAAGCAATCCTTGCATACACTGTATGTGGCCAAAGAAGTAGCTTAAGTTACTGCCAAGTCAGCTCCCGGTGCTGGTCTAGCAGAAACTCACCAAATAGCTAGAATTCATTCTTTTGTAGGAACTAAATCTCATTTGCAAAGAGGCTTTTAAGCCTGTTTAAATGATAAAACAAGCCTTCTAACCCTTATGTAAATGGTGCAGATTAGCAAGAACAATGCGCTGGCTGGCCAGTTTTATCTCCTTTTCTTTATGTCTCGCTGTTCTATTGTACAGTTTGAGAGGGGATTAGTGGCTTGGAACTGGGTGGGGGAGGAAGTGTAGGAAAATAAAATCAGATTTTTGTAGCTTTTCCTTGCCTTTACCCCTTTGGAATTTTAATTGTCATAGGCTTAGAAGAATAAAAAGAAATAGAAATAAAAATAAATAGAAAATCAGGGGATATTATTTGAGACCATTAAGAGAAATGGCATAGCACAGTGAAAACACCAATGGAAACGTTTCTTCAGACAAGGAATATTTGGGTGGATTGATTTTTCGATTAGGGCTGTGAAGAAAACGGCTAATATTTACGTGATGATATTTAGGCATCCTGAGTGTGCAAGGTCATCTATGGAAGAGTTGTTTGGCAGTTTAAAAGAACTTTATAGTGTATTTGTACATTTACAGTTTGACTGGAGAGAGGTTGGTGCTTGGTCCTTGGTCCTTCATATTATTTGTAGAAGATTGGGATATGAGGTGTATTCTTTTTGAAAGGAAATCCTATGAAAACGGTATGTTTTACTAAAGTATTGAGGATTTGAATTGGGAAAGGACCAAACCCATTCATAGCCCTAAATTATTTACATTCAGTTTCCCAGTGATAAGTTAGATTATAAATTACAAGCCACCTGCATTTAAGGTAAGCTCCTAACTGAAATTTTTGAATAATAATTACATTTATTGTGTTCTTTCTGTGTTACCAAAGTACACAGCTAGTGAGTGGCAAAACACAGTTTCAAACCCAAGCAATATAGCTTGACAGTCTGCCTGCTTAGTTGTTTTGTTTTATTGCTAAACACCAAGCTATTGTCTGAAGTTGAAGAAGGAAGCCTAAAATAGATAGAAATGATGAGCTACAAAGAGATTTAGGTGTCTGAAATGCTGCGAGTTCATGATTGCCTTGATTGAGAATAAGGCAATACTGTACTTTCAAAATCAAGATTGATTCAGGGAAATCAATGGAAGAAGTATGGTAGAAGACACTAGGCTGTTGATTTTAGAGTAGCTGCTGTAGCCAGAGTTTAGAGTGGAAGAAAAACTAATATCAGTTGTCAAAAACTGTGAGGAACCTGAAAATTTACTCTATTTGCAACCTAATACTGTTTTATGATGCTGGCAAAAGACATGAAACTCCTGGGTCAGAGACCAAAGACTTATTACTCATGAGAGTAACAACTGTCAGAGTATTAGCATTTTCATTGGTTCCCTGAGCCACAACTCTCATGGGATGACCCACAGAGGACAGCAGTTTACAGTATATGAGAGGAACGTTGAGTTTAGGAAACCTGAGTATTTTATATGAAGTTAGCATTGCTCTAGAGAGAGACCCCATATCTATCTTCCAAGGCTGTTTGCTATACAAACATCCCCAAATGGATTGTTGGAAAGAAAGGCTGTCAGTGTCTCTGCTCACAAGATATGCAGACACGTGAGAGATTCACAGAGAATTGTCTCCCAGTACTATTTAGAGTGGACTACCTCTGTGATGCACTGATGTAGTTATCAGAGTTTTCTGCAGTTAGTTGTCAAACATCAATTTGTGTTGCTGGCTCACCTCTTCTAGTTACAAGTAAGGCTTTTAAGACTGTGAGAATTAGACTTTTTAAGCCAGGGCTGAGCTGTTATCTGAGGCAGAAGTCAGAAACTGGAGGACTGTGGGTAGTGTCCAGTTTTGTGTCCACATAATATTTAAAAAATACCACTGGAGGGGACCTTCAAGATGGCAGAGAAGTAAGACGTGGAGATCACCCTCCTCCCCACAAATACATCAAAAATACATCTACATGTGGAACAACTCCTACAGAACTGAACGCTACTGAACGCTGGCAGAAGACCTCAGACTTCCCAAAAGGCAAGAAACTCCACACATACCTGGGTAGGGCAAAAGAAAAAAGAAAAAACAGAGACAAAAGAATAGGGACGGGACCTGCCCCTCAGGGAGGGAGCTGTGAAGGAGGAAAAGTTTCCACACACTAGGAAGCCCTTCACTGGCAGAGATGGGGGGTGGGAGGGGGGAAGCTTCAGAGCCACGGAGGAGAGCGCAGCAACAGGGGTGCGGAGGGCAAAGCGGAGAGATTACCGCACAGAGGAGTGGTGCCGAGCACCACTCACCAGCCCAAGAGGCTTGTCTGCTCACCCACCGGGGCGGGCGGGGGCTGGGAGCTGAGGCTCGGGCTTCGGTCGGATCCCAGGGAGAGGACTGGGGTTGGCGGTGTGAACACAGCCTGAAGGGGGCTAGTGCGCCATAGCTAGCTGGGAGGGAGTCTGGGAAAAGGTCTGGAGCTGCCGAACAGGCAAGAGACTTTTTCTTGCCTCTTTGTTTCCTGGTGCGCGAGGAGAGGGGATTCAGAGCACCGCTTAAAGGAGCTCCAGAGACGGACGTGAGCTGCAGTTATCAGCGCGTACCCCAGAGGCGGGCATGAGACGCTAAGGCTGCTGCTGCCGCCACCAAGAAGCCTGTGTGCGAGCACAGGTCACTATCCACACCTCCCCTCCCGGGAGCCTGTGCAGCCCGCCACTGCCAGGGTCCCATGATCCAGGGACAACTTCCCCGGGAGAACGCACAGCACGCGTCAGGCTGGTGCAACGTCACGCTGGCCTCTGCCGCCCCAGGCTCGTCCGGCATCCGTACCCCTCCCTCCCCCCGGCCTGAGTGAGCCAGAGCCCCCTAATCAGCTGCTCCTTTAACCCCGTCTTGTCTGGGCCAAGAACAAACGCCAGAAGGTGACCTACATGCAGAGGCAGGGCCAAATCCAAAGCTGAACCCCACGACCTGTACGAAAAAAGAAGAGAAAGGGAAATCTATCCCAGCAGCCTCAGGAGCAGCGGATTAAATCTCCACAATCAACTTGATGTACCCTGCATCTGTGGAATACCTGAATAGACAACGAATCATCCCAAAATTGAGGCAGTGGACTTCAGGAGCAACTGTAGACTTCGGGTTTGCTTTCTGCATCTACATCTAATTTGTTTCGGTTTTATGTTTATCTTAGTTTAGTATTTAGAGCTAATTATCATTGGTAGATTTGTTTATTGATTTGGTTGCTGTTTTCCTTTATATATATATATATTTTTTTTTTTCCTTTTTCTCTTTTTGTGAGTGTGTATGTGTATGCTTCTTTGTGTGATTTTGTCTGTATAGGTTTGGTTTTACCATTTCTCCTAGGGTTCTGTCTGTCCTTTTTTTTTTTTTTTTTTATTAGTATAGTTTTTAGCACTTGTATTCATTGGGTGATTTGTTTGGTTTGGTTACTCTCTTCTTTATTTTATTACTTTTATATTTTAATAATTTATTTTTATTTTTTATTTTAATAACTTTTATTTTATTTTATCTTATTTTTTTGTTTCTTTTTTTTCTCCTCCCTTTTCTTCTGAGCCGTGTGGCTGACAGGGTCTTTGAGCTTTGGCCAGGTGTCAGGCCTGAGCCTCTGAGGTGGGAGAGCCGAGTTCAGGACATTGCTCCACCAGAAACCTCCTGACCAACGTAATATCAATTGGTGAGAGCTCTCCCAGAGATCTCCATCTCAACGCTAAGACCCAGCTCCACTCAACCACCAGCTAGCTACAGTGCTGGACACCCTATGCCAAACAACTAGCAGGACAGGAACACAACCCCACCCATTAGCAGAAAGGCTGCCTAAAATCATAATAAGTTCACAGACGCCCCAAAACACACAACCGGACGCGATCCTACCCACCGGACACGGTCCTACCCACCAGAAAGACAAGATCCAACCTTATCCACCAGAACACAGGTACCAGTCCCCTCCACCAGGAAACCTACACAACCCACTGAAACAACCTTACCCACTGGGGGCAGACACCAAAAACAACGGGGACTACGAACCTGCAGCCTGCGAAAAGGAGACCCCAAACACAGTTAAGCAAAATGAGAAGATACACAGCAGATGAAGGAGCAAGGTAAAAACCCACCAGACCAAACAAATGAAGAGGAAATAGGCAGTCTACCTGAAAAAGAATTTAGAGTAATGATAGTAAAATGATCCAAAGTCTTGGAAATAGAATGGAGAAAATACAAGAAACATTTAACAAGGACCTAGAAGAACTAAAGAGAAAACAAACAATGATGAATGACACAATAAATGAAATTTAAAATTCTCTAGAAGGAATCAATAGCACAATAACTGAGGCAGAAAAACGGATAAGTGACCTGGAAGATAAAATAGTGGAAATAACTACTGCAGAACAGAATAAAGAAAAAAGAATGAAAATAATTGAGGACAGTTTCAGAGACCTCTGGGACAACATTAAATGCACCAACATTAGAACTATAGGGGTCCCAGAAGAAGAAGAGAAAAAGGGACTGAGAAACTATTTGAAGAGATTATAGTTGAAAACCTCCCTAATATGGGAAAGGAAATTGTCAATCAAGTCCAGGAAGTGCAGAGAGTCCCATCATACAGGATAAATCCAAGAAGAAATATGCCAAGACACATATTAATCAAACTATAAAAATTAAATAGAAGAAAAAATATTAAAAGCAGCAAGGGAGAAACAACAAATAACATACCAGGGAATCCCCATAAGGTTAAACGCTGATCTTTCAGCGGAAGCTCTGCAAGCCAGAAGGGAGTGGCAGGACATATTTAAAGTCATGAAAGGGAAAAAACCTACAGCCAAGATTACTCTACCCAGCAAGGGTCTCATTCAGATTCGATGGAGAAATTAAAACCTTTACAGACAAGCAAAAGGTAAGAGAATTCAGCACCACCAAACCAGCTTTACAACAAATGCTAAAGGAACTTCTCTAAGCAGGAAACACAAGAGAATGAAAAGACCTACAATAACAAACCCAAAACAATTAAGAAAATGGTAATAGGAACATACATATCAATAATTACCTTAAATGTAAATAGATTAAATGCTCCAACCAAAAGACATGGACTGGTTGAATGGATACAAAAACAAGACCTGAATATATACTGTCTACAAGAAACCCACTTCAGACCTAGGGACACATACAGACTGAAAGTGAGAGGATGGAAAAAGATATTCCATGCAAATGGAAATCAAAAGAAAGCTGGAGTAGCAATTCTCATATCAGACAAAATAGACTTTAAAATAAAGACTATTACAAGAGACAAGGACACTACAAAATGATCAAGGGATCAGTCTAAGGAGAAGATATAACAACTGTAAATATTTATGCACCCAACAGAGGAGCACCTCAATACATAAGGCAAATGCTAACAGCCCTAAAAGGGGAAATTGACAGTAACAATCATAGTAGGGGACTTTAACACCCCACTTTCACCAATGGACGGATCATCCAAAATGAAAATAAATACGGAAACACAAGCGTTCAATGATACATTAAATAAGATGGACTTAACTGATATTTATAGGACATTCCATCCAAAAACAACAGAATACACTTTCTTCTCCAGGATAGATCATATCTTGGGTCACAAGTCAAGCCTTGGTAAACTTAAGAAAACTGAAAAAGTATCAAGTATCTTTTCTGACCACAACACTATGAGACTAGATATCAATTACAGGAAAAAAACTGTAAAAAATACAAACACACGGAGGTTAAGCAATACACTACTAAATAACCCAGAGATCACTGAAGAAATCAAAGAGAAAATCAAAAAATACCCAGAAACAAATGACAATGAAAACACGACGACCCAAAACCTATGGAATGCAGCAAAAGCAGTTCTAAGAGGAAAGTTTATAGCAGTACAATCCTACCTCAAGAAACAAGAAAAATTTCAAATAAACAACCTAACCTTACACCTGAAGCAATTAGAGAAAGAAGAACAAAAAAAATCCAAAGTTAGCAGAAGGAAAGAAATCATAAAGATCCGATCAGAAATAAATGAAAAAGGAATGAAGGAAACAATAGCAAAGATCATTAAAACTAAAAGCTGGTTCTTTGAGAAGATAAACAAAATTGATAAACCATTAGCCAGACTCATCAAGGAAACAAGAGAGAAGACTCAAATCAATAGAATTAGAAATGAAAATTTCTGCAACTGACACTGCAGAAATACAAAGGATCATGAGAGATTACTACAAGCAACTATATGCCAAAAAAATGGACAACCTGGAAGAAATGGACAAATTCTTAGAAAAGCACAACCTTTTGAGACTGAACGAGGAAGAAATAGAAAATATGAACAGACCAATCACAAGCACTGAACTTGAAACTTATTAAAAATCTTCCAACAAACAAAAACCCAGGACCAGATGGCTTCACAGGCGAATTCTCTCAAACATTTAGCAAAGAGCTAACACCTATTCTTCTCAAACTCTTCCAAAATATAGCAGAGGGAGGAACACTCCCAAACTCATTCTATGAGGCCACTATCACCCTGATACCAAAACCATACAGAGATGTCACAAAAAGGAAAACCACCAGCCAATATCACTGATGAACATAGATGCAAAAATCCTCAACAAAATACTAGCAAACAGAATACAATAGCACATTAAAAGGATCATACACCATGATCAAGTGGGGTTTATCCCAGGAATGCAAGGATTCTTCAATATACGCAAATCAAACAATGTGATACACCATATTAACAAATTGAAGGATAAAAACCATATGGTCATCTAAATAGATGCAGAAAACACTTTTGACAAAATTCAACACACATTTATGATAAAAACTCTCCAGAAAGTAGGCATAGAGGGAACTTACCTCAACATAATAAAGACCATATAAGACAAACCCACAGCCAACATTGTTCTCAGTGGTGCAAAACTGAAACCATTTCCACTAAGATCAGGAAGAAGACAAGGTTGCCCACTCTCACCACTATTATTCAACATAGTTGTGGAAGCTTTAGCCATAGCAATCAGAGTAGAAAAAGAAATAAAAGGAATACAAATCAGAAAAGAAGAAGCAAAGCAGTCACTGTTTGCAGATGACATGATACTATACATAGAGAATCCTAAAGATGCTACCGGAAAACTCCTAGAGCTAATCAATGAATTTAGGAGAATAACAGGATACAAAATTAATGCACAGAAATCTCTTGCATTCCTATACACTAATGATGAAAAATCAGAAAGAGAAATTAAGGAAACACTCCCATTTACCATTGCAACAAAAAGAATAAAACACCTAAGAATAAACCTACCTAAGGAGAAAAAAGACCTGTATGCACAAAACTATAAGATACTCATGAAAGAAATTAAAGATGATACAAACACATTGGGAGATATACTGTGTTCTTGGATTGGAAGAATCAACATTGTGAATATGACTATACTACCCAAAGCAATCTACAGATTCAAAGCAATCTTTATCCAACTACCAATGGCATTTTTCACAGAACTAGAACAAAAAATTTCACAATTTGTATGGAAACACAAAAGACCCCAAATAGACAAAGCAATCTTGAGAAAGAAAAATGGAGCTGGAGGAATCAGACTCCCTGACTTCAGAATATACTCCAAAGCTACAGTAATCAAGACAATATGGTACTGGCACAAAAACAAATATAGATCATTGCAACAGGATAGAAAGCCCAGAGATAAACCCACGCACATATGGTCACCTTATCTTTGATAAAGGAGGCAAGAATATACAATATAGAAAAGACAGCCTCTTCAATGAGTTGTGCTGGGAAAACTGGACAGCTACATGTAAAAGAATGAAATCAGAACACTCCCTAACACCATACACAAAAATAAACTCAAATTGGATTAAAGACCTAAATGTAAGGCCAGACACTATAAAACTATTAGAGGAAAACATAGGCAGAACACTCTATGACATAAATACAGCAAGATCCTTTTTGACCCACCTCCTAGAGAAATGGAAATAAAAACAAAAATAAACAAATGGGACCTAATGAAACTTAAAAGCTTTTGCACAGCAAAGGAAACCATAAACAAGATGAAAAGACAACCCTCAGAATGGGAGCAAATATTTGCAAACGAAGCAACTGACAAAGGATTAATCTCCAAAATATACAAGCAGATATCTGCTTGTATATTTGAGCAGATATCTCATACAGCTCAATATCAAAAAAAACAAACAACCCAATTCAAAAAAGGTCAGAAGACCTAGATCAACATTTCTCCAAAGAAGATATACAGATTGGCAACAAACAGATGAAAGGATGCTCAACATCACTAATCATTAGAGAAATGCAAATCAAAAGCACAATGAGGTAATCACCTCACACCAGTCGGAATGGCCATCATCAAAAAATCTACAAATAATAAATGCTGGAGAGGGTGTGGAGAAAAGGGAACCCTCCTGCACTGTTGGTGGGAATGTAAATTGAAACAGCCACTATGGAGAACAGCATGGAAGTTCCTTAAAAAACTAACAATAGAACTACTATATGATCCAACAATCCCGCTACTGGGCATATACCCTGAGAAAACCATAATTCAAAAAGAGTCATGTACCACAGTGTTCATTGCAGCTCTATTTACAATAGCCAGGACATGGAAGCAACCTAAGTGTCCATTGACAGATGAATGCATAAAGAAGATGTGGCACATATATACAATGGACCATTACTCAGCCATAAGAAGAAACGAAATTGAGTTATTTATAGTGAGGTGGCTGGACCTAGAGACTGTCATACAGATTGAAGTAAGTCAGCAAAACAAATACCGTTTGCTAACTCATATATATGGAATCTAAAAAAAACCAAAAAAAGTGGTTCTGAAAAACCTAGGGGCAGGAGAGGAATAAAGTCGCAGACAAAGAGAATGGACTTGAGGACGTGGGGAGGGGGAAGGGTAAACTGGGAAGAAGTGAGAGAATGGCATGGACATATATACTCTACCAAATGTAAAATAGATAGCTAGTGGGAAGCAGCCGCATAGCACAGGGAGATCAGTTCGGTGCTTTGTGACCACCTAGAGGGGTGGGATAGGGAGGGTAGGAGGGAGACGCAAGAGGGAGGGGATATGGGGATAAAAGTATATGTATAGCTGATTCACTTTGTTATATAGCAGAAACTAACACAACATTGTAGAGCAATTATACTCCAATAAAGATGTTAAAAAATAAATAAATAAATAAAAATACCACTGGATTAATTACTCATTTACATGAAAGTTGGGGTTTCTATCTTCTCTTCAGAATGCACACACGTGACAACACTGGGCCCACATTCTCAAATGGTTTTACAGCTGCAGCTTCCCTCTCGAGTCCCTTAAACCCAGTTGTGCTTTAGTTCACCTCCAGTTATCTTTCCCACTTCCCTCATTTACTCCACCTATCTGAAGTCTGTAGGTCTTTGTTTGTAACCTCTGATTTGTCGAAACCGTAGAACTCCAAAGATAAGTAAGGAATCAGTACTGGAGGGTGCAGGCTGAGGTACATGGCCAGGCCACTGGGAGAGGAATCTCGAGCCCAGAAGGGGTGGATCGTAGTCTCTCAGGGTTTCAGGTTAAGGGGTAGGGTATCAGGTTATGGGGTAGTCCGGCTGTAGTCTTACAGTGACCAGGTAATCCTTCAGAAGTCAGATGGAGTGAGCTGGTCAGAAACCTAGCACTGCGGGCTAGACCAACATGGAGAAAATGATTGCTTCATTTAGAGAACTGTGCCCATTCCCACTGCTCTCTTGTGGGCACTGGTACCCAGCCTGGAAGATAATGAGAGATTACACGGGATTCATAGGGGAAGCCCAGACACTGGATTTGGGGCCTTGGACCAAGATTTAAGTCCAGATCTCACTGGATTGGAGACAGTGTGGTGCTAATGGATAAACTGGATAATTAATGTTAATTTATATCAGGTACTTACCAACACCTTTCAAGAATTTACAGCAAAGGTAGACTAGAAAGACCACCTACTTTCAAGTCTGACAAAGGGATCTAACATTCATACTCTAAATTACCTAGTATGTCATCTTGGGGATAATTATGCAAAGATTAAGAAAATCTGATCCCGGGGCTTCCCTGGTGGCGCAGTGGTTGAGAGTCTGCCTGCTAGTGCAGGGGACACGGGTTCGAGCCCTGGTCTGGGAGGATCCCACATGCCGCGGAGCGACTGGGCCCGTGAGCCACAATTGCTGAGCCTGCGCGTCTGGAGCCTGTGCCCCGCAACGGGAGGGGCCGCGATAGAGAAGGGCCCGCGCACCGCGATGAAGAGCGGTCCCCGCACCGCGATGAAGAGTGGCCCCCGCTTGCCGCAACTGGAGAGGGCCCTCGCACGAACCGAAGACCCAATACAGACAAAAAAATAATAAACAAATAAATAAATAAATAAATAAATAAAAAAAGAAAATCCTTTAAAAAAAAAAAAAAAGAAAATCTGATCCCTTGTCTGTGAACTAGAGTTCACCTATTCCTGGAGATAACCTCTAAGGGTGACTGAGAGTGCTGAGCAGGATAATGTATGCAAGGCAGCTGGCGAAGTGTTCACGGTGCACGGCTCTCAAGGAACTGGGGGTTTCTCATCTCTTTCTCCCACTCAGTGGGATAATTACCATGTAAATACTTCAGCAGTTTAAAATACTTCAAGTTTTTTCCCATCTTTTAGAAAGGCCCACATTAAAGTACTCAGGTATTGAAAGAAAAAGCCTCATTTTCCTGACATTCAGGAATTTTCTCCTGTGTTAGGCTTCTGACTGACCGGGGGAGAAAACTATTGTCCATTGTCGAGGACAATAAGACAGTGTAAGGTGGCAGTGTTTTTGTTGGTTTGTTAGAGTTTCACGGTCAAGAAATCATTTTTCCCGTAGAACTGGAGGGGTAAAATATAAATAAGTTTAATAGATGTGTTGTGATCTTGAAATACTACCGTAGCCCCAAGATACCCAAGAGTCACTGAGACTCAAGTGATGTGCAGAGTTTCTGCAAAGAACCCATCAATGATCAAGTTAGTGAAAAGAGGTGCAGTCTACTCTTTAAATTGTCATTTTCCTCAATCTCTTTTTTCAAATACTGCACGGCTCATGAGCTACTTACAGGGCCACAGTATCCAGAAGTGAGTCTGCATATATGTCCAGAGCATTATTGCTCTTATCCAGCTGAGGGCATACAGCCAAAGGCTGCAGAGCCCTTCTCATTCAGAACCTGATTGGAAGACATGATCTGTAACGAGACTAATACATTCTGCTGGGAACGACTGAGGGATGTAAGATATACATGACCATTGGAAGGACTTCCGCTTTCCAAGAGATCAGAAAAAGAGGAATTCAGCCCACATTAAATTGTTCTGTAAAGTTTTATGTGCAACAAAGTGACTAAAATATCAAGAATGTCAAAAACTTTATTGATTAGCATGGTTACAAGAAATAAAAAGATGACAATTTTTTTTTCATAAATATTTCACACATGGTTAGAAAAGTGCAGATGGAAGAAAGCTTATGTTTTCAAGCTGGAAAATTATTCCAGGGTAATGTTACTCCCATACCTCTTAGTGACCTTAATCTGATGTGGACATTGCTGCAATCTGTGTGATTTAAACAAACAGATGACATCATTTGGGAAGTGGAGATATGCATAGTTAATAGATGTCTGACCACCAAGATGTATGAAGATTCTAACCCAGAATATCTCAATTTTCCCTTCAGATCATAAGGGAAAGAAGCCATTACAAAACAACAATTTTAAGTAAACAAAGAATTTTCTGTGTAGGATATAGCAGTGTCCTAATTGCTGATTTTTTACATTACAAGATAGATTTTTAACATATTCAGCAAGTGTCTTGGCTTGACTTTTAGAAGATACTATTCCTATGGCTAAAAATCCTTGAATAGCATGGACAAAATAAGTTTAATTTGCTGCCTAGGAATCACACTAAGTCATATCAACTAAAAAGTAAAATGTCAGTAGGTCAGTAATGCAAATTATCAGTAATTATCAGAAGGACTTTTGTGGTTTTAAAAAATAGTGGTTTGCAAAATTGTGAGTTTCAAATTGAATTCCTCTATTAAATATCCTGAATTTTCTTTTTAAGATAACAGTTAAGATACCAATAACAAGCAGACAAATGCTGATACCAAGGCACCGAATTACTATTTCAGTGAAGTTTATAAGCCATTTTTCTGGAAAGACCACCCATTAATTCTGTCTACGCACTGCCATTCTGAGGAGTTAAATCTTGTTTTTGTGGACTCCTGCCAGGGCATTCCGGGTGGCAAGATGCTATTTGTTTTTGATTGTGCAAGTGTTTGCATTCATTCATGCCTAATATCAATAGTGCACAAAAAAGGAACGGAAAGCCATTTTAAAAGAAATTGGATTATAGAGAACATACAGTGATACTGGCTCAGAAACTACAGCAGGAAGACTATTAGGAGAAACGTGTTTCCAGATAGCCTGCTGATTTTTCACTGATTTGCTTCATGTCATTGTACCAAAAATTGTTCGTCATTTCTCCTAAACACCATCTGCTTCTGCTTTATCAAATAAACATAAAACTAAACTCAGTAGAGTTGGTGATAGGATGCTGAAGAAAAGAAGAATGTCATAGCTTGTAAATGTGAACGAATTTCAAACTATCTATACGTTTAGGATTACTAGTTGACTTGAGAAAACCTACGTAATTAATCATACATTATATTTTGTTTCACTTTCCTATGCATCTTTTCTTTTTTTTTTTCAACCATTTTTATAAGGTTTATTTTCAGCAAATTCCCACTGGAAAAAAAGGTGAGCAAAACTGACATAAAGGAAAATGGATAAGGACAAAAAGTACTGCTATCATTTGTTTAAGGTTAAGAGTTTTCCATAAAATTGACTTCTACACCTAGAGGAATAAAGGTTCCATTTGAGTGATGAATACAGTGCACCACCTACTGCCATGTTTTAAGTGACAAAAATGTTTAATTTGAACTGAAATGAATTTATGGAAGACTCACTCTGTGTCAAGTACTGTGATAAACTCTGGAAATAAAAATTAATACCACTGAGGGGCTTCCCTGGTGGCGCAGTGGTTGAGAGTCTGCCTGCCAATGCAGGGGACACGGGTTCGAGCCCTGCTCTGGGAAGATCCCACATGCCGCGGAGCGACTGGGCCCGTGAGCAACAACTACTGAGCCTGCGCGTCTGGAGCCTGTGCTCCGCAACAGGAGAGGCCACGATAGTGGGAGGCACGTGCACCGCGATGAAGAGTGGCCCCCGCTTGCCACAACTGGAGAAAGCCCTTGCACAGAAACGAAGACCCAACGCAGCCATAAATAAATAAATATTAAAAAAAAAAAAAAAATTAATACCACTGGGCTTCCCTGGTGGTGCAGTGGTTGAGAGTCTGCCTGCTGATGCAGGGGACACGAGTTCGGGCCCTGGTCTGGGAAGATCCCACATGCCGCGGAGCAACTGGGCCCGTGAGCCACAATTGCTGAGCCTGCGCGTCTGGAGCCTGTGCTCCGCAACAAGAGAGGCCGCGATAGTGAGAGGTCCGCGCACCGCAATGAAGAGTGGCCCCCGCTTGCCGCAACTAGAGAAAGCCCTCGCACAGAAACGAAGACCCAACACAGCCATAAATAAATAAATAAATAAATAAAAATTAAAAAAAAAATTAATACCGCTGACCACTAGGAACTTATATTCTGGCTGGAAACAGACTTGGAAAAAATACATGCAACCCAAAATGTCAGATGGTGATAGTGCTATAGAAAAAATAAATCATGGTAAAATGGCTCAGCTATGCAGCTGTGATTGATTTTTATTTTATAGGGGCTGTTGCTTTGGGAAAATCAATACCCTTGGAGAGATTGATATATGGTTTTCATTGTTCGTTCTGTGTGAAGGAAGAAATGAGACCAACACACACCAGCCAGAAACTGGGGACCACTTCATCTCAGTTCTAAACACATTAACGTCATAGTTTTTCTTTTATTTATAAATTGATACAAGATCCTCCCCATCTTCACTTCTTGTAGTGGTTGCTTTGTGATTCGTAGGGGAGGAGGGCCTTGGATGCAAGCACTTGGGTGCACATGCACACAAACACACACATAGTCTAAAAAGCCTTTTTCTTGTCATGTGACAAAGAGCTGCAGCTTTAAAGCAATAGAGACTAGGGTTGGAATCTCAGCTTGCCCACTGAACAACTTTGGGAAATCACTTAACATCTTTAAACCTCAATTTCTCACTTATAACATGGGGGTAATCATTTCTGCCCGTGGGATCATAGCAGACTAGAGTGGCTAGCTCAGTTTCAAGCATAGAGTCTACTCTGGGAAAAAAGTATTTCAAGATAAAAATAATTATATACATTTCAAAAAAAGTTAAATATGCATTTGAAATTCAGGGAAGTCACATTATGTGCTGAGAAAAACAAAAGGAGCATCAAGTTCAAGGTCTATGAAAATGTTCAAGGGTTTAGGGAGTAGAATATTAGTGTTAATAATCAAAGTGTTTTGATTATAGAGACTTTTTCTCATCATTTTCCTCATAATTCCTCTCTCTGTGCCTGTACCAGTCTACATATT
This sequence comes from Balaenoptera acutorostrata, assembly GCF_949987535.1. NCBI lineage: Eukaryota > Metazoa > Chordata > Mammalia > Artiodactyla > Balaenopteridae > Balaenoptera > Balaenoptera acutorostrata. The sequence goes on along the minus strand of NC_080080.1, from coordinate 68,725,082 downwards.
TATTTTATCTCTCTATCTATTCATCCATCCTATAAACCCTTTCCAAGATCATGATGTAAGGGACACTTGAAGGAAATGGATAGCAGGAGAGGCAGGGAAAGATGATCTTCTAGTCATCTTTGCTAAGCAGCAGCAGCCTTGAATGACAGCCAAAAACTGTGAACCCCACAGTCTGTATTAGTACACTGGTTTTCAAGTTCATACCAGAACACCTGAGGTTATTTTTTCGGCATCTCCATTTAGTTTGTCAAGCCTGCTGTGGTCTTCAATCAGGGTAACCTCTTTTTCCTTTATAGGCTTTTTGGGTCTTTCATATCATCTGTGCTTTATAGAAGAGTCCTTTTGGGGAAAGCCACCCAGAGAGTAAGCATCTTAGCATTAGGGAATGGGAATAGCATATTGCCTGGAGAAAGTCAATGTTGTCAGTTAGCAGGTGGGAGAAGAGTCCTAACTTTCCAATGGGACATCAAGTAGTACCCATGGACTGGCTTCCCCACATCCGTTATAACAGGTACAGTAGGGCAGCACACACAGTAAGAAGTAACTGTGTTAGAAAATCTAGGAACAAATAAAGTATCAATATTTGTTCTTGTCGATTCACCCTGCCTCCTTTACCCAATGTGTCCCTGAAAAGGATGCCTGAACCAGCTGAAGGAGGTGGACCAGCACTTCATTCCTGTTCTTTTATCAACAGATGGACATTAGGTTGTTTCCACTTTTGGTCTATTATGAACAGTGTTGCTGTGAATATTTCAGTACAAGTTTTAGTGTGAACATACTCTTTCATTTCTCTTGAGTGTATATCTAGGAGTGGAATTATTGGGGCATATCGTAATTCTGTATTTACTTTAAAGGAACTGCCAAACTGATTTCTGAAGTGGTTGCAATGTTTCACAATCCCACCAGTAATGTATGAGAGTTCCAATTTTTCAGCATCCTCACCAACCTTTGTTACTGTTTCTTTTCATTTTGTTTTGTTTTGTTTTTTTAAATATTAGTCATCCTACTGGGAGTAAAGTATTATTCCATTGTGATTTTGATTTTCATTTCCCTGATGATGTGATGTGGAGAAACTTTTTATGTGCCTATTGGCCATGTGTATATCTTCTTTGGAGAAATGTTTATTTCAATTCCTTATTCATTTTTAATCGGATTATTTGTCTTTTTATCATTTAGTTGTAAGAGTTATTTATATATCCTGGATACTAGACCCTTATCAGATACATAGTTTGCAAATAATTTCTCCCATTCTGAGGGATGTATTTTCACTTTTTTAATGGTATACTTTGAAGCACAAATGTTTTCAATTTTGATCAAGTCCAACTTATCTATTTTTTCTATTGTCATGTATGCATTTGGTGTCATATCTAAGAAACAATTGCCTAATTTAAGGTTATGAAGATTTATGCCTGTTTTCTTCTAAGAGATTTATTTATTTATTTATTTATTTATTTATATAATGTATGGATACTTTATGCATCCATAAAGTACTTTTTTTAAAAGAATTTAATTAATTTATTTATTCATTTTGGCCACGCTGGGTCTTAGTTGCTGCACGCGGGATCTTCTTTGCGGCATGCGGGATCTTTTTTAGTTGCAGCATGTGAACTTTTAGTTGCGGCATGCTTGCGGGATCTAGTTCCCTGACCAGGGATCGATCCCAGGCCCCCTGCATTTTGGGAGCATGGAGTCTTACCCACTGGATCACCGGGGAAATCTCTCTTCTAAGAGATTTATAATTTTAGCTCTTATAGTTAGATTTATCATGCATTTTGAGTTAATTTTTATATATGGTACGAGGTAGAAATCTAATTTCATTCTTTTGCGTGTGGATGTCCAGTTATCCCAGCACCATTTGTTGAAAAGATTATTTCTTCCACATTGAATTATTGTGACACCCTTTTCAAAACCAAGTTAACTGTAAAAACTTCCTTGCTTTCGGATGTAATATCTTCAGGTTTATCTTATGCCTTCTAGCATCAGACTTGGGATCAGCCATTTCTCCCAGGATCCTTGTTTCCTTTCAGCAGAAAATTTGTAGTAGAGAATAGATTCTGCTCACTAGGGTGCATTATGGGAGTGGCATTGCTTTTTGGCCATTTTACTGAAAAAGATTAGGACAGAAATGTACTTTATTAAATAAAAATGTCTATAAGGCAGGAATTCACATTGATAGTTCCAATCCAATTATAACAGTATAGTGTTCCTACTTAAATTCTTGATTCTAAAATTGAAACTTTTCTTATTGAAAATCTTTACTTACAACAAACTATACAGTTATTTGCTGTACTAACAACTCAAGAAAATAGATCACGGATAAAATATTAGGGTGCCCCAAAATTCTTAGTGCAGTTCTAAATTGTTAAAGCTTAAAACTGCACTAAGACCTTTGGAATAACCTGTACAGAGTTATGCAAACAATAATACTACTGAATTAGTTTTGGAAATTCTATGTGGTTTCTTTTCCTTTTAGATTATATTGATTACACCAAAGATTTGCAGTAAAGTTACTTGTTTTAGAGGCTACAGTGTCACTAATTATGCCTTATTCTGTGTGGCAAGGTAATAATCAATAGTGAATAGTTGGTTCCATTGTTTCAGTTCTAATACCCTAAAAGACTTCTGCTTTTAGCTACTAATCTTTTCTTGGTGGAGATTGTCAACCACTATGAGGAAGAAGGGTCCAGCTTTAAATAGAGAATTGGAAAAATACTCTAAAATTTGTAACATGGTTTTATTTGGCCACCATCAGGTCCATGCACAATGTTTTAATACATAACTATACATTCAAGATTCATATATATTATTTTTGCCTGAATAAAACAATTCTGTTTCATATTATTAAACTTCTAGGAATTTAGAAATAATAATTTAATTTTGAGCAATTTAGAATTACTATACCTACATTCATTCAGTACTGTTTTTAAGTTTACTAAATCCTGATGTATTATACAAAATTTATAATTTTACTTCTTTTTCTGATCCACAAATACATCTTTTATTTTAATCAAACATATCAATTTACATATACATATAATATAAAAATCCAAATGATTCTTCCAATTTTTTTTCTCAGTGCACATCAAAGACTCCTATTTTTCCACAGAAATATGAGGAAATACCATGATTTCTATATGGTTTCTGTAGTTTTATATGAGTAGCAAACAACAATACAGATAAATGTGTTGATGCACTTCAAGTTTTGCCTAAAATTCTTTTGATTCATGGGTTAGAAATCACAATTTACTTTGTAAAGTAAATAAACGTTCAAGCATCTTAATGCTAATTAAGAATGTTAGTAATATAAATGTTATATAGCCAGAATATATAAACTAGAATCCAACTGATATTTAAAAGATAATTGGAAAATGTGTCAGCTATGATGCCTGTGGAGTATACCTCAAAAGTTTTCATGGAAAATTTTCTAAATAATCAATTTCCAGGTTATCTGGATTTTCTAGAAGCATTTAGATGCAAATGGTGTTTGCATTTATTACACATTTCAATTGCAATATGTTTCATTGAAATCTCGTATTTTACATTTACATAAAGCTTTAGCTTTATATTCAATTTCAGTGTGGAAATTTAAACTCTTATATGAAATCAAATGACATTCTCCAAATTCCCAGTATTATATTCAGCAATAACCATACCAATTACAACAAAGTAAAGCACATACAGCCATCCCTCAGTATCCCGGAAGATTTGTACCAGGACCTCAGCAGATACCAAAATTTGCAGGTGCTTAAGTCCCTTATGTAAAATGCCATAGCACAGCTGGCCCTCCACATCTGCAGATTCCGCATCCATGGATTCAATCCTTGAAATTAAAGTAAACCAATACATCACCCAGTTTCATTACAAGATAATTTTTTTCCTATTGCCAATTAAAAGGCATTTTAATACAATTTTCTTGATTTTGACAGTATGGAGGAGGGAGGAAACTCCACAGCAACAATAGCAACAAAATTTAAAACTCAGTTTTTATCTGATAAGAGGGAGAACGTTTTTCATCCTACTCCCATTTTATAGAATCTCGGCTTTGGCAGATTAGACCCCTAAGCTTGAGACCCAAGCCACTTTTTAATTCCTTTGCCTGTGACTTTTTCCTTGTTAACCTGAAATTAAATTGGTCTCTTGGAATTTAAGACTGCTAAGGGAAAAATATAATTATTGCTTGCAAAATTTAACTCAGATAGGATCATCTTCCTCAGATGCCCCAGGCACCGCTGCTCAGGCACTGCAGATCGAGCCTGAGAAACCGCAGAACTACACCTATGTTAGATCCTAAAGAGGGCCTCTCACAATCCACATGCATTTCTAGAAATCTGCAAAGACTGGGACCCATTGGTAAGGGCTGCTGGACAACTGTGAGAGCAACTTAGAGAGATCCATATTGGGCACACTCCACAACGGCGCTCCTTCTCTGGAAACAGCACCCAAGATAAGTGCACAAAAACTAAATACTTTCCTGGACCTACTTCTTCCTACTCTCAACATCCCAATGCCTGAAGTGTGTAGAATTTGACCAGTGGTATCAAGAGCTGATAAGGAGGAGAAGATGGAAAGTGTTGAAGTGACTAAAAAATGTCATGAAGAACTGTGTCTATGATGGCCATTCTGACTGGTGTGAGGTGGTGCCTCATTGTAGTTTTGATTTGTGTATATGTATAGCTGATTCGCTTTGTTATAAGGCAGAAACTAACACACCATTGTAAAGCAGTTATACTCCAATAAAGATGTTAAAAAAAAAAAGAACTGTGTCTAAAAAATATAAATTTAAGACTTTTAGCCTTTTGGCAAGAACAGTTCCTCAAAATGTTGACACATTGGGATCAACTCCATAGTCAATTAAATAAGTCAAACGATTTCACCTGGTTTTCCCCAGCTCTTGATGCATTTACAGATGTCACTGTGGCTGTTCAGTTGTTTATTCATGGAGTCAATGCCAGGTTTAAAGGAGATATGTGGATGTATGTATACATATAGCTGATTCACTTTGTTATACAGCAGAAACTAACACACCATTGTAAAGCAATTACACCCCAATAAAGATGTTAAAAAATAAAATAAAGTGACTGAAGAATTAGCCTCTATGAATAGTCTGCTTGGACCAGCTACAGGTACTTTAAGGAAACTATTTGAATCTATCACATGTTATTGAACCAGCAGCATCAGTGATGTATTTCACTTGCTTTTTTGGACTTAACCATCATCAGTTCTGTGAATTTTTGTCAGAAATAAAAGCTGAGTATTCTGACTTTCCCTACAACGTAGCAGTTTGATGGCTTATCAGTGGTAAAGTTTTCTTGCAATTTTTTGAGCTAAGGGCTGAGATTGAAATTTTTCTGAATGAGAAGAATCATCCTCAACTGTTATTATTGAACACTGAATGGCTTTGGAAATTAGCTTCTGCTTCCGACTTGATAATGTTACCTAATGAATTCAACCTAAAATTAAAAGGCAAAACAGCACTTATACGAAAATCTTATATTGTGTGAAGTCATTTTGATGACAACTAATGCAGTTTGAATCACATCACGCCAAGCTGTTTTATATGCTTGTGAATTAATATTAGCATTTGATAGTACCTAGTCATGTGAAAATACATTTCAAAGATGAACTAGTAAGGTCTCATTACAGAATCAGCATTAACAGATGAAAATTTGCTATCATTTTTGATGAAAAGGAACCTCAATTTTGAGAAATATCTTCTCCCCCCCCCAAATTTATTGTCATTACTAGACCTGTATTATATATTGTAATCAATTATTATATTTTGAATTTAATCACTAAAAACTTGCGGAAAAAGTGAATTCACATCATTTTATTTACAAACACAGGTACTCACCCTGTCCATGTCCAAAAACAAAAAAAATCAACATACTGTATTCAAACACACTTTTAAAATTCAAACTCATCAGATTTCCTGGTTATTACCATACATATTTTGGATGTTTGAGGTCAGCTTTCCAAACAGATAATCCTTGAAACCTTGAGATCCCTGAAGTTGTTTTTAATAAAACAGGCTTTTGATTAATTTGTGATGTAGGCATTAGTCCCTCTAAGATATGAAGAGTGGTCTTCTACTCTGTGGCCTTTTAAGTTTCCTGAGAAAGATTCTTTCTACTCAAAGTTTTCTATTGCTTCTCTTTTGAAGTCCTTAATGAGTTTCTGTGACTTCTACTGGATATTGGTGAGGGAGGCAAGTAAAGAGTTTTGTTTTTCTTTTGAAAGATTTCTCTTCCTACAGATAGCATGGCTTCATCTGTCTGAGATGGGAGGTGGATATTTCAGGACATCTTGGTCCTGAATTAAACCAGTGGAATCTAGTAGATTAAGGATGCATAAAGGAAAAGAAAGAGGAGGGCTGGGATGCTCTCCTGACCCGAGATTTGAGAAATGCACTTAGAAACCTGATGTAGTTTAGGGACAAAAAAAATAGTAGATCCATGGTTTTTTGTTCGCTTGTTTGGTGTTTTTTTTTTTTTTTTTTTTTTGGTTGTTTGCTTGTTTTTCCCTCGTAAGAGAAATAGCACAGGTAATAGACAGCCACAGATGCCCACAGGTTCCGTTTATGATGCCTACCTGAAACAAGGAAGTCTTTTGGATATGAAAACTGCTCAGGTGTGAATCATAGGCAACCCTTCCCTGGAAGTGGAGGAAAATAAGGAAGAAAACATAAAAATAAGAACTTGTCCATGTCCTGTAGGCTGCTTCTGCTATCCTCAGGGTCTGCATTGCTTGAATCCTACCTGGGGTATGCCACCTTTGTTGTAGAAAAGAGACCATGGACTCAGTATCTTGAACTACGGTTTATGTCATTTCATCAAGATCTGCCCACAGGAAGAATCGAAGTGAGGTATTCACCCAGCTTCTGGTGTGAAGATCTTGAGAAACAACAAGACTTATGTCTAGTCTTAGACCAAGGTGATAACAGTAGAGATGGTGAGAAATTGTCAGATTTAGAAATCTTCGAAGATAGAGCTGACAGCATTTGCTGATAGACTTCAGTGTCATATATGAGATAAAGAGGATCACAGATGATTTCAAGGTATTGGCCAGAGTAACTAGAATATGGAATAGCATTTGGTGAGATAGAGAAGATAGGGAGAAACTTGTTGAGGAATCAGGGGTGTTTGCATATTAAATTCGGGTTGCCTGTTAGATGTATGTGGTCAAAATCTCTCCCTCAGCAACAGAACTGACAGTTCATAGAGTGAAAGGTTGTATTCTCTTTTAGCAACAGTATGAAAGAAGGGAAAGACTTTGTCATGTCTTTCCAGAACAGGCTTTGTGACTGACTGTCACCGGCATTGGGGTTAATAGGCTACATGTATCAGAAATCAGCTCACACCTCGTAACTCTTCACCTCTCCCAGCATGCCTGGCTCACGATCTACCATAATCTGCTTGACTTGAATTTCTTTTATAAATTGTTTATCATTCCTTCACTCTCATTAAAATATTAACTCTATGAGAGCTGACACCAAGTCTGTCTTGGATCACTGATACATCCTCAGTACCTTAAATAACCCCTGACCCACATGAAGTAGTCACTGAATACTTGGATGAATGAAAGATTGGAGTAATAGCAACTGGAGTTTCTTTCTTCCTCTCTTTCTGCCTCCCTTTCTCTCCATTTGCGTCTCCATCTCTGTCTCCAAACTCAACTTTCTTTCTATCTATCTACATCTCTATTTTTACCTCCAGATTCTCCTTTCTGTTGGGCTGCTCCACGTAGTAGGAAAGATGGCCCTGGCACCTGGGTGCTCCAGAATTATAAGTATCCTTAGAGCTTGGGCCCTTTTCTCATCCAGAGTTCATGTGATAATCTTTAAAAAGACTCTGCTAACCTCTCCTCAAGTATTTGCTACCAGAGATCAAGCACTGCATAGGGATGACGAGGTCTCTAATTTATCTTTAGTCATAGGCTTACCCCTATGTTAGGGGAAGAGGCACCCTTTGGTTGGAAATTTCATCAGAATCATGAGAAGTTGAGGAGAAGCATTTATCAAAAGAAAGAGATTCAGTGCAGACAGAATAATAGCATGACCATCCCAGCAAAATAAAATTAATAAGATATTCAATTCATAGAGAGCTTAAAATTGTATGAAGTACTTTAACAAATACTAATTCATTTAAAACCAGTCCTCCTAATTTTTACATCAACTGTACAGATGGTAAAACTTGACCCAGAAGTTGAAATAACTTCTACACACAGCTAATAAAGTCTTTGGTGGGCATAAACCTAGGGCTTCTGAATCAAAATTTGGTATTCTTTCAGCTATAGTATACACGGCTTCTGTAAGTCATTTTGAAACTCAGTGCCATTCCTAACCTTCCATTTTCTAACTTGAGATTAAAAGTCCTGTATGATGTCCTTTCCACTAACACTGTGTCACCTGTAAGCCTGGTGACAGGTTCCAGTCTCGCATCCAACAAACGCTTCAGTTGCTATCCACAGCCACCTTGGGGACAATTTCCTTCTCCCTCTTTCAATGTCCTGTCTCTCTATTTTACCTCGGTTCCTTTCCTTTCCTAGATCCAGTTTCCACTAAGTAGTTTTCTCATTTTATAATGTAGGAATTCATATAGTGTGCCTCTAGATTCTTTTAATACTAAGTCAGCATGGCAACAGGGTTAGGAGTTAAGTCCTGAAAAGTGGTATCTTCTTACTTTTGGTGATAAGGGTAAAAGTGGGTATGGGAGAACAGCTTGAGAACATACACATATTTTTGTCTTTACATCTTTTTTATTTTTCATTTTATTCCCTGAGCCCCAACTAACTGGGTTTCTCTGTTTTCCCCATAAAGATTCTGTGAGTGCCCCCCACCTGCCCCATATTCTCCCTTCCCAGGTGCGCAGACCTCAGTCTGCGTGGAAGAACTTGTTCCTTCCCTACAACCTATGGACATATTCAAATACTCATTCTTCTCCAAGCACAGCGCAGATTTGCTTCCTTTCCTCTAAGGTTCTCTCAGTGCTTCTAAACCGAAAGCCATTAAAGTTGTCCCTCAGTATCCGTGGATGTGGAGCCCACAGATAAGGAGAGCTGACTGTCTAGGCCATTTTATATCAGGGACTTGGACATCCACAGATTTTGGTGTCCCTTGATTTTCTACGTGTTTTGTCCTCCTGGTTCATTTTGAAAATCTGCCCCCTTGGGAATTCCCTGGCGGTCCAGTGGTTAGGACTCCTCACTTCCACTGTAGGGGGGCATGGGTTCCATCCTGTAAGCTATGTGCCGCAGCAGAAAAAAAAAATCTGCCCCTCTTCAATTTCTCACTAATTGTTACATACTGACTTTCTCTCCTCTTCTAGAGAAAAAGGAAGCTACATATGTATTGATTCATTTTGTATCCAATTCAGAGCTCCAACAGTTTACAGGGAATATGTTTGAAATGTGACTGGAATGGCTGTCATTCCCGCCACATTGCCTGCATGTTTAATGAAGGGGAGAGGGTTAGTGCCAAGATTAAGAGCTGTTTTTTTTGTTTTTTTTAATTTGTGATGAAGTCTGAAAGTTGGGCACTTTTCCTTGCTGCGTGGCCTAGGAAGTACACATTTCTAGTCTGATGGTTTGAAATTATCTTTATATGGTTCCAAGATTTTATTCATTTGTTGATTTTATTCACCTGTTTCCAGCAGTTTTCTTCCTCGTGAGCAGTCGTGGCATTTTGACCATGTTCTTTAACTGACCCCATCCTTCCCGCCCCACTCATATACATTTTTTTCCCATAATAACAGAATCAAAGCACTTTTCATTGGATCTCAGTAAGTTAGGAATTTTACCATTACAAAAAAATCACTACTTAATACCCACGTTTTTCTTAAAATTTACTTTTCTTCTTGCTGTCATAAGCCATTTAACACCTTTTTTTTCAGTTGCTCTCTAGGTAGTAGAGAGTACCAAAACACTTTTAGTTTTTGTGTGTCCGAAAATGTCTGGACTTCTCTCTCCCCTGTGAGTCACAGTCTCCCCTGTGAGTGACAGTGAATCTAGTCACTACCACTAGACAGTGATGAGTGTTCCAGTGCCCTGGTAGATGCTATGCCATTGTTTTTTCTATCAGTGTTGCTGATGAGATCTCTAATGTCTATATAACCGTTATTCCTTTGTAGGTGATCTTTCTTTTCTCTGTGGAAACTCTTAAGTTCCTCTCTTTTTGCTTAAAATTCAACTCTTAAACTTCCACTTTGGGTAAGACTAGCAAAATGAGCATGGTCCACCTGAGACTCATGGCTCCCCTACTTCAGTCAGGTTCTCAGACTCTCTCCCTTTGAATCGTTATTCTCCTCTATTCCTTCTTTTCTCTCCTTCAGGCACCCACCTCAGTTAAATGTTAGAGCTTCTCAGTCTATTCTCCACACCTTCTTCTCTTTGATATTTTTCAATTTTCTTATTTGTCTTAACCCAGTTCTTTCAGTTTCTTGATTTACTTTCAAGTAGCCAAATTATCTCCTTATGTCCAATTTAGATGAACTACCTCTTAAGTTTTTAAATCATGTAAACTCTTTTTTCCCCTTGTAGTAAATGTTTTCAAATATCTTTGTTTTTCTCTTTCTTTGAGATTCTTAAACGTACTCATTTAAAGTCTTGGGTTGTTGTTGTTTTACGCTGAATGTATTCTTACCATTTTATTTTCAGTTGTTTGGCAATTTTTCATGGCATATATTTTTGTCATGCACTTTAAAGTTTTGTAAACTCATCTGGAGGGGGGAATCCTTCCCTCCCTCCCTCTTTCCTTTTCTTAACCCTTGTCTGTCTTCTGGCTTTTCAGTTTCCTTCACCACTCCTCTCTGCGGTGTCCAGTATAATACTGGTCTGATGTAATATTAGATCTTATATTGGAGCCTCAGGGCTCCCAGACGGCAGATGACTTGGTTGGGTTTCTTACTGATGGCTGTTTCTGCTTCCTGGAGCCATCTTTAAGTCTACAGACCTACAGTGGTTTTATGCATTTCCAGCCTTTGCTCATCAGTGGGGTATCTCATTCAGCCTCATCTCACACAGCAAGCCTGGTTTCAAGTATAGGGTATTTTGCATCCTTTTGCAGCCTTCTGCCTCTTTCTCATGTTGGGAGCTCAGTAGGCTATGGTGATTTTAGCCTCCTCTTTGTCAATCTATTTTGCTTCTATTTCAGTCTACGATAGTGTTTTATCTTGTATTGAGCATGGTTCTATCTTTTAAAATATGTTTTAAAATGTATTTTATCTCTTTCCACTCTGTGTGTGTGTGTGTGCAGGCAGCACATTTTTATATAAATTTATTTCATTGATTAAATACTTCAGTATCCACACACACAGGTATGAAAATAGAAAATAGATGAATGGGGTCATCAGATGAATATGCTGAGAATTAAAACTAAGGTTTTCTGGGAGGAAGCAGTCATAGGAGTAGGAGGGAAGCAACTCAGGATATCTTTAATATGACCTCATATATAATTACTTTCCTATTATATTTTTAAGAGAAATATTTTTTGAACTATGCTAGTCATAGACTTTCATGTTATAAGAATCAGAAACTTCAGTGGAATTTACTTTGGGATATACCAGCTTATCTGGAAGTTGAGCAAACAGTGCTTAGGACCCAACAGGCCACCATGGTCCTCTCTTGGCTCCTCCATATCTGCTTCTTTCTCAAGATGCTTTGTCAACAAATAGCTGCTTTCAACTTTTTGCAGTCTGCTGGATTTTAATGCCTCATGGAGTCTGATTATGTTCTTCTCTTTGTGCCTCTCTAGTTCTACTGTTACAGACTGAATATTTGTGTCCTCCCCCCATCCCCAAATTTATATTTTGAAGACTTAAACCTCCAATGTGATGATGTTTGGAGGTGGAGCCTTTGGGAGATAATTAGGTTTAGGTGAGGTCAAGTGGGTGATGTCCTCATGATGGGATTTGTGCCTTTATAAGAAGAGGAAGACGATACAGGAGAGCTGTCTGTCTGCATGCACACAGAGAGGTCATGTGAGCACAAATGAGATGGTGGTCATCTGCAAGTCAGGAAGGGAGCCCTCACCAAGAACTGAATCTGCCAGTACCTTGATCTTAGACTTCATAGCCTCCAAAACTGTGAGAAATAGATGTTGTTTAACCCACTCAATCTATTTTGTTATAGCAGCCTGAGCTATGACATCTATCTTTACAATAATATTTTTCACTAAATTTTATATACAAATTCCTAGAGAGGGAATCTGATGGAGTCCACCAGTTACTATTCAGTATTGTATCTGCACTTGAGGAGCAGAGTTCTTATTCTACACCATCTTGATATCAGTGCCTCAACTTTGAGGGATCCCTGGTATAATCTTCTGGAACCATGGGGATTAAGGCCACTTTGTACAAAACAAGGGTACTTAGGTTTCAGTAGCCTTATGAGTACCTTGCCCAGAGCAGAAATTTAGAGTTTTAAATTTAGTACCCTAGACTGTTTAGACATTTTTTTTTTATTCAACAGAAATAAAGTATCACATTATTGCTAGTTAGTAATCTGCCATTCATTTGTAACAAGATTAATCAGATGCCCCTTCCATCTTCTTCTGCTTGAATGAGTTAGAGTGCCCTAGTCCATTCTCAGAGAAAGCACCAGGAAATCCACAAGATGGCATATCCTGCTGCATTCAGGAGGGGGTGTGCTGGTGGCACAGTAGCTGCTGCCTGGGAAATTCATATTTCAATATGATTCACAATGCCCATTAGCCATTAAAAGTATTATATGATGGGGTACAATTCACATTTTAAATCATGCAATTTTAGAATTAGAGAATTTCTGATATAGATCTTAGAATATCCCATATGTTTTTACAGTGGAGAGAATACCTAAAGCTTAGATTTATATAAACATCATCCAATAAAATAATAGTCAGGGAACAGCCTCTACTGCCAGAGTTTCAGCCAACAAAATATGGGCTCAATTTAGTGATGTCATAAGGTCGGGAGAAAAGTCATTGTCAAGATGAAATTCACATTTGTGTAATGAATAGTCCACTCCTTCAAGTGAGTTAATATAGAGATATTTATGGTATGTCTTAGTAGATCAATTTTGATTTAAAATAGAGATGAAAATAAGAAAGGCAACTTTAAATTGTGTATACAGGCAATGTGCAGCAGTGAGTATGCCCAATTACTTGGATATTTTAGGAAAGTACCTATTTTGGGGGAGAAGGAGGATTGTCCTTTAGATCCAATCACCCCATTTTATTACCCTTCCTAAAAGGAATTTATGAGATAACTGCTTAACTCTCTATTCAGAGTTCTTTAGCTTTCACAGAAGCAGGCAGAAAAGGGTAAAACATTCCTCTCCACACAGCTGCCTTTCCCCCAGCTGCAGCTTTCCTTCATTGTTACATAAAGGCAGCTGGGTGATACGTATTGCATCCAGTTTCTTCTTCTTACATTTGCTAGAAGCACTGAATCCTTCTTAACTGTCCACAGAGCACCAGTGCTTCCTGGCTTCTTCTCTCAGAACATTTGAACTATTCTCCACTTGCTCTTGAAAAGCAATCAGGCTGGCCTTCTGGCCGTTTCTCTAACAGGTCAGATGCATGCCGAGCTTGCTTTTTTGACACTTCCTATTTCCCCTGATGGATAACTTTTGCATGGCTTACTTCTTCATTTCAAAAGTCACTTAATCAGAGAAGCCTTTCCTGATCCCAACCTCATCTCTCTCTCTCTCTCCTTACCTGACTTTTTTCTCAAAGTTTCATTACTTATTGTTTATTTCACTACATGCTCCCTTTGTCTCTTCCTGCATGAGGTCAGGAACCTTGTCTGTTTTGTTCACTGCTATAATTCCAGCACCAAGAACAATGCTTGGAACACATATAATTATTGCATGGTTGAATAAATTAATGGCAAGTGCATGAGGCACATTACTTATTAAAATTAGGAATAATAGCTAATTTTTGTTGAGTGTGTTTCATGTCAGGTATTTTTCTAAGCTCTTTATATGTATTAATTCATTTAATCCTGACAGCATCAGAGAGGTTGGGCAATTTACCAAATGTTACACAACCTGTAAGTAACAGAGTAGGGAATTTAAGCAGCAGGTTTGCTCGGAGAAGGCACTCTTTCCTCCTGTGCTGCCAACAATAATAATGGGGGGATGTAGGTTTAGGAGGAGCCCAGGGAAAGGAGGAAACGATGTGGCTGTGTGGCAAGTAGCTGTCATAATTAGTTGGATTTTTAATAATGAGTTATGTCATCACTTCCTCATCAGCATGATGAACAATCAATAAGAATAAATTTACTGATGTTGTTTTGCCTGCCCTTGTGGTATACAATCTAACCAATATTGCTGTTTAAAGTAGAATGAAAGGATACACAGAATTATCAAAAAGTCTGAAATGCTTCCAACCAAGTAACTTCACTGTAATTCTTTAGAAAGGAATGTGTACCTATAAAAAATTTTTGGATCTTCAGATTCACTATGCTAGACAGTGTGTAGGTGGCAGAGATTTATAAGGTACTGAGTCTGCCACTCATGAGTTAACCAGAAAATCATAACAAATAGACCTGAATGGCATTTGACATGTAGATTTGCAATAAAATTTGCTTGCACATATTCTTCTTGTTTAGGTGTATCCCAAATTATATTTTGACTTACGTACAAATAGAAACAGATTTAGAAACAATAAATTGATTAGTGTTTCTTTTGGCTTTAATATGATTGTTGCCTTGTCAAAGTGACTTAAATTGTGGTCAAGGGAAATGCCATTTTCATCCTCAATGTTATTTTTATCATCTTACCATGATAAAAATAAAATCAACCTCTAGCCAGGCTAAGAAAAAAGGAAAGTCGACACAAATTACTAATATCAGAAATGAAAGAAGGGACATCATTACAGATCTTATAGACACTGAAAGAATAATAAAGAAATGCTATGAACAATTCTGTGCCCACACATTTGATAATCTAGATGAAATGGACCAATTCCTTGAAAGATACAATTTGCCAAAACTCATAAGAAGGAATGGATAATATGAATAGGCCTGTATTTATTAAAGATTGAATCAATAATTAATAAGCTTCCAAAATAGAAAGCACCAGACTCAGATAGGATCACTGGTGAATTCTACCAAACATTTAAGGAAGAAATTATACCAGTTCTCTACAATCTCTTTCAGAGAATAAAAACATAGGGAATACTTTTTAACTTTTTCCATGAGGCCAGCATCACCCTAGTACCAAAACCAGACAAAGATATTACAAGAAAAGAGAAATACAGACCAATATCTCTCATGAATGTAGATACAGAAATCTTCAACAAAATATTAGCATATCAAATCCAACAATATATGAAAAGAATTATAAACCATGACCAGATGAGATTTATCCCAAACATGCAAGGCTGATTCAACATTTAAAAATCAATTAATGGGCTTCCTGGTGATGCAGTGGTTAAGAATCCACCTGCCAATGCAGGGGACAGGGGTTCGAGCCCTGGTCCGGGAAGATCCCACATGCTGTGGGGCAACTAAGCCAGTGCACCACAACTACTGAGCCCGCAAGCCAGAACTACTGAAGGCCGCATGCCTAGAGCTCCTGCTGTGCAACAAGAGAAGCCACTGCAATGAGAAGCCCATGCACCACAACAAAGAGTAGCCCCCACTCTCTGCAACTAGAGAAAGCCGCCCGTGCGCAGCAATGAAGACCCAACACAGCCAAAAAAAAAAAAAAATCAATCAATGTAATTCATCACATCAACAGACTAAGAAAGAAAATTTACATGATTATTTCAATAAATGAAGAAAAGCATTTGACAAAATCCAACACACATTCATGATAAAAACTCTTAGTAAACTAGGAATAGAGGGGAACTTCCTCAACCTGAGGAAGAATATCTACAAAAAGTCATACCTAATGGTGAGAAACATGAAGATTTCCCACTTCAAGGTTCAAGGCATGGATGTTCTCTATCACCAGTCCTTTTCAACATTGTATCGATACTTCAACTTCTAGCTAATGCAATAGGACAAGAAAAGGAAGTAAAAATGTATAGATTGGGAAAGAAAAAATAAAATTTTCTTTGTTCACAGATGACATGATTGTCCATATACAATATTCAAAGCAATTTACAAAAAACTCCTGGAATGAATAAGAAATTATAGCAAGGTTGCAAGATAGAGGTTAGTATACAAATATGAGTTTCTTTCCTAAATACCAGCAATGTACAAGTGGAATTTGAAATTAAAACACAGTACCATGTACATTAGCACTCCCCCAAAATGAAATACTTAGGTATAAATCTAACAAAATGTGTACAACATCTATATGAGGAAAACTACAAACTTGATGAATGAAATAAACAAAAGAACTAAATAAATGGAGAGGTATTCCATATACATGGATAGGAAGACTCAGTATTATCAAGATGTCAGTTCTTCCCAACTTAATCTATAGATTGAGTGCAGTCCCAATCAAAATCCCAGCAAGTTATTTTGTGGATATTGACAAACTGATTCTAGATTTATATGGAGAGGCAAAAAACCCCAGAATAGCCCACACAGTATTGAAGCAGAAGAACAAAGTTGGAGGACTGACAGTACCCAAGGTCAAGACTTACCATAAATCTAAAGTAATCAAGACAGTGTAGTATTGGTGAAAGAATAGACAAAAAGATCAACGAACAGAATAGAGAGCCTAGAAATAGGCCCACATAAATATAGTTAACTGATTTTTGACAAAGTATCAAAGACAATAAAATGGAGAAAAGTAGTTCTTTCAACAGATGGTACTGGAACAACTGGACGTTTCATGCAGAAAAATGAGGCTAGACATAGACTGTATGTCCTTCACAAAAATTAACTCAAAACGGATCACAGACCTAAATGTAAAATGCAAAATGATAAGACTCCTAGAAGATAACAAAGTAGGAAACCTAGATGACCTTGGGTAAGGTGATGCCTTTTTAGATACAACACCAAAGACATGATCCATGAAAAAAATAATTGATAAGCAGAACTTCATTAAAATTAAAGACTTCTGCTCTGAGAAAGATGATGTCAAGGAAATGAGAAGACAAACCACAAACTGGGAGAAAATATTTGCCAAGACGTATTTGATAAAGGACTGTTATCCAAAATACACAAATAACTCTTAAATCTCAACAATAAAAACACTAAGAGCTCAATTAAAAAATGGGTCAAAGACCTGAACAGACACATCACTGAAGAAGATATACAGATGGCAAATAAGCATATGAAAAGATGCTCCACATCATGTGTCATCAGGGAAATGCAAATTAAAACAAAAATGATATGCCACTACACACCTATTAAAATGGCCAAAATCTGGAACTCTGAACACCAAATGCTGATGAGAATGTGGAGCAACAAGAACTCTCATTCATTGCTGTTGGGAATGCAAAATGGTAGAGGAACTCTCATTCATTGCTGTTGGGAATGCAAAATGGTACAGCCAGTTTAAAGATAGTTTGTTACTTTCTTACAAAACTAAACAGACTCTTACCATTGGATCCAGTAACCACGCAAATGAGTTGAAAACTACACCCATATGTAAACCTGCACATGGATGTTTATTGTAGCTTTATTCATAATTGCTAAAATTTGGAAGCAACCAAGATATTCTTCAGTAGGTGTTGGATAAATAAACTGTGGTACATCCAGACAATGGACTATTATTCAGTGTTAAAAAAGAAATGAGCTATCAAGCCATAAAAAGGCACAGATGAAACTTAAATGCTTATTACTAAGTGAAAGAAGCCAATCTGAAAAGGCTAAACACCATATGATTCCAATCGTGTGACATTCTGGAAAACACAAAACTATGGAGACAATAAAAATGATTAGTGGTTGCCAGAGGTAGGGTGGGTTGGAAGAGATGAACAGATAAAGCCCAGAGGATGTTAATGCACTGCAAATACTCAGTGTGACGCCATGTGATAAATACATGTCATTATTCATTTGTCCAAACCCTAAAGAATGAACAACACCAAGAGTGAACCCTAATGCACACTATGGACTTTGGGTGATTATAACGTATCAATGCTGGTTCATCAGTTGTAGCAAATGTACTACTCTGGTGGAGATGTTGACAGTGGGGGAGGCTACACATATGTGGAGGCAAGGAGGTCATGGGAAATCTCTGTACCTTCCTCTCAATTTTGCTGTGAACCTTAAACTGTTCTAAAAAATTGTCTTAGTAAATTTTTAAAACAAATTAAAACACAATGCATCCATTATTTATGGGATGGTTTACTATATCACTTATAAATTACGTTAACTTATTGCTTATTTGTTTAAAGATTTGTTTTTGCTTGCAGAAAGGATAATTTAACAGCAAAAGAAGAGAACTCACAGAACTCATAATGATAGTTTTCACAGGATAAAAAAAGCCTTTCAGAGCCAACATATGATTGATTTTCTTTGCAAATAATAAAATAAAAGCACACCTCCCTGTTTGTTTAAAGCCTTGTGGGCTTATTTAAGTATATACATAATAAATAATAAACTCAAAAACTTATATCCCTTTGGCCCATCAAAATATAAATATTCCTTAATGTTTACCAAATGACTTTATGCCTTAAAAGTAAAAACTTCATGGAAATATTTGTTACTTTCTCTTTTTAAAATGAATCAAATCAAACAAGAACCAAAGCCGTGCAGATCAGACATTTCTTCCCTGATTTCCAAACCCTTAATTTCAGTTTTAGGAAATGACTTGTTAAACAGAAAATTAATGTCAACAGTTCAGTTTTTATCTCAGTGGTTATAGATTTTTTTCTTTTCTATACCAGATTTTCCTGCGGAGTTAAGTCTAGTAGCAGCTGTTGTTGTACAGCAAATTGATCAAATTCAGTCAATATTTTTTGAATGTCTACCTTGTGCAAGGAACCATGGAACTAACTACAGGAAAAATAAGACCTTATCTAGGGGTTTTCCTGGTTGTCCAGTGGTCAAGACTCTGTCTTTCCACTGCAAGTGGTATGGGTTCGATCCCTGGTCACGGAACTAGGATACCACGGAGCGCGGCCCCCCGCCAAAAAAAAACCAAAAAAAAAAAAAAAAAGAAAAGACCTTATCTAGCCTGTAGTCTCATAGGCTAGATGTGATAAATACTCCAATGACTATAATTCAAAAATTGACATAATCATCAGTGTTCTGGGTCCACTTAACTCATTTTTATTAATGAAAAACATTTTACACCAATATTTTTGTCAATTATCCTAACAAGTGAATAGGTGCTTATATTTAAGCCAATTTTCTAGTCACTAGAGGATTAATAGATAACTAAAAAGAAAACTGTCCAGGTAAATGTTTCTGCTTAGGATGAAGGAACCTGAATTCTCTATCAAAACTAACCAGCACACTTTGAAAAAGACTTCACAAAAATATAAAAACAAATCACGTTATGACAGCTTTAATTCAGCTAAATAAAATCAGAGGAGAAAATAAAATGCCCCTCTGACACATTTAGCAATGCAAAGCGGAAATTTTAGGTGATAGTTACTTAGTAATTTAGAAATAATTGAGAGCTCAGAAATTCTAGAAAATAATAATATAGATAATAGATAATCAAGGAAGATCCTTTTAATTTAAAGTATAAAGGTATATAAAAGACATCAATTTTTTCTATATGTCAATATATAGCTACTATATTTAAAGATGCATTTTTTTTGAAACTCCATTAAAAATTGTCTTTGGGTCTAACTACCAAGTTGTCCAACACAGGAGAAACATAAAATTTTCCTCAGCTCAATGGTTCAAGAAAATAGGAGGATTTAGGGAGTTTATATTGGAAAAGAATAAATGGGGCTATGCATTTTTGAAGGACAATCCCATGGAAGAAAAAATATACTTGCTTTTTTTGCTCCAAAAGGCAGTACTGGCATTAAACTGAAAGACACACAGGCTTTACTTCAACACAAGAAAGGACAGTGGGACACTGGAGTGGTAGAAAATGGACCGATCTGACTCCCAGCAAGTGTGAGTGCTCTATTGCTTGAATTATACAAGCAGATACTAAATAACTATCTGATGGAGGGTCTGTGCGGAGTAAGAGATTGGGCAAGATGACCTAGTAGGCAGACCTTCCAGAACTGGGAGAAGGAAATTCCTGTTGTTTATAAGCTGCCCAGTCAGTGGTATTTTGTCATAGCAGCCTGAATGGACTAAGACAGTGTTGTATCCATCTTTCTGAGCTATGAAGACACCTCTGAACTGAGCTTGAATTCATGCATCTATCACTTGCTGGCCCAGTTCTTCCAGGCCAAACAGTTGGGTTCCTTAGTATATCAATAGGTCTTTTAGAGTTCCAAGCCAGAGATGCAGAAAGCTCATTGGAATGATGGAGCATTACTTCAGAGTAAATTCTCATCTCAGAGCACTGTCACTTCAGGGCTCCTTTACCCGACTCTGGGATGGGTTTCTGGTTTTCCAAAGATTGAGAAAGCTGCTTTTCATTGTTGAGGACAGGTAACAAGAGCTTAATAACCTGCCTGACCACTGTTCACTCAGCAGCCATGCTTCCCAGATACAGGGTTAGAGCTGACTGCTTTGGCAACATTCAGGATGATGGAGCTTCTGTATGGAGAGCAGACTGCTGTCCTCCCTGGTCGGCAGCTCTCCCTTCTGTATTGTCTCCACAGTTTCCTGGTGTTAAATAACAAAAATTCAACTGAGTAAAGTTTAAAGATCTAATTGGCTTTATTGAACAATTCGTGAATTAAACATCCATCAAGTAGAAAAGAGTTTTGAGGAGCAGTACAAAATGGAAGGCTTTTATAGGCAGGAGGGGGAAGGGAAGAGGAGAGAGCAGATTACCTCTTCTTCCTTTTCTTCCTTTAGGGGACAGAGAGGGCCTATGTGGCAGGTTACCTCATTGGTGCCAACCAGAAAATTCCAGACTGACTGGTTAAGATTACCTTCCTAGGGGAGGTTGAAACTACAGTTAAGTTAGGTATTAAGTTTTGGTTTGGTGTCTTACGCTTTAGCGCAAGAGACTCTGTTTGGAGCTTGTTGTTTCCTTTTTAATAATTTCCCTCTTTTGATCAAAATCTCAGCTTAACTAAGAGATGTGATTAAAATTTTAGGGCATCAGTGCCACTCTCAGCTCTGTAGTTCTCTCGACTTTTGTCAAACTTTTGTGTGGTATTCATAGGTCATGATGTATTTTGCTTAGTCCCTGTGTATTCACAGGTTACAGCTTCAGGTTCACAATGTCTAAGTCTGTCAATCTATTAGTTCCTTTTCTGACGTTCCAGTCTTAGGGAGATCATTTGCATGATGGTTAGTGGGTGTGAACAAGCATTTAAAGCTTTTGAGAGAATACAACACACCAGGGAGATTTCAATGATTATAATAAGCAAGATAATTCCCAGTGTTTGGTGTGCACTTTGGGGACATGGTCCCCAAGACCCAAACCCATCAGAATCAAGTAAGTCAAAGAAAGACTGCTGAAGGAATCACCAAGCCAAGTGGCTTGCTCAATGATCTTATGTAACTGAGTTTCAACTTCCCCAGAAGTGTTACTCCAGGTCCAGCAGGTGGTATTGGTTACAGATACCTCCTTGCTCAGCTAAAAGATAATCAAGGGCTATCCTATTATCAAGAACAACTTTGGTCAGAGAGCCTGGGATCTTTGTTGGGCAGCTATTTTCTTAGCAATGGATTCTGCAATATAACCAGGGAAGTAGGGCCCTGTCAAAAAGAAATGAATCCAGAATCCTGAATGCCTCCTGGTAAATTTGAATCTGTGGCTCAGAAATGGAAAGGTGACAGCTATGGAGGCCAGTAAATTCTAAGGTTCTGTGGACCACACAGGCAGTTTTATTCTGGCTAATCTTGCCTTGTGTTCCTTTCTTTGAAAAGAACATAAATCCAAATTTCCCTAAGTTTGGGATGTTAACTGCAGACAAGGAAATGGACCAAGGGGTCTCTAGCATCATGGACAGATGAGAGTGTTTGATGACAAATCCAGCACCCTGAAAGTTTACCCCCATTAGCAATGGCCTGGGAGATATAGATGAGGGCATTATCTTTCCAGGTCAGTGCCAGAGTAAAGGAAAGAAAAAGAAGGAGAAAGTGTTTCATGTTGAGTATGAAATCTTGATCTGGCATCTTAGGCAGAAACAGTCTACTCTGATGACAACTACTTCTCTTCCTAGTCTGTTTGATTTGGAGGTCCCCAGCATTTGCAAAGGACCAGATGTCAAGTGGAGACGTTTTTCATCTGTGAGATGTGTATCCAAGGTTCAAGACCCTGCAGTTTGGCTACCATCTGGGTAGTGAGCAGGACCTGGTATTGTTTCTTCCAAGGAGATTCAAGGGCAGTCTTTGTTCTTAGAGATTGAAATGTTAGTTTGAAGATTTGTAGCCAGATATTTGAGGCAACTAGAAAAATTCAGGATCCAGTCCAGTTTACAGATACATAACAAAACCTCAAAAACAACAGGATTAGAATATAATACAGGCAAAGGTGCAAATATAATTTTTTCCTCTACACTTGCGTCCATTTTCATCAAAGATAATCACAGTAAAACTGGTTTATTTGCATTAAAACTTGGCCTGCTTATTTACATAAGTACAGCAAGAATAGTGATTGACCACATAAACTCTTTTTAAGACTGCTTTACTGGAACCTTTTATAATGAATCTCAGATTGAGCTCTAAAAGCCTTTTGAGGCCAGGAAGCCAAGCCAAAGTCGAAGCAGTTTCTTAAAGCTGTCTGGTCATATCTGGGTCTACGCATCTCTGTCTCAGATATGATATTCCAGCCAAAGCCTTGGTAATACAGACAATGTTTCTAATTGTCCTGTTATAAGGAGAACAGGTTTTTATTGAACTTATGTAAATAACTAACTATATTGTCTTCCAAATTTTAGAGGGATCAGGTAGGGAGAAAAAGTAAATGTTTCATCTTTGTTCACAAAGGTATATTTTACCAAATTGCTGTAAGTCATAGATAGGTTAAGAGAAAAGGTTTCCTTAAGTCTGGAAACTCAAAACATTAAGGAACTAACAAACATCACCTCATTTCATTCAGTTCTATGTTATAAATTCCTGTACTTTTTTTTTTTTAAATGAAAACTCACTGCCAGTGATTATAAAGAACAGAGTAGTTGTTTTTTGTTTTGTTTTGTTTTTTTAATTAATTTATTTATGGCTGTGTTGGGTCTTCGTTTCTGTGCGAGGGTTTTCTCTAGTTGCGGCTAGCGGGGACCACTCTTCATCGCGGTGCGCGGGCCTCTCACTGTTGCGGCCTCTCTTGCTGCGGAGCACAGGCTCCAGACGCGCAGGCTCAGTAACTGTGGCGCACGGGCTTAGTAGCTCCGCGGCATGTGGGATCTTCCCAGACCAGGGCTCGAACCCGTGTCCCCTGCATTGGCAGGCAGATTCTCAACCACTGCACCACCAGGGAAGCCCCCGCCTGTACTTCTTGAATCCAGTTTTTTCATTAGTTCTGGAAATTGTTGCCAGTTCAGTTTTATAATCTTAAAGTTGTCAGAAACCTGTATTTATCAAAAGTCCTTACCATGACTTGAAGATGAAGCACTTTTGTAGGAAAACTTTTACAAAAGTATCTCAGTGAAACAATAACTGTAAATGACAAGAGACTTAAAATAGCCATGGAAGCAACCCAAGTGTCCATTGACAGATGAATGGACAAAGAAGATGTGGCACATATATACAATGGAATATTACTCAGCCATAAAAAGAAATGAAACTGAGTTATTTGTAGTGAAGTGGATGGACCTAGAGACTGTCACACAGAGTGAAGTAAGTCAGAAAGAGAAAAACAAATGCTGTATGCTAACACATATATATGGAATCTAAAAAAAAAAAAATGGTTTTTAGGGGCAGGACAGGAATAAAGACGCAGATGTAGAGAATGGACTTGAGGCTACGGGGAGGGGGAAGGGTAAGCTGGGGCGAAGTGAGAGAGTGACACTGACATATATACACTATCAAATGTAAAATAGATAGCTATTGGGAAGCAGCTCCATAGCACAGGGAGATCAGATCTGTGCTTTGTGACCACCTAGAGGTGTGGGATAGGGAAGGTGGGAGGGAGACGCAAGAGGGAGGGGATATGGGGATATATGTATACATATAACTGATTCACTTTGTTATACAACAGAAACTAACACAACATTGTAAAGCAATTATACTCCAATAAAGATGTTAAAAAATAAATAGCCATGGTTAAGGATCTGATGAGAGTTTATTATAATGCAATTGACAAGGAAATTTGCTAATTTCTATGACTTACATTTTAAGGTAATAAATAGAATTATGACTGATAATATTATACCAGAGCATATATTTCTGGGAAGTTCATAGAATTTTTTTTCATATAATATAAACCTCTATAGACACAACATAAAGAAGGATTAGTATTACTTCTTATTTGACAATGCTTCCCATGTCAGTTAATATATCAAATAAGTCTAATTAGTTTAATATCTCCCTTTTTAGAAGGAGAGAGAACAAATCTTTTGATATGTCCTCGGAGCCCTCTGGAAAATTTTAAAGTTAGTTCAAGGTCAAAAAATTCATTTAGAATTTGATTTTGGGAAATTTGTCAGGCATATCAAAAGGTTATAAAACACTTGGTCAAATAGGATCAGAGGTCACTATGAAACAATAGTTACCTGCTTAACCATGGTGACAATTAGAGACTGCAGATAAATACAGAAAGTTTAATAATTTTATGTCAGACTTAGCTCTTTTTAATAGAGGAGACTCAGTTTTCATAAGTAATCAAAGACCTGATAAAAACAACATGGAACATAGGTGATTATTTTGACTAGACACATGATCTTTGTTTTGTCTAGGAAGATTATTTAAAAGGGTAAAGAAAAACTTTTCATAGTCTATTATGAAGAGCAGACCAATAGTTCAAAAAGACTTTGTCCTTTAAAAAGAGGGAAAACCAAATTCTAATTTTGTACCAGCTTACTTTTGATATTTAAACTTATTTTTTAACTCAAATAAATTTATTTAATCTTAGTTAGCTTGAACACACATAAAATTCTTTTCCCAAGACTTCTTTTTTGTAGACCTTTTACAACCTTTTTTTGGCATATGGGGATATTTTCCTTATTATTTCTAGTGGCTTTAATTACATACATTAGAATTTTAACTCTTTAAAATCTTATATTTTGGGACTTCCCTGGTGGCTCAGTGGTTAAGAATCTGCCTGCCAATGCAGGAGACACGGGTTTGAGCCCTGGTCCGGGAAGATCCCACATGCTGCGGAGCAACTAAGCCCATGCGCCAGAACTACTGAGCCTGCGCTCTAGAGCCCACGAGCCACAACTGCTGAGCCTGTGTGCCACAGCTACTGAAGCCTGCATGCCTAGAGCCCATACTCTGCAACAAGAGAAGCCACTGCAATGAGAAGCCCACGTACCACGATGAAGAGTAGCCCCCACTCACCACAGCTAGAGAAAGCCTGCGTGCAGCAATGAAGACCCAATGCAGCCAAAAATAAATATAAAAAAATAAATAAACGAATTCATAAAATCTTATACTTTAATGAAAATAAAGGATTAAACAATCATAAACCATTTTTGATATTAGCATTCTGTGGCTTGGTAAATCTATAAATACCTTTTATAACTTCTAGAAACATGTGCTTTCTCATAAAAAATTTATCGACATGGCATAAAAGATGTTTACCAATAGATGCAAGTATTTTTAGTTCTGTAAAAGAAAACCAAAAGTGGATAAACTTGTGTTTAGTAATTAGTGTTTCAGTGTTTTATCTTATTTGGAAATTATTTCGCTATTCAATGAATTTAACTTAACTCATCATTTAACTGAACTTAGTAAAAGTTTGAAGTTCCAGGTTACCAAAAGATTTGGGGAAACTGTTTTAAAAGGTCACCTAAGAACTTTTTGTCCTACTTACATCTATTCCATTTACTTATGTTTAACAACTCTATTTAGATTACCCACAAAAACTTTGTAAGACATTAAACAAAGTCAGCCATCATCCCAAGCTAATTTTTCTTGCTGACAAATTTAGTAAGAGATAACATGAACTCATTTGATTAATACACCCAGGCGAAATAAGAGTTATTTGTCTGCATTATGTTCATTGTTGAAAACTCGAAAGACCTGTCTATTTTAATTAAATCAACACACTTAAACTAGCTTTAATACTGAATATTTTCCCAGATCACATGAACCTGAAAAGCATTTGGGTTAATTCTCTATTATATTTCTGGGAATTTTATAAATACTTAATTCTTGTATGTGCTTGATTTTCTTTAAGCCAATTAAATAGAGCTCTTTTACAAATTAATATAAGTAATACCATCCAGAGGTAAAAAAAATTTACCACACATCTAACGCATAAATAGACACACATACACACACAGACACGGAGAATTTATAGTTTCATTTTAAAATGTCTGGGCTTCCCTGGTGGCGCAATGGGGGCTTCCCTGGTGGCGCAGTGGTTGAGAATCTGCCTGCCAATGCAGGGGACACGGGTTCGAGCCCTGGTCTGGGAGGATCCCACATGCTGCGGAGCAACTAGGCCTGTGAGCCACAACTACTGAGCCTGCGCGTCTGGAGCCTGTGCCCCGCAACGGGAGAGGCCGCGATAGTGAGAGGCCCGCGCATCGCGATGAAGAGTGGCCCCCGCTAGCCACAACTAGAGAAAGCCCTCGCACAGAAACGAAGACCCAATACAGCCAAAAATAAATAATAAATAAATAATGAATAAACTGTCTAATATGAATCAGGTCCAATGATACAAAACTCACTATTATAAAAGTACAGTTGGAATAAGTTAAGTTTATCTGCTCAGATGGCTAAAGCTTTTTTTCTCTTTTTTTACAAATATTTGTGAAGATACATGATTTTTTATTTGGTTACATTTCAAATGACCTTTTCCCCTTTTATTCCCCTTTTGATAAAAATTATCTCCCTAAACTTGTAGAATATTCACATCTCAAAGGCACAAGGAAGGAATGCAAGTAACAGGCCTTTTAAGATAAATAGGGGAGGTTAGGGGATTGGTAGGATTAGGTGAACTTTGAATCGCTTCTAGAGCTGCATTTCTGGCTCTGCAAATATTTGTAAGGTAGAGCCATTTGCTTTTAATTCCTCAAAGAACTGAGTTGTAGCCTGGATGGTGAAGGACTGACACATCCATCCACCTGGGTTGGAATGTTTTCCTTTCCCTGTGGGTACCTTTAGCATAAAGGAGAAGGCCTAAAAGAAAATTTCTATCAGGCTCTGAATGTTAGCTTCTAATTTGGGGAAATTTCTGATTATAGAGTTATTAAATCCTTTCAAATATCTTGTCAGGTTTCAGCCTAGACAAATAGTAAATATTTCTGACAGTGTTAAATAACTACGTGGACTAAGAGGCATCCTCAAAGAGATGCAAAGGTTACTACCTTCCCAAAATCCAAGTCACTCCCAAAGACAGACAAAAGAAGGAACCTACATGTTGCAGGCAGGCAGAAACCCAAGCCAAACTCTTAGGATGCAAAATGAGACAAATTAGAAGGCAATAGCTATCCCTAGGAGAGGAAGTATCAAAAACCAATGGATCAGATTTGAAAAGGAAGGGACAGTGTGAAATTTTATTTTCCTCTCTCAATTGTTTGCTACAGAGAAATTTGGGAGAGCCGATTCTGGTCAGAATTTTCACCTTATGCTAACTTCTGCCCAATGCTTCAGGATCCCATCTGCAGGTTCTGAGTGGGGTTTAAAGTGGAGAGTGTAGCTCTGATATTACTAGAATTTGGCAAGGTGCTTTGTTAATTTTAATTTTAGTTTCCCCTTGGTTGTTTAAGGGAATAATGTAACAGTTTGTCGTCAACAAGCAATTGTTGAATTAAATCAATTTGCACCAAAGTATTAATTTGGAAATTAAAAAAATTAAATTCAGAGCATAGACGTATTCACAGTATTTTCTAGCTAAAGAAAGTTTTTTTTTTTTTTGGCCCGCATGGGATCTCAGTTCTCTGACCAGAGATCGAACTGTTGCCCCCTGCAGTGGAAGCAGAGTCCTAACCACTGGACCACCAGGGCATTCCCAAGAAATTTTATAATAGCTCCATGAAATTCTTTTTTAAATCTTGTTTATTTTTTCCAAATTAAAAAGCAAACCATTATATTTCCATTGAGTTTTCAGAAGGAAAAAATATTTTGTGCAGCTGTACTTGGAAAGACACTCCTAGCAATCCCACATCTTATAGACTCATTGTAGCCAAGTGCCAGCATGGCAGACTGACTGCCAAACATAGCTATTGAGATTTAACACTGATTTTGGACCCAAGGAAGCTTTTCAGTACAATCATATTGAATGGAAACAAACAAGATGATTTATAGTTGATTTTGACAATAGTGAGAGACTCTGGATCTCAGATCCTGGACTACAGGCTCACTTAGTTGATGGTTTTCAAATGTTGTTGCATAAGTCATATGGAATGTTGTTTGGGGAACTCAGATTTTGCTTAACAGGATATTCATAAGATTTAAACAAAATTATGGCTTGGAATTAATGTGTGAGTATCAGTTCCGCTCACTGTTGAAGTTTCAGAAATGGAGTCTGGCTCCATTAGGTGGTCAGGATCTTAAAATTGATTCTTATGAAAAGGAACAAAGATCCCTTCATGACCTAGCAGGGAGTACTGATCTGTTTCTCTACTACCTATTGCTCAAGTGCTTAGAGAAAGGGTGATATGAAGGGCTGTAACTCTATTTTGCTTTGCCCCTCTTGACACCAGAAAGAAAAAGAAATAAATAAACAAGCAAAGAGCTGTGCTATGTACAAATTTAAAACATGAGTAGAAATCAAAATGGCAAATTTAATCATCCTGGAAAGAAGTCTCAATTTGAGAAAGAAAGTGTTAGGTTGGAAACCCAAACAAACTTTTTGGCCAACCCAATATATATCCCAACAGCTTTTAAATATTTATTGTAGTGAAAAATCAGAATCTAATTATGCATAGTCTTTCCAACAATTATAAGAAAAAAAATAGGTGGTAGTTAGATAGCAATAAAACAAGATGTTACATGGGAATTCCCTGGTGGTCCAGTGGTTAGGGCTATGCGCTTCCACTGCAGGGGGCAAGGGTTCCATCCGTTGGTTGGGGAACTAAGATCCTGCAAGCCGTGTGGTGTGGTCAGGAAAAAAAAAAAGATGTTACATTTATTATTTGTGATACCTGGCTTTGGGGAAATTTTTCACATTCAAATTATGGAAATAAGCATAAGAATTAGAAGTGGGCAGACCCCGTTGTACAAGCCAGCGTCCAGCTGGCCGCATCTGCATTCAGTGTAGCCCCGGATGGTAAGGGCAGACAAGGGCTGCACTGTGCTTGCCTTCAGAACTGTTTTAGGGACTGGCTAATGTTTTCAAATTGACTTTTAAAATAAAAAAAAACCTATAAAATCAGAAAGCATTATATGTAACATCCAAAGGGGAGGGTAAGTTTGCTTATTTCTCCTTCTGTTTCTTTCATCTTCTTTATTTCATTTGTTCCACTTCCCTTTTCTTTCACCATTTGAATGAAGTCCCATGTGACCAACTGAACCTTGTTTATTTTAAAACATTCAGTGAACTTGTAAAAAATACAGAGTGTGATGGGGCTTTCTTCTGAGAGTCAATGTGTGTCATCGTTGGCCAAGGTTATGTCTGCTTCATGGCAAAAATAAAATGCAAGATCATCATTCCAGAAGAGACAGAGAATTGGAGAGGACCTAAATACTTTGTGTGTAAAATAGCTCCACATCACAGAGAGAAAATCTTTAACAGAAATAAAGTATTAGGATTTAGGAGGTGGTTTGCATAGATATTGGGATCGCAAAAAGTTTGAGTTGTAAGAAATATTCATAAATTCTGTAGAGGAGCATATTACTCTGGATAGGAGACAGTTAAGCCATTTAGATAACTTAGCAAGCCATTCTCCTTCCTCCAAAGTCATGAATTGTTTTTACCTCTTTCTAAACTTGTCTGCTTTTAGATTTGAACAGATATAACTGATTCTGACTGATTGTCTAACTTTAGTCTCTGACATTATAT
This sequence comes from Balaenoptera acutorostrata, assembly GCF_949987535.1. NCBI lineage: Eukaryota > Metazoa > Chordata > Mammalia > Artiodactyla > Balaenopteridae > Balaenoptera > Balaenoptera acutorostrata. Next base: position 68,695,064 of record NC_080080.1, on the reverse strand, counting down.
GTGATTTCTGAGAATGATTTAGTAATTAACATAATATTTAGCCTTTAATGTTCAAAACCAATAGTGATAAGAATCATGCTAATAGATGTGTAAATCAAGTTTATTTCTTTAAAATGCTCATCTAATGTTATTTAGCTTTCTGGAAGAATTTTAGAAAAAAATATTATAGCCCATTTGTAAAAAAAAAAATTAAAAATTTTGTATGATAAAAGGAAAATGGCGTTATGCTGAATTTAGTAAAATAAATGATAAGAAGTTAGAATAATTAGCTTTTGTTATATCATGATATTTATTATTATAGTATATTATATTTTATTAATATACAATAGATAAAATGAGAATATGGTCATTTACATAATAATTATACAAATTTCAATTATCCTGTTTTAGTAAATCTCAAAAAATCAGAAATTTGTACCAGTTGTTTTATCATTATAATACTTCAAAACTAAGGTACTGTATTAGCAACATAGTAGACACTTTTCTGGAAGAAAATGGTCTGTGATAATGGAAGTGGTAAGAGAATCCTTAAATGAATATAATGTATGTTTAATGAATGCACTTCTTATTATCACAGCCTTTCCTCTTTATCCCTTTTTTTTTTTGGAAACCAGAGCTCCTCTTCATTATCACTAGTATCAGTTAACACAGAGAGTTCAGACACATAAAGAGTTCAGACTCAATTCTATAGCCTGTTAAATTCTCAAAGCAAAATGGTCAGAAAAATGTTGGGGAGGGGGAGATAATGATGATTCAGAGCCAGAATTGACATTTATTGAACAACGAAGGCTCAAAAATCATGTCTGTAAAGTGTTAAAGTCAATGATCAATTCAGTTAAAATTCCCAGTGAATGAATTCAGCCAAACTGATCAGTTTGATGGCCTTATATGTGATATTGAAATTCATATGTACATTGAGGCATGGATTTGGATATTACTTCCAAAAGTACATTGACAGCATCCCTTGCTCCGTGGCATTTTGAAGCTATCGTTGTTCAGAAGCACCAGGTGTGTACCAAACTTCATATTAGGTGTTTAGAAACATTATCTCTGATACAAACAACTCTTCCAAGTGGATGCATTTAAGATTCATTTTGCAAGTGAGAAATGAAGTTCAAGGAGACTAAGTAAACTGCTTAAGGGCAAAAGACTAGTAAGTGGCACAGGTAGAATTTGAACCTTGCTCAATCTGACTTGAAAGCCCCAATTCTTGCTTCTATATGATGCTGCTTCCTGGTTTTAAAGCAAATTGTTGCTTCTATTTTGGAATTAGGCACATTTTTCAAATTTATTGCGCTGTGTAATCCATTTTAGGATAAAGGGCTGTTCGGGGGGCATCAGGCATGGTATTTATAAGAAATCAAAAAAAAAACTGTGTTAGGCAACAAAAGTTCAAATAAAGAAAGCAGATAAATTTTTGCCTATATTATTGGGATGAAAAAATTACCCTATTTTTATAGGTTATGAACTTTGTAAATTAGATATTACACTAGAAATTTGGAACCAATATAGTAATGAATAACTTCAGACTGAGAATTTGATTATTTAAATATTCTTTAAGCTTTAAGATAAAATTATATAGTTGTTACTTGAAGTGAAAACACAACACAAGCATTATGAATTTTATAGGTATCTTGATTCTGGTTATTACTGTGCTTCATATAAGGGGAGGAAAGCCTTGTTTCTAATTCTTAATGGGTTTACTTAAAGTTCAAATTCATTTAGGTTTCTTCTCATAAACATTAACTTGTCAAAAAATATTTAGTTGCTATGGTGGAATGTTTGTGTCTCCCCAAAATTCATGTGTTGAATCCTAAGCCCCAGGGTGATGGTATTAGGAGGTGGGGAGGCCTTTAGGAAGTGAGTAAATCATGAGGATGGAGTTCTTATTTTCAGACTGAATTGCTATGATTTGATAGTTGATCCAATATGATGCTTCCGTCTCACCAGCTGAGCACATGAAAACAAGTACAGCATGATGTTTAAATCCTTAAATTTCAGCATCTAACAGTATCCCGGTTTTGCTGAGCACCCTTGGGCAAGATGTTTAATTCCCCAGTGACTGCCACATAAAAGTACTGGATGTGTTGCAACTTCTGTGCAAATCAGGAAGGGGCACCACAAGAAGTGGAAGAATGTTACAATGTACATGCTTCTGTGTTTTTGTTCAAATTAATAATCTCCCTCAGGGATTTCCCTGACAGTCCAGTGGTTAAGACTTTGCCTTCCAATGCAGGGGGTGTGGGTTCGATCCCTGGTTGGGGAGCTAAGATCCCACATGTCTCAGGGCCAAAGAACCAAAACATAAAACAGAAGCAATACTGTAACAAATTCAATAAAAGACTTCAAAAATGGTCCATATCAAAAAAATCTTTAAAAAAACATAGAGTATCAGTCATTATGTGAAAATAATTTTGAAAATATTCTAGTATTCATTCTTGCTTAAATACCCTTTCTAATAATGTAATAGCAAGAGCACTATTGGACTTTATTTTGTTGTCATAATATAAGAAGATTAATTTAAATGTCTCTTCCTATTTTTTTCATTTTTATTTTCATTTCTCTACTTGAATTAAGATGAGGTATCTTATGTGAGAAATAGGAACAAATAGTGAAAAATTATATTTCACTTTTTTATCCATATCTGGAAGCTTCTTATTTATTCACTTGCTTGACATGCTGGACCTCCCAGGTACCTTTTACAGTAAAATTAAAATCGCAATTACTTTCAATTACGTATTATGGTAATTACCCTTATAATTGTATCGCAGTTCCTAAATGGCCTGCATAAGCCAAATCAAACATATAATTATATTTATTTTATCTCTATGTATGTCTTCTGTTAACTATCTTCATAATCACTGAACAGTTATTAGCCTCACTAATATAAAATAAATATTTTAGAATCAAACCAGACTGGATATATTACTGCTATAAAACAAAGAATACTAAGTGTCATTAAATTTTGAATTTTTAAATAACATTTCAGAATAAGAATCAAAATTCACAGAATATGTATTTATTTTCAATTATAAACGTTAGTGCTCAAAACAGAGTATGAAATACCTAAAAAGAAAAGCAAGTAACTTTGTATCAGTGCCATCATGCATTATGTTTCAATAAATCCGTGTTTTCAGGAAAGAGCATTTAAGTTTTAAAATTAATAATTTTTCAGAATTTTAAATATAATAATCTATTTTCGCGCTTAAAACCAGAAATTCTATAACATCTAAATCATGCCATATAAAAGCCAGAAAAATAAATGGAATCTTGGAAAGAATACCTTATGACTTGAAATATGGTAATTATACAACAATAAGTTAGATTAAGAACTAGTTAAGACCCCTTGGAAAAGTCTTATTTACAAGCTAACTCTGGTTACCAATGCAAACTATTTTTAGTTTCCCTAAGCAGAAGGCAGAGAGAAAGAAGTTTCACTATAAACAGATTGTATGATCATTTTAAGAGATCAATTGAGGTGCACATCAGAAAAAATAAATTCTAGACTAAGGTAGTTAAACTTTAACAAAGTAGTGTTTATATTCCCTGGTAAGTCACTAAATGTATTTCTTCCAGACTGTTAAGCCAAAAGATGAATCATCCTAACATCTTTACACCTTATTGGCTTTCCCAATTGTGCAGACATTTGTATTCAGTATTGTCCTTCTTAAGAATTTTCGGAGCATTGTTAAAAGAATAAAAGAAGGTCTTTACCTTGTCTATTATAATCTCTTCAAGGACTCCACATACTTGACATTTTCTAAACCAATCTTGTTTTCCAGAGCATCAAATTGCTTATCAGCAAATTTCAGCATATGCCGTCCAAATCCTAATAAACAAGGCACTTTAACGTTGAGTCATTCAAAAACCATTTATTATCCAATTTGTATTTATTACACAAGGTTATGTTAAAAACAAACTTAAACGAACCAAGCTCCTGCCCTAGAACAAACTTAAAACCTAGGAAGTATATCAAGCTTACGGGTAGTGCTAATGTAAGATTTATTCAATTAGGAGCTGTTCGTCGCCTGTTACGGGTACATAAGTAAAGCATGGAGCAGAGGAGACCAAATTATGTTGGTATGCTTACACGTCTTACATTCTACTGTGTTCTATTGGAATATAGAGAGTGCTACTCTTACGGAGAAGTAGGGTCATAAAATCCCCACTTCGGGAGCCTTTCTCTTTGATGTGGAAGCCAGCTGGCTCACCTTGCTGAGGCTGTAACCTCAGAACACAGTGGTTTCAGATTTCTAAGGGAATCGTCTCAGATTTTCCCTGTTCTCCACCTCCCGTCCCTCCTAATTAGATGGAGCTTGGTGGGATTTTCTGGGACTCCTTTATTTACTCCTCAGAACAATGTACACCTTTCTCAAGGAGGATTGCTGTGAGGCTGCCCATGGTTCATTCCCTCATGCTAGTTCCATATCAAGTAACAATTTCTCAGAGTTCGTAGTAATGCATATCACTGGCAACATTCTCTCAATTGCCATCTGTGGACAGATAGAACCCTGCTAAAATCTTACCTCTCTCTGGGACAAAGTAATATTACTCGTAATTTGGGAATATCAGTATGCCTCGTAATTCTGCTAGTCATCACAGCGTACTTTCAATTACTTCAAATGTTATGAAATGGAAATCGCAAAGAAAGGAACATAAACCATCTGACTAAGGCAGCACGACATATTGTCACTTCCAGGGCTGTAGCATGGAAAAATCTGATAGTGTTGAGTTTGCCTTCAACTGCCTCAGAGAGGGAGAGGGATTGACTATATACATAAGAACTCAGCAATCTAACAGATGTTTCCAGGGCATATACGAAAGAGGGGGTGGTCTTCCATCAGGTACACAAGTGAGGCAGCTTTCAGTTTCAGTACCATGAGTAAAGGGTCTCTGATTAAAGGAAGGAATGGCTAAGGAAGGAACAAAAGTTTTGGCCATTTTTCAAAGGGGTGCTTTGGCTCCCCAACACAATCCCATTTTTCAACCTGTTAGAAATCAGGGCTTTAAGAAGACTTCTCACAGCTGCTGCTACGGTAGATGCCTGCTGACCAGGCAGATTCGCTCAGCGATGCTCTGATTTAGGCTACGTATGCAGCATCCTGAGTTCAAGTGCAGTCTGACTCTGAGATTTCTAACTTCAGTAAGATGGAATCATACATACCTGGGAATAAAATTTAGTGTTCAGCTAAAGTCAACACCCAGCTAGTTGGAGAAAGAAAAATACCAACATCCTCTGGTAGAGTCTTCTCTATTTCTGGCATTCCAGGCATGGTATAATATGACTACACAGTGAGGATGGCTGGGGAACTCCATCCCTTCCAGAGCTATAAAGAGGAGGCAATATGGAGGGCTGTCCCCCAGACTGCAGTATGGGCATCACCTGGGAACTTGGTAGAAAGACAATTCCTGGGCCACCCTCCAGACCTGACTCAGGAGCTCTGTGGGTGGAGCCCAGCAATCTGTGTTTTAAGAAGTCGTCTAGGTGATTCCAGTGCACCCTAAAAGTTGAGAACATTGCTCTACACTGTCAAATAAGGACCTTAACTGCCTATTTCTATGTAGATAGATTTTAAAAAGGGTCCTCTCTAGGGATGATGGCAGGCTGAGAGCATACCCACACTTCACCAGATCATTTTATAGATATGAAATCCAGTTTAAAATGTGCATGAATGGTCGTGTTGAAGGAAGCTTGAAGATTCCAATGCCCAGAGCTGCCTCTAGCTTAGCATTCCGCGTTTGGCTGCTTTCTCTTGGAGTTTTCTTAGCTCCGGAGCTGTCTGGCAATTTGAATGTAATCCTTTTTCATGACTGCCTTGGATTTCAGGAAGGTTGGCATGTCCCCAGGGTCATCCTTTGTGCGAGTAATAATCTGGCCAAGGTGTGTGTCAGTGGCCCACATATTGGTCACATCTGCCTGGAAAATCTAGTTTAGTAGTCCCAAGGCATGGTAAGAATCAGACCTGCTCCGTGCGGGATCTTCTCTACCTAATTTTGTGTTGACATTTTTACGTTTGAGTTGAGGTAAAGCAGAAGAGACCAAAAACAAAACACATCTATTCTCCATGTGTGCTTTCCTTGATTTGGTTTTAGAATTCTTAAACTTCTGCCAGGAGAGTAATTAGCAGCCCAGATAAGAGGCCACCTATGGCAGCTACACGTCTGCAATCAGGTATGCATGAGAGAACTACAAATTTGATTAGAGAGTTACCGATATTTTGTAGGCCCATATCTCACTTTCAGGAGGTAGGAAATTAAAAGGAAAATCTAAGAGGAAAGAGCATGGTTTTTATCTCTATGTCACCATCCATCATTATATTTTAGAGCTTTATGTTCAAAGATTTCTTGCGAACAAGGGAGAGAATTTAAAAAGCAGAATGTAAAGAAAGCCCTCTGGTGAAAGAGAATGTTATTCTATTCCATTCCACTGTCAGGAAAAAGGTGCTTCATCTTGAGGCATTGTTACCTCACATGGCATAGCAAGAGAAAAGCAGAGTGCCTACAGATGAATGCTGGAAGGAAGATTTTTTAAGTGAATATCCTAAAATAAGGAGGGAAGTCTAGGTACTGTTGGAAATTTTCTCTTGGCGGGGGATTCACTGGGGCCAAAGTATTTGTCAGAGGTTCCGGGAGGAGAAGTAGAGCTGCGTTTGGGGCACAGACAGCACGGCTGAGGGGCTGAGAGATGGTATCAAAGGGCCAGACCACCCACCAAAGGGTCAACTGGAGTGGCCAGGGGTAAAGGAGACCCCCGAGGTGGAGTCAGTGGGCTTGGAAAGCAGAATGGGAGGAAGCACATCCAGGTAATTCCTTGAAGAACTGGGACTTGGTTGGGATTTGCGTGGAAGGCGGCAAAGTTCCACAAGACAGCAGTGCCATTTTTCTAGAGTAGAGAAGGAACTCTTACAAGTGTTTAGTGACTTCAGATAGATGCCATTTAAATTAGGTAGTTATTCTGGTGAGGGGGCACAAGTGTAAATTACTCTGCTAAGCCCTGATGGTGTGGTGGCTATCAGACTTGGTCTCCGACTTCAGGAAGCTTGCCGAATAATTAGAGAGATCATGAAAATACACGCAGGTCTCGCGCCAGATTGCAGGCTCGTTGCTCAATGGAGGGCTTTGCCTCTGAAGATCCCCGATAAATGTTTGATGCTGATGACAATATGGCTTTTTTAAGACTTCAAAATGGAGTAAGTGGGCTTCCCTGGTGGTACAGTGGTTAAGAATCCTCCTGCCAATGCAGGGGACACAGGTTCGAGCCCTGGTCCAGGATGATCCCACATGCCGAGGGGTAACTAACCCCGTGCACCACAACTACTGAGCCTGCGTGTGCTCTAGAGCCCGTGAGCCACAACTACTGAGCCTGTGTGCCACAACTACTGAGCCCACGCGCCACAACTACTGAAGCCCATGTGCCTAGAGCCTGTGCTCCACTACAAGAGAAGCCACCACAATTAGAAGCCAGCCCACCACAACGAAGAGTAGCCCCTGCTCGCCACAACTAGAAAAAACCCGCACGCAGCAACGAAGACCCAATGTGGCCAAAAATAAATAATATAATAAAATAAATAAATTTATTTTAAAAAATGAGTAAGTGAGAATAAGTTGCTAGAATTTCCATCAAAAAATAATTCTGGAGAAACGTACTGGAATCCTAAAATGGAAAAATAACATTTCGAAAGAGACTTAGAAATAACTCTCTGATGTTATGAAAGAGGATTTGTGAATTAAAAGACTTTGGAGGGGAAGGATAAGTTAATTTTCTAACCCTTTGAAGAAAACGGTTCAAAATTCCTTAAAACCTGAACTGTTTATTGTGGTTCCCCTGGTCTAATCGGCACTTATCACGATGTACTATTCATTTTCCAGTGAAACAGAATTAGCCGTCCTTCAGAATAGCTCAAGTAAGTAGTAGTATATCATATGCTGAAGTTCTCTGTAGAGATTTTAGAGCCCAGAGAGGCCAAGCCTAGTGCACAGCTCACTCTGTTCAGCGTCTCCCCACAGATGTCCAAATGCCTCTCTGCACCTCCCCACCAGCACGTCTAAGATGCACTTGAAACATACCACGTCCCCAGCTAAAGTCCACTTATCCCCACCAAATTTGCTTTTCCCTCAGTTTTCCTTACCTCAGCAAATGGCAGCATGATCATTTCAGTTGCCTAGGACAGAAAAATGGTGACATTGTTTATTCCTCTTTTTCTCTCACAACCTCCAAGTCTCACATACCAGATAGACTGCGGGCTCCAGCTGCAGAATTTACCCAGAATCAGTCCGCTTCCTATCACCTCCACCACTGCCACCCTTGGGCAAGCCATGCTCACCGCCAACTTGGGCGGGATAACCTCCTAAGGAATCTCCCTGCAGCCACGCTTGCCGCCCACAGTCAATTCTCAACACAGCAGGCAGAGTGATCCTTCTTAAAGCAAAGTCTGATCATGTCCCTCCTCTGCTTCAAACCCCATCCCCCCGCCACTGGCTTCCCATTTCCATGGGGAAGAAGATTACATATTTTAGCATCGAATTTCTAGATGACGTTGTAGGGGAGCAAATTTTCCCACCCCAAAAGATGTCTCTTTGGTGTGAGGATTAAGCTAGGCAGGTAATTTTTAAGAAACAGAAGTCTCCTGTCAGCTTAATTCTTAGACCGGCCAAAAGAACCTGGAAGGGTGGAGGGAAATTTCTTCCTCCCCAGCACTGTAGAATGTCCTACCTGGTCTAGCCTCAGCTTCCTCTCAGACAGCATATCCTGCTATGTACCCCTCCTTCACTCCACGCCAGTCACTGGCTTCAAGTTGCTGTTCCCTCTCCTTGTAATGCTCTTTCTCAGGCATCTATTTGCTTAGACTCTCATTGCTTCAAGTTTTGGCTCAAATATTGCCCACTGATGAAGCTTTCCCTGGACACACTATGTAAAATTGCATACTACCCCTTCTCCGGAGTCTTCCTATATAGGCTCTTCCTTCCTGGCTCTACTTTCCATCCTTGATTGTTAACCAGCTTTCTTATTAACACCCGATTCTATGTATTTTAGTTCATTTGTTTGTCATCTTCGGTCGGTAGGATGAAAGCTCCATTGAGGATGGGAATTTGGTTCATCGTGTCCACAGCCCCCAGCTGCAGCCCCCCAAACTGGAACAGTGCTTGGGGCATTGTAGGCACTTGCCTAGACCTGCTCACTCCATGCTTTTGATCTTCCATTTCTGGTTTATTGCGAGAGCTTCCCAAATGGCCTTACAAAATGCCTCAGTGAATATTATTTTCTTAGTGCAGCTTTTATTGTATTAGGCAATAATTTAAAACTTTCAAAGTTTCCTGCTACATTAAGTCTATTTCTTGTTTAGTTTGCAAGCTCCCATCTGAATACATCTTATAATCTAGATGTGTTTGTGGCTTTCAATACACTACTTTCACTGAAGCTCTTAGTCAGTTTTTTGTTATACTTGGTGTTCCTTTTTTCTCTCTCTTTCTCTTTCTTCTTTTCTTTTTTTATCTTTTTCCCCCAGGGAGGCTTCTTTTTCCAAAGTAAATGTAGTCTATTATTTCACTGCTCTTTCCTTGGAACATCCTTCCTCTTTTTCTTCATCTAATCAAACTTTAGCATTTTCAAAGCTCAGTGCAAGTACCACCTACTCCATTAACGTTTCTTGAATTAATCCAGATTTTATTCATCATTTCCTCTGAACTAGATAAGTTAGAAATGTTAACTTGGCATTTAATTTCATGCATGCCATAAAGTATTCAATTTGTTTCAAATAAAACATTTGATGAGTGTCTACTCTTTAGTTAGATACTATTTTCTTCCAGAAAGTATTCAGGGAAGGTTAAAATATGTCATATATAGTGTGATAACATAAAAACAGAAAGATGGCTGCTCATGAATCTGAATGTCTTCCAGGCCAATGTGGAAAGCTAAGAATGCACTTATTTGAGTCTTCTCTCATCACATCATGTGATTCAACTGAATTGACAATACCAGAGGTTTTTAAAAAAGAAAAATGTTTTCTTATTGAAAGTCTTGGATTTTTTTAAAAAAAAGTATAGGAAAGAAGTAGCGCTCATAACTTTCTCTATCCTCCCACTGCTTACACTATTCAAAACTCCCTTCTCAAAATGCGTACGGCTGGTGGGGATGTGTTTTACCGACCATTTTGGACTAGGGCTGGGCTGCTACTTAGCTCTGGTTTTGGTTTCCTTGCGTCTTCTTACAGAGCGAGACATTGGAACCAGCTGGATCTCAAAACATTACCAAGCAAGCAAAATTTGAACCACTGTTATGGCCACAAAACTCCTGAATGAGCTTCGACCTCTTTTCTCTTTACTGGTCCATCTTCCTTAAGGCTATTTTGTAAGATGTAAGGACTTTACAGCAGCATTTACTTAACAAATGTCTATTGAACACAAACATGTGCCTGGTACTATGATAGGCTGTGATAGGCACTACAATAGTCTCTGAGGATACTATCTTTCATTGGCTTATTCACTATTGAGACTGAGTCAATGGAAGGTGACGGTTGACTCACAAACTTGGAGATATAATTTACTAACATTTATAACAGCATTCCCTCTAGCCAGGTCGCACTGGTCAGTATTAAATGAAATCTGATTCGTTTATTTGAAACCCAAACTCATCTGCTATCTTTGTCACCTCTGCTTGCACCTCACTTCAAATACCCCAACTTTAATTGGCAACTATTTTGGCACATGCTTCTAGCTGTGGCAACCAGCTTTGTGCAGGTGCAAACTTTAGCATCTCATTTATAACCCTAGATATATGTAGGATAATTTTCACCCCTTTTCAAGAGAATGTAATTGTAAATACACTAAAGTATTCTGTAGAAAATTCCTTATACATAGGCTGGGTCTGCTTTTCCTTTCCTTAACTCCAAGGTGAGCTACTCACTAAAAAATACCTTAAGAAATCTCTTTTAGAGCTTACAGTGTACCAAGCTCAACCTAAGCTAGGCTTTAGGGACATAAAAATATGAAAAATAAAATTCTTATCTTTAAGACACTTGGTGTGTGTTGATAGACATGAAAACAAGCAATTAAATATGGTAAAGAGCTATGGTAAAGATTTGCATAGGTGCTAAGACTTCAGGAAGGAAAGCTTCTGAAAAAAGGAGAATCTGTAATTAAAACCTCGGATTAAGCCAAATAGTAAAAGAGGGGAACGTAAATTCTGCCAGAGATAATTACATAATGGCACAGAGGCTTAATAAAATATCTGCACAGAAGTAAAAGCAGTTTGGAGTTTATGGAGTATAAATTCCATGGTGAAATATCCAAGAAGGTGAAGTTGCAGACACGTTTAGGGGTTGTGCAACAGAGAGACTTGAATGACTTGGTAAGGAAACCATAACTCATTTTGCAGGTGATAAGAAACCGGTAAAAATGGCAGCTGTTAAACTCCTTTGAGTCAAGGATTATTTTGAGAATCTGGTTGAAGTCACTGTCTCCCTGTCCAAAAAAGAGCAATCCACCAAAAATTTTTATTCCATTTATTGTGAATTACAGTGAGTGCCCTGAAACCTGCCTGTGGGCATGTCTAAGCATACTCATGTTAAAATCTCTTGCACTAAAATATTTAAAGCGTGAGAATAATAAAGCATGAGGATTTATTTTGAACTTTCTGGTAGCCATATGGAAAAAATGGATTTTTGAAGGACAACTTTCTCTGTATGAATATCATCAAGGAAACTAATAATCCAAGCAAGTCAAGATGAGCAGCACAATTATAGTAGTAGTATAAAGAAGAAGTGATAGATTCAGGAAATCTCTTTAGGAAGTATAATTAACGAGGCTGGGATTGATTAGCCTTGTGTAATGTGAGGCAGGGTATGATGAAGATGAGTTTGCTTTGGACAAATTCCCTTTGAGATGCTTATAGTTAATCCAATTAAAATGTTGTCCTGCAAGAATCTGGGTACACCAATCTTGAGCTGAGAACTCAAGATTTGAAAAAACTCACTGTAAATGTATTTAAAACCATAAGAGTGGATGAGCTGACTCAGGGAGATGGTGCAGAGTGGGAAAAGAGTGTTCATACAAAGTACAGCTGAAAGTAAAATAAAAACAATATCAGAAAGTTTTCACTGTATGTGGCAATTAGAAAGTCAGATAGTCTTAGTATAACCAGTCATCTCAGAATGGTAGCAGCGCAAAGCAAATTAAAATAAGTTGAGGGAATGAAATTAGAACACTCCCTAACACCATACACAAAAATAAACTCAAAATGGATTAAAGATCTAAATGTAAGGCCAGACACTATAAAACTATTAGAGGAAAACATAGGCAGAACACTCTATGACATAAATCACAACAAGACCCTTTTTGACCCACCTCCTAGAGAAATGGAAATAAAAACAAAAATAAACAAATGGGACCTAATGAAACTTAAAAGCTTTTGCACAGCAAAGGAAACCATAAACAAGACCAAAAGACAACCCTCAGAATGGGAGAAAATATTTGCAAATGAAGCAACTGACAAAGGATTAATCTCCAAAATTTACAAGCAGCTCATGCAGCTCAATACCAAAAAAAAAAACAACCCAATCCAAAAATGGGCAGAAGACCTAAATAGACATTTTTCCAAAGAAGATATACAGATTGCCAACAAACACATGAAAGGATGCTCAACATCACTAATCATTAGAGAAATGCAAATCAAAACCACAGTGAGGTATCAACTCACACCGGTCAGAATGGCCATCATCAAAAAATCTACAAACAATAAATGCTGGAGAGGGTGTGGAGAAAAGGGAAGCCTCTTGCACTGTTGGTGGGAATGTAAATTGATACAGCCACTATGGAGAATAGTATGGAGGTTCCTTAAAAAACTAAAAATAGAACTACCATACGACCCAGCAATCCCACTACTGGACACATACCCTGAGAAAACCATAATTCAAAAAGAGTCATGTACCACAATGTTCACTGCAGCTCTATTTACAATAGCCAGGACATGGAAGCAACCTAAGTGTCCATCGACAAATGAATGGATAAAGAAGATGTGACACATATATACTATGGGATATTAAAAGAAAATAAAAAGCCATAAAAAGAAACGAAATTGAGTTATTTGTAGTGAGGTGGATGGACCTAGAGACTGTCATACAGAGTGAAGTAAGTCAGAAAGAGAAAAACAAATACCGTATGCTAACACATATGTATGGAATCTAGAAAAAAAAAAGGTTCTGAAGAACCTAGGGGCAGGACAGGAATAAAAATGCAGACGTAGAGAATGGACTTGAGGACACGGGGAGGGGGAAGGGTAAGCTGGGACGAAGTGAGACAGTGGCATGGACATATATACACTACCAAATGTAAAATAGATAGCTAGTGGGAAGCAGCCGCATAGCACAGGGAGATCAGCTCGGTGCTTTGTGACCACCTAGAGGGGTGGTATAGGGAGGGTGGGAGGGAGATGCAAGAGGGAGGACATATGGGGATATATGTATATGTATAGCTGATTCACTTTGTTATAAAGCAGAAACTAACACAGCATTGTAAAGCAATTATACTCCAATAAAGATGTAAAAAATAAATAAATAAAATAAGTTGATGGGTGAATTAAAACTGTGGAAGTAAAGGCATTGGTGGAGAGTTAATATCAAACATATAAAGAGCTTGTACAACTCAAAATCAAAAAAACCAACAACCGGATTTAAAAAATGGGCAGAGGACCTGAATAGACTTTTTTTTTTCAAAGAAGGCATGTAGATGGCCAACACGTGCGTGAAAAGATGCCCGACATCACTAATTATCAGCAAAATGCAAATCAAAACCACAATGAGACTTTACCTCACACCTGTCAGAACGGCTATTATCAGAAAGACAAAAAATAACAAGTGTTTGCAAGGATGTGAAGAAAAGGGAATCCTCATGCACTGTTGGTAGGAATTAAGTTGGTGTAGCTACCATGGAAAACAGTACGGAGGTTCCTCAAAAAATTAAAAATAGAACTACCATATGATCCAGTAATTCCACTTCTGAGTATTTATCTGAAAACAAAACAAAAACAAAAACACTAACTCAAAAAGCTATATGCACCCATATGTTCATTGCAGCATTATTTACAATAGCCAAGATATGGAAACAACCCAAGTGTCCATATGTGGAACCTAAAACACAAAGCAGAGGAACAAGTAAAACAAAACAGAAACAGACTCATAGACACAGAGATCAAACTGGTGGTTGCTAGAGGGGAGGGGGGTGAGGGGCAGCCGAAATAGGTGAAAGAGATTAAGAGACACCAACTTCCAGTTATAAAATAAGTAAGACATGGGGATGTAAAGTACAGCATAAGGAATATGGTCAATAATATTGTAATAACTTTGCATGGTGACAGATGGTAACTAAACTTCTTCTGGTGACCATTTCAGAATGTATACATATATCAAATCACTATGATGCACACCTGAAACTAATAGGATATTTTATGTTATACTTCAATTTTTTAAAACGGCATTGAGGGATTTTTAGAATGTTTAGGGAGTTTGGCTCAAAGAAGAATGGGCTAGAAAAAGCAACAGGTAGATGTTTTAGATAATTATGGGAGGCATTTGTTTTGTTTTTTTAAGGCTGCAAGAGAAGTGAACTTGTTTCTATGCTGTGGGAAATGAGCAGTAGAGATAAACAAAATGAGTGGTGGTGAGTAAAAGAAATTAGGTCCAAGAGGCAGATGAGATGATGGGACCCAAATCACCAGCCTGATGAATGGTCTAAGCCTTAGTCAGGGAAGAGGGTCTCTCATCCTCTGTGAACTGGAAAGGTGGTGAATACAGGTCAGGGTGAAGATAATTCTGTTGGTGCTGTGTGAGGGGGAGTAGGAGGTCCTTATTCCTGATTAGATAATTTTTCTGGATGACACAGAAGAGAGGTGATATTTTTGAAAAGACTTTGAAAGGAATGGAAGAAAGAAAAACAACCAAGAAGCCAAAGTTTAAAGTTGGAGACTGTTGATTTATACTCATCAGTCCTAGAGTGTCATGATTTTCACCAGTAGTTTTCAGCTGCACATGTGAATGAAAATGATGAGTTAATACAGGGTTAGGGTCTGGTTGGCAGTAATGACTTAAAGGACATGGGTGCATGGGAATTGAGGGGGCGGTAAGTCCCAGCTGAGGAGGGCAGGAAGGAAATCAGGAGAGGTATGAAACCGGGAGAAAACCAAGGGAAAATGAAGATCTATGTTTGGTTAAAGAGAAAGTGAGTTTGTGAAAGAGCCTGCAGGAGGTGAGTTTGTTGTCAGAGAACAGGATATTGGATTTAAAGATTTCTGACAGAGCAATTGAGTTATCTGCCCTTGGGTTAGGGAAGGTGAAATAGAAGGGAAGCTCTCCAGATTTGAGATTGAGGGACTTTGAAATTAGCAGGTAGATACACATGAACACAAAGATCATTCACGATAATAGTGACACTTGAGTTGAAGAAGAAAATACTGAACTTGATCAAAGTCTTCACAGGCAGAAAGAGAACAGGTTAATATTTATAATCCTGTGTTAGCTGAGGTTGAGGGCTTAGATAGCCTCCTTTGGAGAGGAGGTACTATAATATTCTTAGAGGAAAAAGGGATGTCATATTCTTAGGCGAGAAATGGGCTTCAGTTATGACAAGGAAGAGCAAGAAATTTTGTTTAGCGGCTGAGAATATAGAAGAGTGTTTAATATGGAAGGGGAGTTTTAGAAAGCAAAGTGAAAATGTTTGAGAGTATGAGTATAACTGTTGTGGTGTAAAAAAAAAAAAAAAAGATTTAACTTTTATTAAGACCGTATTTCCCAGACTTGCCCACACAACTCTTGTTTGCATAGTACCTACTAACCTCTTACAAAAGTAGTGCTATGTGGATTACAGCTTGGGAAACATTGGCAGAGTGCTCAAGGATAGCAGGGCTGAGAAGCATTCCGCAATGGAGTTGGTGCCAAGTCACGGTGAATTCAACTCTTAAGGTATCTGGAGGGCACTGTTTGGACAAAGATGAACCAGCTTCAGGGCCACCCAATTTGTTGGTTGTTTTCATGGCCATTTGTCTTTTCAACTCAGCTAAATTGAGAACTCTGTGAAATCAAGGGCAGTAGCAATTTCTTTACATCTCCACAACATTTGGGTTATTATTGAGCATATTGATAAATACTAAGTAAGTATTTCTTTTTATTGAAGCTTGCAATGAGCAAAAAAAAAAAAAATTACAGCTTACTTTTGATTTCTCATTTCATTCTGCCTTTGTTGGAGATTTATTTTCTGTTTAGGTTTTTAACCTAATGTTTAATACTCAGATGTGTTGGAGCTCATTGTTAATTTTTTTTTTTTTTTTTTTTTTTTTTTTTTTTTTATTAATTTATTTTTGTCTGTATTGGGTCTTCGGTTCGTGCGAGGGCTTTCTCCAGTTGCGGCAAGCGGGGGCCACTCTTCATCGCGGTGCGGGGACCGCTCTTCATCGCGGTGCGCGGGCCTTTCTCCATCGCGGCCCCTCCCGTTGCGGGGCACAGGCTCCAGACGCGCAGGCTCAGCAATTGTGGCTCACGGGCCCAGCTGCTCCGTGGCATGTGGGATCTTCCCAGACCAGGGCTCGAACCCGTGTCCCCTGCATTAGCAGGCAGATTCTCAACCACTGCGCCACCAGGGAAGCCCCATTGTTAATTTTTTAATGGTAATTTTTACTTACATGTTTCAGTATCTTGTGTACCTACATACTTTCTTTCTTTGATAATTTTGATGAAAAAAGAATATTTCCCAATTATTAGAAGTAAACAGAATAAAAAGAAATAGTTGGGCAGATTTGGGAAGTCTGTAGCTAAATCAGTCTCTCAAAAGTGATGCTGTTTTTAGAGTAAATATTGAAAACTTAACTAAAAGTGTAAGATTTTTGACCCAAGAGTTTTATATGACTATCAGCAAGCTACTCTTGAGAATTATTTAATTAGCTTGTATAAAACAGTAAATATGGTTTGTGTATAGAAGGTAATATGTAGGTATAAATGTATAATATATACAGAAATGTACAATATTTAATATTGTAGGAATAAAAATATAATGTACAATATTTATAATTATACAAAAGGTAAAGAGAGAGTCATGCATATATGTTATTGGATTCCGCTGTAGCATATAAAAGCAAAGATATAAAATAGTTGAAAATTTTGACTATTGAGCCTGGTACAGTTATGAATTGTATTTGAGTTTGTGTTTTTGAAAATATTAATGGCATATATCATGTTTTTATTAATACTCCCATGAGAGCACTCACCTCATGGGAGTTAAATGCAAGAAAAAAGTAAGGGCACTGGTAGAAATTTCCAGTCTCTGGATTATTTGATATACTGTCCTCCAACATTAGCAGAGCTTATTCTGCTGCTCTTAGGTCAGAGTTCCAACATTTATTGATGAGCTCTACCTCCTTTGATAGAGTGGTTTCACAGTATAATGTAAACCCAGACTAGTCTCTCTCTAGAGGTGAGGATATAGAAGCTCAGAAATCTATTGTCCTAAAAGTTCCCGTGTAATCTGCCTCTCCTGAAGAAGACCCAGGGTCTATGAGAACCCTGGGCAGCCACACGTATCGAGAATCTTTACATCCCCTGTCAAGATGAATCTTGACCTGCAGGCCTTTAAGCGCAGGTTTGGTTGATTTGGAGAATTGTATTTGATAAACCTCTGTGCGGCCATGGGAACCCTCTGATGCCCCTGGACCCAGAAGTCAGGCAAGCACACTGTGTTGGATGCTTGCTTTTCTTCCACTCACTTCCCCATTGTAGTTTCCGTGAAAACATTTGTTTATAAACCTTCATCAGTGAGGCTAAGAAGAAAAGCAGATTCTATCTAGACTAATCTTCCCATGTATACAGGAGAAAAGAAGAAAGACTTTTCCTTAAAGGTTAGAAAAGCAAAAACACTGTATTACAAAGGTTTCGGTAAGGCTGTATTTCTACTTGGAAGAAGCATGTCTGATTTTAGAGTTTAGAAGTTCATAGTCATGTCCTCAGTAGTATGTAGTTCACATTTCACAATTCAACCTTATTAGAGTTTCAATGACCACTGTTAATCATTTAGGCTTCAAGGAGACAACCTGGTGGAAAGGACAGAAGAGACCTCGCAAATACTTCAGTCTCCAGATGAAATAATCCCAGATTCTTTGGGTAAGTTTTAGATCCAGCAATATATATTGTAATTTTAGCGGCACTTAAAGATTTTTTACAAAAGAAAACTAAACCAAACATCTTCCCCTGTGCCAAATCACCGTAGCTGCCAATCATACATCCACCACTTCTGCAGGCTGTGTGTCAGGAGGTTAAGGGCAAAGGAGAAAATGAAGCAAGAAGCGTGGGTCCTGAGGAGCAGCCTCTTAATGCCTGCGCCTGTTTAAGGTACAAACAGGTCAGCTCTACGTTGGCTACTCCCAAAGTTTGTCACTAATTCCAACTTGGTTTTGGAACTTACATTGCCTACTCACATTCGCACATCATGGATCCCTTCAGTCTTCCGGGCAGAAATGTCAATATCAAACTTGATTTTCCTTCCTCTCTCTCAGCCCTATATTAAATTGGTCTCAAATCATGTCATTGTCACCAAGCCAGTCTCATCTTCATTTTCCCTGAGACTGCCTAGTCTATGCCCTTGTCCTCTTTCTCTAGCTAGTGTAAGAGCTCTGTAAATGGATTCTCCTTGTACTGTCTCACCCGTTTTGGTTCATTATCTTTATAAAAATAAAGCTGCTATTTCTTCCCCATTTTCTATAGGACAGAATTCAAACTCCTTGGCCTAGCATATTAAGTTCATGCCAGGGCACTTCAAAATGTTTGCAAGATAAATAAGTACATGTAATGCCACTACAGTGACATCTAAGGTCTATCACTGCTTCATCATTCAGTGTTCTAGCAGGGAGCAGTCAGTACATCCAACTGGAATAATTAGAAGAGAAACCATAGGAAAACATTTTCCTTACATCTGGATAGAGAAGGACATCTTAAACAAGATGCAAACATTCCTAAACATGAAAAAATATTCAACTGTAGAGTGTTGAGAATTCTTGTTCATCAAAAGATGCCAGAAAAAAGTGGGTTGACAAGCTACAAAATAGGAAACTATCTTTGAATATATTTGTCACTGATCAAAGATTAATATTCAGAATACATAAAGTCCATCTATAATTTAATAAAGAAAGGATCAGCAAACCAATAGAAAAATAAGCAACAGATATGAATAGACATTTCACAGAAGAGGAAACACAAATGGCCAATGAGCATATGAAAAATGTTTAGTAATCAAGGAAAAGCGAGTTAAGGCCACAGAGAGATGCTCTTTTACAACCTTTTATTTGACATTAGTTAAGAAATCTGGCAAAATCAAGTGCTGGTGAAGATAGAGACGAAAAGAAACTCATACACCACAGGTGGGGCATAAACAATTTTGGAAATTGTCTTCCATTATCTTAAAATCTGAGTAAAGCCCAGAAACTCCACTTCTGGATAAATATGTTAGAGAAGCAAGTCTCGTGTACCATGAAATGTAAGCAAATTTGTTAGTATGCTGGTGGACACTAAAATGGATAGATTATAAAATTGTTACACTGTAGGAATCTGAATGCATTTCAGCTACACACATAGGATGGATGAAATCAGTGATGTGCTGGTAAATGTGAACAACTGTTTCTTTGAAAAAGAAAGCCCTGGTTTGTAGAGATTGATGGCTTCCATAATCTAAATATAACATAATATAAATGCTGATTTCAAGCAACTGATCTGAAATGGCAGTTGGGTCTTCCAATCTGGTATGAGTAGGTTGCAGCTCACAACTGAATGAGTCTTAAAAGCATAATATTTGTAAAAAAAAAAGTTGTAAAAATATGTATCTCAATAAAATAAAATGTCTATAAAAAAAGCATAATGTTGATTGAACAAAAGCAAGTCATAGAATGTCATTTTTTTAAAGCTCAAAACTAGCAAATCTGAATAGTATATTCTTTAGGAAAACATACATTAAGTGATACAATTATATTGAAAAAAGGGAATGAAAGACTCGAAATGGTGGTTATTCTCAGGGGGTAGGGGAAGCAAGGAGAAGGGATTAGGAAGGAGCTCACAGGTATATGAAGGTTACTGGAAATGTTTTAATTCTTAAGTTAGGTGGTGGGTTTGGGGTGTTTATTTTATCATTGTGCTTTGTAACTTAAATGTACTATATATATATATTTTATTATACATGTGTATTTTATATGTACTTTTTTATATATCAAATATTTAAAACATTATATATAAAAGTTAAAAAATAAAGTGTTGTGGGAACATAAACCAATGCCAGTGTAGCACAATACTAAACAAAGGTAATAGTTTCTATATACTCAAATCTCTCATAGTACTGATGAGATGAAACACTCTCAGGACGAACCTTTAACGCTGCCAGTGAAAGGTGAGCCGTGTGTCATTAGCAATTTAGGGGCCCCAGGCTGGCCATTTGTTGACATTCCGTTAGCTTTTGGAGTCATCCTGACTTCTCCTCACTGGTACTCTTGCATGTGTACCTTTACTTAAGCCATTTTTCTCCAACTCATAGTAAGTTCTTTCTCGTTCCCTCTGCCTGTTCAGATCCTATGTGCTAAGATGATGTCAAGTGTCCCTGAAGTCCAGCCCACAGCAGTGTTTTCTGTTTTTCAATCCCTAATTGCTTTTTGTTTTTTTTTTAATAAGATCTGGTTCTTTTTTTTTTTTTAATGTTTGGTGGCACCGCATGGCATGTAGGATCTTAATTCCCCAACCGGGGATCGAACCCACTCCCTCTGTATTGGAAAGCAGAGTCCTAACCACTGGACCACCGGGGAAGTCCCCAACCCCTAATTGTTTTTGAATTACTCCTTGTGTGTTTATTCTTCTTACCTCAGTTGGATTATATGCTTCTTGAGGGTTTCTTGTGTTCTCCACCATGCTCAATATAAAACTAGATACAAAAAATAAATAAAATTAAATTAAAAAAAAAAAAGTAGATACA
This sequence comes from Balaenoptera acutorostrata, assembly GCF_949987535.1. Classification (NCBI taxonomy): domain Eukaryota; kingdom Metazoa; phylum Chordata; class Mammalia; order Artiodactyla; family Balaenopteridae; genus Balaenoptera; species Balaenoptera acutorostrata. The sequence continues at coordinate 68,674,082 of NC_080080.1, read as the reverse complement.
AAACAGGTATTAACTACTGGCCCATTATATATATACTTAATTCTATCAAAACCACTCCAATCCACCGATCTACAGATAATATATCCTTCAGCAATCATGTTTACATAATAACTGAGTATTGTTAGGATTTAAATTTTTTAGAAAATTAAACAAGGCATCAGTAATATGTTGATTATACTTACTTGCATTCGCTGGGGGAAAAGGTATTCATTAAGTTTAAGCTCCTTTCTTGAACTTCTTATATCCTGCATTCTTCACATTCAGCAATTAGAGACCTAATCAACAAATTCCAAAATATGCTTTCTGATTCAGTACATTCTTTTCTACTTAAGTTAGTCAAATCGCTAGATCCAAAAAGTGCTAATGTGATTTTTATGTTAAATATGCATCCACATTGAGCTTGGCTCAATAAACATAAATATTTGTATGAACAGGTATAATTCTGTGCTTAACAAAAACCTGTTATGACACAAACAGCAAAAGTAAAAACAATGACAGGAAGACATTAAGTGAAGTTAAACAGCGGCAAACCCTACAGATCTCCAGGTTCTTACCAGCACGCCCAATCAACCACAGAGGCTAAGTTTTTAGTCCAAGTGCTACCAGAAACTTAGATTTTGACAAAATTCCTTTATCTTTCGATGCTTCAGTTTCTTCTCTCAAATGAGGAGATAAACTCTCTAACATTTGACAGATTTAGAGACTCATTTTTCCCCTCCATGTTATTAAAAAAAAGCTCAAAGAATTCATTGCTTGCATTTTGAAAATCACTTATACTTAGAAGAAATTGCTCTGGAATAGACAGGACAAAATACGCATATGCACCCACCAGTAGTTGGTAATAAGCAAAGTACTCAGAACACTTAAAAAAATGGAGTGTACCCCTCCCAGCCTTAAACACTAAGGTTTTATTTCATGATGTTTATTGTCCCTACTAACTTGTTAGATTAATATTCTATCACTAGATTTGGGCTATTTAAGGGTCCTTTCAACGTAACTTTTAATACAGTCAGATATGTAAATTCACAAATATTCTGGCGCACTTCACAATTGTCCCTTTATGCTGAGCTGAATGGATCTTTTCACACTGTAGATCTCACTGGACATGGCACAAATAACCAGGAAGAATTCAACCAAAACAAGAACAGAACAAAATGTAAAACCGTATAAAGTTACCAATACCTTCCCTTTATAAATGTTAATTTTTATTCAATAAATCAATACTGTAAAGGTGTTCAAATAAATTCCAAGAGAGAAAGAGTCATAGAAAATTTTCTTGCTCAACTTGTTTTGAAAGCACCTAGCTGAGAGCCTGGCATATAGTTTTTTTGAATAAATGAATATACAAATATACAAATAAATGGATGAATGAATTGATTAATGTACATATGCATAAAAAACAGATACAATGACAATATCTCTTTAAAACCATTAACTGCTCACCGAGAGGAACTTGAGAACTCACTTATTGTATAGTATTTCTAGCTATAAAAAACCTAGCAAATCCACAAGAGAGTGTGTTTTCTTCTGTAAATGAAATAATTTGCTTTATAGTGTAGAATAGAACATTTTAATATTACTTATTGTCAATATTCTACACAAATAAAAAGTTCAACACACAAATAAAATAGAAAAAATACCAAGTGAATGCTGAAATTACAGTAATATTTGCTCACAATTCTGCAGAATATAATTCAGTTGTGGAGGACTTGAATTATGCTAACTTATACACTCTAATGTAAAGAATCTATCTAGTGTCACATTTACAATGGGGTTTTAATAGATAGGGGCTCAAGTTTCCTTCATTAATAGATTAATATTTTTAACTTGATATAATTCTCATCATTTATCCCGATTTTATTTTTCTTTTTGAATATAAAATTCTAAATTATCGGAGATAGAGCTCCATGATTCAAAAGCTATGCTTATCGATTTGTGCTAAGCTTTCCATTGTCTCTCTGGTCTTGAGTGGCCATTAAGGGCTTGGAGGATTTAATGCTCTGATTTTCTTCTCAGAGCACACATTTTATGCAACAGGAAAAAAATCTGTCTCCATATGTATGTGAATCTGAAGAAAGTCTTCTTTAGGGAGGCATATGGCTCTTTAAAATTAATAAATATAAGAAATCAATTCTTAAAGTTTTCAGTGGTTTAGAATACCTTCCTCTTAACTGATGTTTTTATTTGAATGGAAGGTATTAAAATACAGACTGTTTCTAGATGCTCCATGCATCTGTCTTTATTGAAGAATTCTTTATAGCCTATAGAAATCTTTGTTATAATTAATTTAATTCAGCAGACATATGGAAAGTGTTGCCATCATTTTATTCACATATTTGAAAGTTGCTACCCACCCACTCATCAATCTAGTCAAGTGAATAATTATAACTTTTTGCTTGATACATTAAAATGGAAAGCCTACCACCATTTAATAATATGTACTTTTCTCCAGACTTTTCAGAATTTTTCATCCCATTTAAAAGAGAGAACACAAATTGATACCTAAATAGTGTAGCAAAAAAAAAAAGTTGATGGATAAAACAAATACAAAATTACAAGACAGAAAATGGACATTAAAGTTCCAACAATTAGCTAACTAATATGCCAAAAGGAGTGTTGCCTGAGATGACTGTAGCTCCTGCAAGTTCCTGACTTCACTGGGCCCTTTTAAATTAGAAATACTAAACGTTTTTCATACATTGTCTTTAAGCTAAATAAATAACACTCTACACCCTATTTTAAATCACAAACACTATGATTTTTCAACAACTGGTTCAGTCACTTTAATATCCTTCTCGTAATAGGTTTATATATCAGAGAGTTAGTAAGCAATATGTGACTCTAATTTATTCATTCTTATTGTGAAAACAGATTCTTTAGCTGGAAGTGAAGAAGCACTGATGGAAGAGGGTGAAGAATTTGAGAAAGCATCTAGATTAACAGGACCTGTAAGTATATTCATTTACTTATTTTTATCTCTAAAACTAATGTATATCACTAATAGGAACATCTAAAGGGAATAGGAAACTATATTATTCAAACTAAAGAATATTTTAAAACATGCATCCAGTATATTCCACAGAGTCATGCAGTTGCTTGTATGAGTAGGTGGCCAGCTTGATTACAGGTACCCAGCAAAGCTGGACTGAGCTCTTTCAGCAATTGGGGAATAAGATTTGAAGGAGGTGGGAAAATCTAATTTCTGGTATTATTAACTTTTTGCTTGTGCACATGAACATTCTAAAAGATTATGAGCTGCCATCTTAAACTTCACTAAGTTTATATACAGCTTGATAGAAAAATAACTGTTTTGCATATCCTGAAAGTTTACATATAACTTAAGCATGGTATTACTAGTTGTGAAGTCCTTGTGATATTTTGGTTAAACTATATCTCTTCCATAGAGTATGTTGGGAGGAAACCATTAGGTTTAAGATTTTCAATGCAATTTAATGTTAAAAGGATAAACACAGAAGAAACTGAAATCTACATATAAATTCTAAATATAAAGTTTGTAAAAGATTCTGAGTTGCTCTAAAAATGGCTATGCAATCTTGCATTATCCTAAACTTAATATTTAGACTGGATTAATATACTACAGTATTCTCTGCATTAGTTTGTTAGGGCTGCTGTAACAAAGCACCACAGACTGGGTGGCTTAAACAACAGAAATGTATTGTCTCACTGTTCTGGAGGCAGAAGTCTGAGATCCAAGTGTCAGCAGGGTTGGTTTCTTCTGAGGTCTTTCTCCTTGGCTTACAGACAGCGCCTTCTCTCTGTGTCTTTGTCTTCACATGTTCTTCCCTCTGTAAAATGTCTGTGTCCTAATCTCCTCTTCTTATAAATACACCAGTCATTTTGTATTGGGACCCATCCCAATGATCTCATTTAACTTAATTACCTCCTTAAAAATCCTATTTCCTATTAGTACACATTCTGAAGTACAGAATGTGTACTAATCCTATTTAGTACACATTCTGAAGTACTAAAGGTTAGAACTTCAACATGAATTTTGGGGGAACACAATTCAGTTCATAACAGTCTCTGATGAGATTACATTATTTGGAACATTATTTGGATCACAGGATTTGGTTGAGGGTACCACATTTTTCAATGGATTTCATAATAAAATTAATTTTACAATTACTGATGAAATTAATATATCTTTGTTCATATGTCTGCTTCTCATTGAAGCTTCCCAGGCCTTATTTAAAATTTCTAATTTCTCTATTTTTCTATATAGCACTTCTCAGCTTCTACTATACTATATGATTTACTTATTTATTGTCTGTCTCCTCCCACATAATATAAGGTCTATGAGGACAAGCATTTTTTGTACATTTTTTTGCTTCTGTATTCCTAGAAGAGTGCCTATATATAGTAGGCACTCTATACCTATTATACAACATAATAGTTATATGTTGAATAAGAGAAATTATTTAGCAATAATTTCTTACCATGAGATGAAAAATATCTTATTTTCACTTATTACAAAATAGTAGAAACTTAGAAATAGGAAGAAGCATGGTGGTCATCTAGTTCAGGATTTCCTCTCCCTTACCTCAGTATTCTGGCCTCCTATGCCACTTTCATCCAACACAAGAACATCCATTTTATAGATAAGGAAATGGAAAGTCAGAGAAGTTTAGTAACTGGACCAAGATCCCAAAGCTAAAAAAAGCAGTGAGGTCAGACTCTACTCAATGCTCTGTGACGAACTAAATGGAAAGGAAATCTAAAAAGAGAGGGGATATATGTATACAAATAGCTGATTCACTTTGCTGTACAGCAGAAACTAACATAACATTGTAAAGCAACTATACTCCAATTAAAATTAATTTTTTTAAAAAAAGCAATGAGGTCAGGAGTTGAGCACTAGTCAGTTTCCCTTCTACTGCACATTCTTGACAGTTCTAGTGCCTTCCTGTTTCTTTTATAAACAGATTATTCCTATTTGTTAGACATTTTCTTACATTTCTCACAATCACGTGTAACCATTGGTCTTAGTTCTACTCCTGAGGTAATAGTCCTTCCTCCGCTGAACCGACCTCCAGATAGTAGAAGCTGTTAGTATGTCCCATCTGACACTTTTTCCCAGCCAAAACACAATCTGTTCTTTCAACCAATTCTTACATTGTGTAGTTTTCAAAGATTTCATTTTCCTCTGGATGCTTTCTCTGAACATATTCTTGTTTGCCAAGTCCCCTGTAAAGTGTGGGTTATGCCACAGCCAAACGCAGGGTTTCAAATAATGTTCCCACATCATAGAGTGTAATGGAGTATGCATTGATAATCTCATGATCTCTTGCATGATAATCTTCATAATCTCATGATGATAAAAGCATGTCATCCTTCAGTGTGGGATAATCTGTCATTCATCACTTTTTGCAAAGATTTTTTTCATCATCTGTGAATTCCATCAAAGCCTTATTCATATCTCAAAAGATACCATTAAATTCTTTTTCTAATAATTTTCTAAAATCAAGATTTATCCTGTCCATAGTATTTAGCTTACTTAATAATACCTAATAACCCAAAGAGGAAAAAAAAGAGAAAATAGTTTTTTTGGTCAAACTTCTGAGTGGTTTCAAACTGACCTTTGGAAATTTTTGCTTTCTTTTCACAGTGCTCACATAGTGTTTTTCTAATGCAGAAATTTGTCCTAAGCCAATTTAACTTTTCATTTATCACATTCACTAGATTTTGAATTCTTAAAAATTCTGTAATTCCATTTAAAGTCAAATGTAAATTTAAACATTTAATTTAGAGGGTAAGTATGTGGAATATAAACAATAAATGGATAAATAAATTAATATCAGGACCTTGAACATAGTTTCTAGATGGTAGCTGCTTTTATTATGAAGAAAACATGGATTTAAAAAATTATGTCAGATTGATGATATTTTAGATGGAAATTCCCTAAATAATATTTCTTACAATTGTATTTTTGGTAAATCAAGAAGAAAATTGTGGCTTTATCTAAATATTAATGGAGAATTGGAACAAAGCAGAACTTTTTTTTCCTTTATTACCATAAGAAGTACAAAATACTTCAAAGCAAATTTTGAGTCATTTCCTGCAAAAATATAAACATGCCACAAATGTTGAAAACCATTTAGAGTAGTTTCAACACATGCTGTCTCTATTTGCTAACTTTCCATGTTGGGTATTGGATATTAATAAGTGGGTAACAGACTCTTGGAAACTTTTTTTCCCCAGTGGCTTAAGCGGTGTTTAAAATATTTTGTGAATATTTGAGTGAGGTAAAAGCAATATTTAGATTTACATTTTTATCCTCCTCCAAATAAGCAAATCATTCTTTTGGAATTTCCCTCTCTCCCTCCTCCTTTTCTGTTCTGGAATGTTTCAGCATATCTACACCTTGTGAAGATTAAAGCTGGATTTGTCAGATAAATCTATTCATTAAAAATGAAACAACAAAAAGGAAGTCTTAGGAAGAAAATACAAAGCAGCAGATATTGATTATGACCTTTTAGTTCATAAATAGACTACATAAACTTTTTTAGATCAATGATCCATAAAGACTTACTATCAATCATTTTTAAAATTTCACAGTTCCTCTAGTTTCTTAATCTTGGAAATTCTATTTTGTTTTGAAAGTATTAAACAAGTATGGGAGCATAATGGGAAGATGAAAAGATAATTAAGAAAGATATTTAGCATTCAATATCTTACTGTTTTTCTTTTTCCTTTGTAAGTCTCATTTATTTTATTCATTGGTCAATACTGACCAGTCCATCATAAGCTGACTCCTGTAAGACTTTATGTAACTGGTCATCATTTCTTAGTTAAAGCAGAAGGAAAATCAAAAGAAGGACTCTTGGGCTTCCCTGGTGGCGCAGTGGTTGAGAATCTGCCTGCTAATGCAGGGGACATGGGTTCAAGCCCTGGTCTGCGAAGATCCCACATGCCGCGGAACAACTGGGCCCGTGAGCCACAACTACTGAGCCTGTGCGTCTGGAGCCTGTGCCCCGCAACGGGAGGGGCCGCGATAGTGAGAGGCCCGCGCACCGCGATGAAGAGTGGCCCCTGCTTGCCACAGCTAGAGAAAGCCCTCTCACAGAAACGAAGACCCAACACAGCCAAAAATAAATAAATAAATAAATAAATAAATAAACTATTAATTTAAAAAAAAAAAAAGAAGGACTCTTGTAGGGAAATATTTCTTAAAATTCCTAGGAGTTACTAAAAGTTATATTTTTAGTACATTTTCCTTCTGAAGAGTCTTATCTGTTTGAGAAGACGGGTAAAACTAACTAGAATGATGGTAGTAGTAATGATAATGATATCACATATGTGTATAGCACTTTTTAATTGTTAAGCATTTTCACATACTCAATATCAGTTGTCTCTGAATTTTGCAAGTCCTATGACTTATCACTTAGATTTGACAACCCTTCTGTGATATATTCATATTTCCCAGTGCCCAAACTCTCACAGAACTTGTCAGGGTCCATACAATTATTAAGGCACTGGAGTCACTATTAAACAGCAGATGTAATACAGAAAGAATAAAATTAGGCCACTATCAGTAGCCAATATTAAAGATAGGATTATTTGTTAGATTAAGTTGATAGTGAAAAAGTGAAGTTTGAGGGACTAAATCATGAGACAGGTAAATTTTTATGAGAGCAAGTGATCATTAAATCTGGAGCATAAAAGACTACTAACCTTGCTTGTGTCCTTGACAATTGAAGGAATATGAGAAACCAGAGCAACATGACGAGAAGGGGATCTTAAAATTCAGAGGGTACTCAGAAGGAAAGGAAAGAGGAAAATAATACATGTCTCAGAAAAGATTCCTTCGGCAAACTTGATGCAAAAGTTAGACTCAGATGATTACAGAATCATCTTAATAAAGTAGACATCTACTTAGCTGGATTAAGGGTAAACTTTGATTACTTTTAAGCTTGACTTGGCAATATTAATTGTGCTTTCTGAATTAGTAAATAAACAAACCATGTTTTAAATTGATGTTCTAGGGACAAGTGATAGCTTTTTTTTTTTTTTCACTCTTCAGTGATTCTGTTTCTACTCACAAGTAGCAAGGTGTGGACCTAATTTTCTGAAGTTGGAATTTCCCACACATACTGCATTTTCTCAAGATCCCATGAATATAAACTTAAAAAAGAGTAAATTTGGGTTAGACGTAATATTCTTTTGATAACAACTGTAATTGGAAGACATGAAGATAAAGAAACACTTATGTGCCTAATTCCAGTAACATACAGCTGATGTAGAAATTCAGAAAAGAGTTTTGATAGGAAAGACATTGTTTGTAAGTGAATTTCTTTTTTTTTTTTTTTTTTGAATTTTTTTTTTTTGAATTTCTTTTTATTGGGTCGAATTAGGTAAATTGATTTTGCTGATTTAAAAAATTTTATTCAGCCAATGAAATAGGTCAGCAAAGAGTTCCACCTGTATTTCTATTCCCTGTCTTATTGTTAATTAGTACAGTGGAATCCTCTTGTAACGAATCCAGGGTGCTCTTGGGAATTGTGTTAAAAGAAGAATTCCACTACACTCAATGATCACTTATTGCTGAGACTAAAGGAAAATTTTGAAATCATATGACTTTTACAATATGTAGGTTGCACAAATGCCTTTTACAATAGGTAGGTTGCACAAATGCCTTGTATTTCCTTGGAGATTCATTCTTTTCTACCACTTCTTCCTTCCCAGATTGTTACCTCTTCTCTCATAAGGCATTCCATAAAAAGATTACATTTAAAAAAATTAAAATTACCTACATATAAAAAAAATAAGGTACAAGGATATATTGTACAGCACAGGGAATATAGTCAATATTTTATCATAACTTTAAATGGAGTATAACCTATAAAAATATTAAATCACTGTGTTGTACACTTGAAACTAAGGTAATATTGTAAATCAACTATACTTTAATAAAAATAAGATGTAAAATTATAAAATTATCACTTAGACTTGACAAGCATTAAAACAATTTCCCCCATAGCTTTCCAGTATAAAATATGGGTATGAATTTTTAGTGGACTTTCAGACTATTTCTTTAACTATGAATTTTGATACTTCTACTTTCCACCTTGTTTCTTACTGATAGTGTTCCTCCCTACAAACAACCCCTGCCATGAAAATTATGTCTGTTTCATCATCTTCACAACTTGACATTTTAAATGTTTTCAGTAAAACATCTTCAAAATTCTTTTTCATACTCAAGTATAATTTTATGATGAGTAAATTATTGTACATATTTTGTACAGTTTGTAATTCTATGTAAATTGATTTAAATAGCTGGCCAGTGGAAGAAATGTTGAATGTACAGGTTAATGAACAAGCTGCAATTTTTTCTTGCATTATATACCTAGCATGGAAAAATAGGATCACAGCTAGCATTTATGGAATTAAGAATAAATGTATTTCAATTTGTGCTCTTGCAAAATAAAAAATGGAAGAAATTAATGTTCATTATCATCTCACCAAGTAGAAATAATGAATTATGGTGGATTTCGTCCCTTGAAATACAGTGTTGACAAATTGCTGGCAGCTAATTGTAGTAATGGATTATCTGCTAAAGAATAGCAATTGGTACACATTTTGCTCAGCCCTAAAGGTTTTTACTGTTTCATTTTCCTTCTATCCTGTAGAATTTTGCTTGGCTTTTATCACTAACAGATCTAGGATGCCAATAAATTACTTAAAACCAAGTACTATAGTCGGCAAGTTATCTAACCAAATTTTGGAATCTACTGGGATTTTTCCATTTGACATTTCGGGTCTGTTGATTTCTAACACACTGTTGGTGGAAATATTTGCCTAAACCTATGCAAATATTATTTTTTAAAACTTCTATGAATTTTAAAAATGTAACTTCTAAATGTCACATTTGCACCCAAAAAAATGGCCTGAGATGATAAAGCATGATATAATGAGTGGTAAAACATTGACTATAGCTTTTGTAATTAATCAGTCTCTCTACATAATTTCACTGTTTCTCCATTAGTAAAATTATGAAATTATTTCTTGGGATCAGTTAAATTCTGAATTTTATTTTTAAGATAGTTGGGGAAGAAAGAGTGGCCTAATATGCACTAATGTAGATACAATTGATTTATAAGCCAGTAATGCCCAAGAAGATGTATGTCAACATGCTATTTATGTCCTGAGGATTCCAACTCAGGACGAATCCATTAATTCTTATAAACATGATGGGCAAAAAAGAAAATGTATTTTGACATTTTCAGTATTTTCAAGTTATTGCTAATTCTTTACTCAAATGATTGCCTGCTACTGCAAATTTCATTTGTTTGGTATATAAATATACTGAAGCAGAAGGAAAGCAATATGGATTTTTGTGTAGTGAGGTAAAAACCTTATTCATACTCTGATTATGAACTGTGCAGCATGCGTGCTGAAATGGTCTCTTTGTGTGTGGAGCACAGGAAGTTAACATTCAGTCCCTTAGTGGGGATGGAAAAACATTAAGATCCTCACAAAAAGGTTTTCTCTTACATGTTCATCTTCTTCAGCTATAAAAACTACATAGATTACATTAAAATGATGGGATACAACGTGCTTTCCTAGAGAAACTTAAACATTTGTGGGCTTCCTTGCCCTCTCAACCACATTAATCTAATCAACATCATTTTTTTGGCCTGTGATAAGAAGGGGCCACATATAAAGTTTGAGTCTCAGGACTGTGCTGACTCAAACTGAAAAAATATGATATATTCCTGCTATTATGTTGACATAATGATGTATATTAGAAGAACATTAGGGAAAAAGATTATTTTAGAAACTGTGCTTGAAAGGGTCATATTGAATGTCCATGCTTTTTTAAGATATTGAACTCTTTTTTCCTCTTTTCTGTGTATTGTACATTTCTAGAGAGATTTCCCAAAGTTAATAAAATATCAACATCAATATCAACATTAGATTTGCAAAATATTTCAAAAACGAAATTTGGTATAACTTCCTATTATCTATGTTACAGTCTTCTTTATTTCAAATTTGTTTATTTTTAAATTATAAATATAATAGTATTTATTATAAAATGTTTGGAAAATTCAGTAAAGAGTATAGGTTAAAATCCAAAACCACAACATAAAAGATGAATTTTCACATTTTGTTTTATTTTTCCAGTATTTTTATGCATGTGTATCTGTAAATATGTCATATCATAATTTGAACTTTGGAAAATAGTCCATTAGCAGCTTTGCATCCTGCTTTTCCTTCCTTTACATAATTATAATAGTCTGACATAAAATTCTTTATAAACCTAGTTTTAATACCCACATATTTTTGCAGCGTTACTTGTTTTAGTATCTATTAGACCAAATATCCTCATACCTTTTTAAAGTTTAAGACTTTTATTTTAGTGTCAAACCATAATACAGAGTTGTTGTATTTGAATTAATGCTAGAGTTTTTGGTTGGATATTCCCAGTTAGTTTGTCCAAGGCTAATGGCGGTTGTGAATTGGATGGTCATGAGTTGTTGACAGATGTGTTGGGATCCAGGCATTCCAGCCCTCCTCTTAAATGCTTTGAGTCACATTCTGGTGCAAATAGCCGATTCCAGGTCCTGCTGTGTGTTGTACAAATATTATTTTCTATGTTTGTTTTTATGTGAAAAGGTATGGGAAACACTGAGATTTGGGGCTTAGAAGTAATGCTTGGAGATAACTGCACAAAATCATCATTAGTTTTCCTTAGGCTGGATTCCTAAAAGGGTCAAAGAATATGAACTATTTTAAAGTTATTGACACATACCCCGAAAAAGTCCATTTGCCCCTTTAACCAGGAATCTCCTAAACCCTTCCTAGAATTAAATATTCTCTTAAAATGTATAAGTGAATAATCAAAAGATTCACAAAATTAATTTATCACACTGATAAATGTAATATGAAATATTTTTAGCCCATAAAGTTGGGTTTCTTTGTTAACTAGTAAATTTCTTTGATTACAAATTAACAAATTTTAGGTATACTTATTAGACTCATGTATTTCTATTTTTTATGAATTGTTTTTTCTTGCCATCAGCCATATTTCTTTTGGGGTGTTTGTTTTCCTGTTGACTTGTTAGTATTCGTTATGCATAATGACTTGTTCTATTTTATAGATGTGGTAAATATTTTTAGTAATTTTTCTTTTGCTTTTTAATATTGTCCATGATAGTTTTAAAATTAATTAATTAAATTATTTATTTTTGGCTGTGTTGGGTCTTTGTTGCTGCATGCGGGCTTTCTCCAGTTGTGGAGAGCAGGGGCTACTCTTTGTTGCGGTGCGCGTGCTTCTTATTGCAGTGACTTCTCTTGTTGTGGAGCACGGGCTGTAGCATGCAGGCTTCAGTAGTTGTTGCACGAGGGCTCAGTAGTTGTGGCTCATGGGCTCTAGAGCACAGGCTCAGTAGTTGTGGCGCATGTGCTTAGTTGCTCCGCAGCATGTGGGATCTTCTTGGACCAGGACTTGAACCCCTATCCCCTGCACTGGCAGGCAGATTCTTAACCACTGTGCCACCAGGGAAGTCGTGATAGTTTTTTTTATTATACTTAAACTATTACTTTTCTCTTTCTGATTTCTTTCATTTTTTTAGACATAGCTTTCCCTCCCCAGTATTAGATATTTACCTAAAAGTTCTTTACATTTTCCCCTTAAATTCTTTAATCAATTTTGAATTTATTTTAGTGCTATTGTGAAGCAAGGATCTAACAATATGTTCTCAAATAACATGTGTAGTGTCATTTGTTTTTGAGAACCCATCCCTTTCTTATTTTGATTTTTTTTCTTTTTATCTTAATTTACTAGGTATAATAATATCATAACTAATATTTATTTAATACTAAATTTTTGCCAGATACTTTACACGCATTATTCCTTATTGTTTGCCAACAGGTCTTAATTATACCCAACTTATAGATGGGGAGACTTAGAGTTAGGGAGATGTGATAACTTGCCTTGGGTACCTCAGTTGGTAAGCCAAGGAGCCAAGACAGCACCCATGCCAGGTGGCCCAAATCCAGGGTCTGCCCACTTAACCACTCTATCATCTAGACAGTGGAGAGTTAGCTTCTGTTGATGTGTGCACTATTTTTGTTTTAGTTATTGTAGCTTTACCTGTTTTAATATAAAGTAGATAAATCCCTCTTTTTCATTCTTCTTTTGCAAAATCAAAGAATTTAACCATCGTACAATAACTAGCTGTTCTTTATCACAGTCCTGAAATGTGACTTCTTGTGTGATTTTTTTTTTTTAATATAGGTTTAGGATTTGGTTTTTCAAGAGAAGCTTGGTGTATCATTTGCCAGAATACAGGAATCTACTCACCAGCCTCTGCAGATTATTTAGTTTGCTTATATAAAAAGCATTTTATCTAGTGATTTTTGCAGCGTTTTTGAAACAAAGCATAAATAATTTTCACGAGAATGTTCTAAATTAGAGACATAATTGCTATCCTCACTTCCAGTTATTTTGTTCAGTACATTGGGACATTTGATTCAGAAATAACACAACCTTCTTGGGAAAAAGGAAGCTGAGTAATTTGTAAGTAAATATCTCTCTATGATGTCACAACTATAAAAAGTTATTCATATTTCTTAAGAATCATGAATCAGATGCCTGTGTTTATTTTATTTAAATATGAATTTCGGGAACTTGTCATTTCCTTTTTAAGTTTCACTGATGTTTTAAAAATGTTTATTAAGAAAGTATTTGCATTCCAATAGTAAGAAAGCAGACATGTCATAAAAGGCAATTTCTAGAAGAACCACTCAATCAAAGAAGAAACATAAAGGGTTTATTGCTTAAGGAGACAAACCTCAAATGATGTCAAGAAAAAAATAATTAAAAATTAGCAGACATTATACTTGGAGACCACAAAAGTTGAGAAATATCCATGTAGAGTCTATTCTTCAAGAAGGGACAAAAATATCCCAGCTTGGAGAACCTGCTGCCCTAGGACAATAAAATGAGAGCAGTCAGTACTCGGATCTTGGATGTGCAGATCATTTATCTCTTTCAGGGATACCATTTCCTTACACTTGTCTCTTCCTGTGGTCCCACCACTTGAGACCATTAGTGATCAACTTGGGGGAAATCAATAATGCTTTGGTGGATTAGCCTCACTGCATTGCCTTTCTGGTGGAGCACAGGATGAAAGAACACTCCCTGACTCTAATACTTGCAGTCTTTTCCATGCCCAACATGTCTTTCACCTCAAAATCTCTTCTCTTTTCATCTCTTTCTTCTGGCCACCACCCCTACCCTCAGCAGAAACTTCTTGCTACAGAATACCACCACTGTTTCTCCCAGTCTACTAATCTAGGAAGCTGGGAACAATCCTAGATCCCTCTGCCTGCTTCAACCCTGGATCAGGGCAGCCACACTCACTGTCTTAACATCTCTGCACCACGCTGCTTGAACTTCTTTGCCCGCATGAAAGTCCAACCCAGGAATTCTCATCTGGAGGATAGTGGACTACAAATCCTCAAGGGATCCAGGCCTTCCTGCTTGAGATTCACTGCTATAACATATGGAAGGGGAAATGAGAATGGCTAGCAACTCTCAGACTATATCCTCTTGAGAGCAGGGACTCTGGCTGTAACCATGTGAAATGCTTTAGCTTTACCTGCATTAACTTATTTAAAATTGTATAAGCCCTCTGTGAGATAAGTTTATCTCCATTTTTAGATGGAGAAACTGAGTCTTACTAAAGTAAGTAACTACAACTAATGGTGGAAATGTGATTGGAGCCTGCTATAGACTGAATGTTTGTGTTGCCTCAAAATTCATATGTTGAAACCTATTCCTCTAACCCCCAATGTGATGGTATTTGGAGGTGGGGCCTTTGGGAGGTGATTAGGTCATAAGGGTGGGGTCCTCTTGAATGGGATTAGTGCCCTTATAAAAGAGACTCTGCAGACAACTTGATCTTGGACTTACCAGCCTCCAAAACTGTGAGAAATAAATTTCTGTTATATATAAGCCACTCAATCTATGATATTTTGTTAAAGCAACCTGAACAGCCTAAGACAGAACCCAAGTCTGTCATCCTTCAAAGCCACAGTCACCCACTCTGTGGCACTACGGGAATTCAAGTAATCACTTTTCCATCTGTTTTTGGAGGCTGAGGAGCATGTACTGTGCTATAGGGAGCACTGTTCTGGGCTCTGCTCCCCTTCAACTAGAGCAGTTCCAGTGTCACCACCCTAATACATAAGGTTTGGGTGTAAGATTGTTTCAAAAATAAGAATTGCCCTGATATAAATGAACTTGGAAAATTACTGTTCAGATTATTCAGAAATTTGAGTATTTATTTCCTTATAGAGCACTAACATTAACATATAGCTCTCTGTTCCTTTTGCATCATGTGAATGTTTTGTCTTTTTTCTTAAACACTTTTAGGGCTCAAGGATTGAAAGAATTATAAAAGCTGTTTTTCTTACAAGGAAATTTATGAGATTTTGAATGCCTTTAAGGTCCTAGAAAATCATGTTTCGTTTGGTCAAGTAGCAAACACATTCAGTTATATTAAGCAAAATGATATTAACCTTTTGCAAGACTGATAAAATTAGAAAGGAAGCTGCAGTTATAATTTCTTATTCTTTAAATCACTTGTAAGAATGTCTGATTAATTCAGTCCATACAGATTTAATTAAATATTTGACTGCATCTTTGAATTGCTCCTCAACTTGAGAGAGAGAAAAGAAATAAAACCCCATAAATGCAATATGTCATTAATAACTTAAAATTGTTGAAAATTCATGAGGAAGTGTTTTATACTCGAGGGCTGACCCAAGCCAATCTTATCACTTTCACTTTTAACAGACATTAAATTTTAACTATATTACTCCTAATCCAAATTTGTAAAACACCAAATTTCCACTTCTCTCTCTTTTTGTGAGACTGCTTAATTATTTAAATTCTGTCCTGGGAGGTGGATTCTACAGAATGAAGTTAGTTCATGAACTTTGATTCAACAACACCTCTTTAACATGTAGGAAAACCTCCTTATTCCACTGTTGACTGTTTTTCTGCTAGACAAGAGAAGACTGATGTTCTCTATTTCTTAGACGAGTGATTTTTTTTCATACAGCTGTTGACATAAAAGGAAAGCAAAGAAACTTAATAAATCATCTTTTGTATATTGGAAATTCAAGTGTAACATACTCATTTTATCTGTGTTTTTTCAGTCTTTGCTCAGCCATCATGTGCAAATGTCAAATAAATAGTCAACTTTTGATGTGTTTTCACACAGTCAGTGAAAGAGACTGTAACAAGGCAAACTTTGTCTTTATACATCTCTGTGGCTGGGTTTCAGAAATCAAGAACTAACATTCATATGTGCATTTCAGTTTATAAAACACTCTTACATTACTCCAACAATCCTGGAAGTAAGTATTGTTGTTATCCCCATTTTAAAGAAGTGAAAAGAAGCTCAGAGAGAATAAGTTGCCCCAAATCACATAGAATTAGAATTTCTTTAGGTATTCTGAATGTCCTGTAGAATTTTAGCAAATAGATGGCAGTGTGGCTTGCAAAATCATCAACCAAATTATTTTAACTGTGTTTGATATGAGTTCGGAGATTTCTATGGTATGGTTTCTGTGATTATCAACATTGAGATATTTTTTACCGATAATATAATAAAGGAGAAAATAGAATTTCTGTCATAATGAGTCATATTCATCTCAAGATACTCAGCACCTAGCACAGTGCCAAGAGGAGGAGATGCTCAGTTAATGCTTGTTGGATTAAATCGAAGGAGGAAAAAAATCACTCTGGAATATTTGGGTGTTCTTTCATTTATTAGCCACCTTTTCCAATGGGCTATTATCCTAAATAGAATATCATGGAGTACTTCAAACATAACATTACAACTCTTTTAACTGCACTTAAAGCTGCAGGTCTTCTGTCTTGGGTACCTCCCAGTTTGCTGGAGCCTATGGCCTTGGCTGATGTGGGTCTGAGTAATTTCCATTTTGTGACCTTTAATCTCTTTTGAAGTTTCTCCTTTTATCTAATTATATAATGATACTTCCTAATCAGATGTTTGAGTATGATGTGATATTATTATTACTGTTGTTGTAGCTATTATGTCAGTATAAATATAAGTAATGGAGTCGTGATCAGGTTGGCAATGGAAACCAGGAGGTCCCAATACCTCCAAGACATGTCCTTTATTCTAAAACAGGCTTGGAAAACATTCCCTGACCCAGAATGCCCTTAAAACTATCTAATTTTGAATTCTTATGAAAAATAAAATGATCTGTATTTTCAACCCCTTTACTTATTGCTGCCTTCTTTGTGTCCTTAGTGGAAACCTAATACTCTCCCAGACATTTCTTCACCATTTCTTCTCATCCTTTCATGCAAATACTTAGTGTTTTCTCATACCAGTTATAAGAGGCAATACTGTGTTTATCCTGGTTCTCCATTGCAACTTACTGACCATTCATTTTCTTTTTTTTTTTTTTTTTTATTTTCAATATTTTATTTTATTTTATTTTTTTATACAGCAGGTTCTTATTAGTTATCTATTTTATACATATTAGTGTATATATGTCAATCCCAATCTCCCAGTTCATCCTACCACCACCCCCCCGCCCGCTTTCCCCCCTTGGTGTCCATACATTTGTTCTCTACATTTGTGTCTCTACTTCTGCCTTGCAAACCAGTTCATCTGTACCATTTTTCTAGATCCCACATACATGTGTTAATATACGATATTTGTTTTTCTCTTTCTGACTTACTTCACTCTGTATGACAGGCTCTAGGTCCATCCATGTCTCTACAAATGACCCAATTTTGTAGAACCAGGAATTCTTAACTTCCTGGTTTTTCTTCTCTCTGTAGACCCTCTCTCTATGTGACCCTATCTGGTCTCATGGATTTAAATATTGTCTAAATGCGGATGACTCTTCATGACTCCGGACCAACTGCTACCCTGGGCTCCACACTCATAGGTCTCTTACCTATATGACTTGGCTGTCTCCACAGACATCTCAAACTGATTGGGTCCAGAAAGAACTTTCCATTTCCCCCTCTAAACCTGGTCTCTCTACCCCCGACCACATTTAAGCTGTTTTCCCTGTCTTGTTAAATGCACCGTCACTCATCCTGTAACGAAAGCCAGTAACCTGGGAGTTGAACTTGACTTCATTTCTCTGATCCCTCACCTCCAACCAAGCGTGTCTAACTCTTCAAAGCTCCAGAACAGATCTCAAAACTACCCCTCTTCTTCCCTCTCCACTGCCTCCACCCTCATCCAAGCCACCGTTACCTCTCAGAGGCTGGTTCAGTAGGCCCTTTACCCATCTTCTAGAATCTTTTTGCCATCAGCTAGAGTGATCTATTTAAAGCACAAATTAGATTACATCTCACCCCTGCTTACTCCCAAGTCCCCAGTGGCTTGTCACTGCATCAACAATAAAGCCCCGGGCTTCCCTGGTGGCGCAGTGGTTAAGAATCTGCCTGCCAATGCAGGGTACGTGGGTTCGAGCCCTGGTCCAGGAAGATCCCACATGCCGCAGAGCAACTAAGCCCGTGTGCCCCAACTACTGAGCCTGTGCTCTAGAGCCCATGAGCCACAACTACTGAGCCCGCGTGCCACAACTACTGAAGCCCGCGCACTTAGAGCCCGTGCTCTGCAAGAGGAGAAGCCACCTCAGTGAGAAGCCCACCTGCTGCAAGGAAGAGTAGCCCCCGCTCGCCGCAACTAGAGAAAGCCGCATAGCAACGAAGCCTCAATGCAGCCAAAAATAAATAAATTTAAAATATATATATAAGATATTTTAAAAACAAACAAACAAACAAACAATAAAGCCCTGCCCAGGGCTGCTGTGGCTCCCACCGTCCAGTCCTGCTCTGTCTTGTCCTTCTTCTATCACCCATCAGGTGCCGGTCACTCTGACCTTCTTACTTCCTTGAACATCTATCAAGCTTGTTCCTCCTTCAGCCTTTGCCCTTGCTGTTCTCTCTGCCTGGCATTCTCTTATTCTGGCTCATTTAAACTGAATAACTCAGTTTAAATGTCACCTCCTAAGAGAGGCCTCCCTGACTACCCTATTTATTTTTTTTATTTTTTTTTTTTTCCACACACACACACTGTATTTTATTTTTATAAGAGATAGATAGACTGACACCAAGCATTGTACATGGATGACCACAACAAAAGCAACAATGATTGCAATTACCAAACATGAAACACACTTATACTATGTCATAATATTGACATTCAGTCCAGTAATCCTCCACTGTAACAGCTCCTTTACTTTGCAGTGAAAATTGATTTGTATATTCTTTTCCTCTGAGTCCTTGTGGGATTTTTTTTTTTTTTAATTCAGACAGAAAGTCACAAAAATTATACTCATCCTCATCAGTTCACTCAGTCCCATGTAATTAATTTCTTTTTTTTCATCTTGATCTTTTGTTAGCACTTTTATGAGTTCATCAGTTTTTCATTAGAGTTCTGAAAATGCTTATTCATTCAGTTCAGCAGTACAGTCAGTTACCAGAAACCTGTACTTGTCAGAGTCTTTTCCATGAATTTCTTGAAGATGAAACTCTTTTATAGGAACATATTTGCAAAATCATCAGAGTACACCCAGAACTGTCTGTAAATGACAAAAGACTTAAAAATGACCATGGTTAAAGATTTGATGAAAGTTCATAATAATGCAGTTGACAAGAAAATTAGTTATTTCTGAGATATACATTTTAAAGTAATAACTAGGATTATTACTTATAACATTATACCAGAACATATAAGATTTTTAGACGTTTCCTGTAATGTCTGAAACATTTATATTAACATATTTCCATACATATTTCCATACAAATACAAATATAAGATTTTTAGAAATTTCATGTAATGTCTGAAACATTTATATTAACATATTTCCATACATATTTCCATACAAATACAAATATAAGATTTTTAGAAATTTCATGTAATGTCTGAAACATTTATATTAACATATTTCCATACATATTTCCATACAAATACAAATATAAGATTTTTAGAAATTTCATGTAATGTCTGAAACATTTATATTAACATATTTCCATACAAATAACCCAATGAAAGTTTAGTATTAGTTGTTTTGTTTGTTTTTTTTATACTGCAGGTTCTTATTAGGCATCAGTTTTATACACATCAGTGTATACATGTCAATCCCAATCGCCCAATTCAGCACATCACCATCCCCACCTCATCGCAGTTTTCCCCCCTTGGTGTCCATATGTCCATTCTCTACATCTGTGTCTCAACTTCTGCCCTGCAAACTGGCTCATCTGTACCATTTTTCTACGTTCCACATACATGCATTAACATACGATATTTGTTTTTCTCTTTCTGACTTACTTCACTCTGTATGACAGTCTCTAGATCCATCCACGTCTCAACAAATGACTCAATTTCGTTCCTTTTTATGGCTGAATAATATTCCATTGTATATATGTACCACAACTTCTTTATCCATTCGTCTGTTGATGGGCATTTAGGTTGCTTCCATGACCTGGCTATTGTAAATAGTGCTGCAATGAACATTCGGGTGCACGTGTCTTTTTGAATTACGGTTTTCTCTGGGTATATGCCCAGTAGTGGGATTGCTGGGTCATATGGTAATTCTATTTTTAGTTTTTTAAGGAACCTCCATACTGTTCTCCATAGTGGCTGTATCAATTTACATTCCCACCAACAGTGCAAGAGGGTTCCCTTTTCTCCACACCCTCTCCAGCATTTGTTGTTTGTAGATTTTCTGATGATGCCCATTCTAACAGGAGTGAGGTGATACCTCATTGTAGTTTTGATTTGCATTTCTCTAATAATTAGTGATGTTGAGCATCTTTTCATGTGCTTCGTGGCCGTCTGTATGTCTTCTTTGGAGAAATGTCTATTTAGGTCTTCTGCCCATTTTTGGATTGGGGTGTTTGTTTCTTTGATATTGAGCTGAATGAGCTGTTTATATATTTTGGAGATTAATCCTTTGTCCGTTGATTCATTTGCAAATATTTTCTCCCATTCTGAGGGTTGTCTTTTCGTCTTGTTTATGGTTTCCTTTGCTGTGCAAAAGCTTTGAAGTTTCATTAGGTCCCACTTGTTTATTTTTGTTTTTATTTCCATTACTCTAGGAGGTGGATCGAAAAAGATCTTGCTGTGATTTATGTCAAAGAGTGTTCTTCCTATGTTTTCCTCTAAGAGTTTTATAGTGTCCAGTCTTATATTTAGGTCTCTAATCCATTTTGAGTTTATTTTTGTGTATGGTGTTAGGGAGTATTCTAATTTCATTCTTTTACATGTGGCTGTCCAGTTTTCCCAGCACCACTTATTGAAGAGACTGTCTTTTCTCCATTGTATATCTTTGCCTCCTTTGTCATAGATTAGTTGACCATAGGTGCGTGGGTTAATCTCTGGGCTTTCTATCTTGTTCCATTGATCTATGTTTCTGTTTTTGTGCCAGTACCATATTGTCTTGATTACTGTAGCTTTGTAGTATAGTCTGAAGTCAGGGAGTCTGATTCCTCCAGCTCCATTTTTTTGCCTCAAGACTGCTTTGGCTATTCGGGGTCTTTTGTGTCTCCATACAAATTTTAAGATGATTTGTTCTAGCTCCGTAAAAAATGCCATTGGTAATTTGATAGGGATTGCATTGAATCTGTAGATTGCTTTGGGTAGTATACTCATTTTCACAATGTTGATTCTTCCAATCCAAGAACATGGTATATCTCTCCATCTGTTGGTATCATCTTTAATTTCTTTCATCAGTGTCTTATAGTTTTCTGCATACAGGTCTTTTGTCTCCTTAGGTAGGTTTATTCCTAGGTATTTTATTCTTTTTGTTGCAATGGTAAATGGGAGTGTTTCCATAATTTCTCTTTCAGATTTTTCATCATTAGTGTATAGGAATGCAAGAGATTTCTGTGCATTAATTTTGTAACCTGCAACTTTACCATATTCATTAATTAGCTCTAGCAGTTTTCTGGTGGCAGTTTTAGGATTCTCTATGTATAGTATCATGTCATCCGCAAACAGTGACAGTTTTACTTCTTCTTTTCCAATTTGTATTCCTTTTATTTCTTTGTCTTCTCTGATTGCCGTGGCTAGGACTTCCAGAACTATGTTGAATAATAGTGGTGAGAGTGGACATCCTTGTCTCGTTCCTGATCTTAGAGGAAATGCTTTCAGTTTTTCACCATTGAGAATGATGTTTGCTGTGGGTTTGTCATATATGGCCTTTATTATGTTGAGGTAGGTTCCCTCTATGCCCACTTTCTGGAGAGTTTTTATCATAAATGGGTGTTGAATTTTGTCAAAAGCTTTTTCTGCATCTATTGAGATGATCATATGGTTTTTATTCTTCAATTTGTTAATATGGTGTATCACATTGATTGATTTGCGTATATTGAAGAATCCTTGCATCCCTGGGATAAATCCCACTTGATCGTGGTGTATGATCCTTTTAATGTGTTGTTGGATTCTGTTTGCTAGTATTTTGTTGAGGATTTTTGCATCTATATTCATCAGTGATATTGGTCTGTAATTTTCTTTTTTTGTAGTGTCTTTGTCTGGTTTTGGTATCAGGGTGATGGTGGCCTCATAGAATGAGTTTGGGAGTGTTCCTTCCTCTGCAATTTTTTGGAAGAGTTTGAGAAGGATGGGTGTTAGCTCTTCTCTAAATGTTTGATAGAATTCACCTGTGAAGCCATCTGGTCCTGGACTTTTGTTTGTTGGAAGATTTTTAATCACAGTTTCAATTTCATTACTTGTGATTGGTCTGTTGATATTTTCTGTTTCTTCCTGATTCAGTCTTGGAAGGTTATACCTTTCTAAGAATTTGTCCATTTCTTCCAGGTTGTCCATTTTATTGGCATAAAGTTGCTTGTAGTAGTCTCTTAGGATGTTTTGTATTTCTGCGGTGTCTGTTGTAACGTCTCCTTTTTCATTTCTGATTTTATTGATTTGAGTCCTCTCCCTCTTTTTCTTGATGAGTCTGGCTAATGGCTTATCAATTTTGTTTATCTTCTCAAAGAACCAACTTTTAGTTTTATTGATCTTTGCTATTGTTTTCTTTGTTTCTATTTCATTTATTTCTGCTCTGATCTTTATGATTTCTTTCCTTCTGCTAACTTTGGGTTTTGTTTGTTCTTCTTTCTCTAGTTTCTTTAGGTGTAAAGTTAGATTGTTTACTTGAGATTTTTCTTGTTTCTTTAGGTAGGCTTGTATAGCTATAAACTTCCCTCTTAGAACCACTTTTGCTGCATCCCATAGGTTTTGGGTCGTCGTGTTTTCATTGTCATTTGTCTCTAGGTATTTTTTTATTTCCTGTTTGATTTCTTCAGTGATCTCTTGGTTATTTAGTAACGTATTGTTTAGCCTCCATGTGTTTGTCTTTTTTACGTTTTTTCCCCTGTAATTCATTTCTAATCTCATAGCGTTGTGGTCAGAAAAGATGCTTGATATGATTTCAATTTTCTTAAATTTACTGAGGCTTGATTTGTGACCCAAGATGTGATCTATCCTGGAGAATGTTCCGTGTGCACTTGAGAAGAACGTGTAATCTGCCGTTTTTGGATGGAATGTCCTATATATATCAATTAAATCTATCTGGTCTATTGTGTCATTTAAAGCTTCTGTTTCCTTATTTATTTTCATTTTGGATGATCTGTCCATTGGTGTAAGTGAGGTGTTAAAGTCCCCCACTATTATTGTGTTACTGTCGATTTCCTCTTTTATAGCTGTTAGCAGTTGCCTCATGTATTGAGGTGCTCCTATGTTGGGTGCATATATATTTATAATTGTTATATCTTCTTCTTGGATTGATCCCTGGATCATTATGTAGTGTCCTTCCTTGTCTCTTGTAACATGCTTTATTTTCAAGTCTATTTTATCTGATATGAGTATAGCTACTCCAGCTTTCTTTTGATTTCCATTTGCATGGAATATCTTTTTCCATCCCCTCACTTTCAGTCTGTATGTGTCCCTAGGTCTGAAGTGGGTCTCTTGTAGACAGCATATATATGGGTCTTGTTTTTGTATCCATTCAGCCAGTCTATGTCTTTTGGTTGGGGCATTTAATCCATTCACGTTTAAGGTAATTATCGATATGAATGTTCCTGTGACCATTTTCTTAATTGTTTTGGGTTTGTTTTTGTAGGTCCTTTTCTTCTCTTGTGTTTCCCACTTAGAGCAGTTCCTTTAGCATTTGTTGTAGAGCTGGTTTGGTGGTGCTGAATTCTCTTAGCTTTTGCTTGTCTGTAAAGCTTTTGATTTCTCCATCAAATCTAAATGAGATCCTTGCTGGGTAGAGTAATCTTGGTTGTAGGTTCTTCCCTTTCATCACTTTAAGTATATCATGCCACTCCCTTCTGGCTTGCAGAGTTTCTGCTGAGAAATCAGCTGTTAACCTTATGGGAGTTCCCTTGTATGTTATTTGTCGTTTTTCCCTTGCTGCTTTCAGTAATTTTTCTTTGTCTTTAATTTTTGCCACTTTGATTACTATGTGTCTCGGCGTGTTTCTCCTTGGGTTTATTCTGTATGGGACTCTCTGCGCTTCCTGGACTTGGGTGGCTATTTCCTTTCCCATGTTAGGGAAGTTTTCGATTATAATCTCTTCAAATATTTTCTCTGGTCCTTTCTCTCTCTCTTCTCCTTCTGGGACCCCTATAATGCGAATGTTGTTGCGTTTAATGTTGTCCCAGAGGTCTCTTAGGCTGTCTTCATTTCTTTTTATTCTTTTTTCTTTAGTCTGTTCCGCAGCAGTGAATTCCACCATTCTGTCTTCCAGGTCACTTATCCGTTCTTCTGCCCCAGTTATTCTGCTATTGATTCCTTCTAGTGTAGTTTTCATTTCAGTTATTGTATTGGTCATCTCTGTTTGTTTGTTCTTTAATTCTTCTAGGTCTTTGTTAATCATTTCTTGCATCTTCTCAATCTTTGCCTCCATTCTTATTCCGAGGTCCTGGATCATCTTCACTATCATTATTCTGAATTCTTTTTCTGGAAGGTTGCCTATCTCCACTTCATTTAGTTGTTTTTCTGGGGTTTTTTCTTGTTCCTTCATCTGGTACATAGCCCTCTGCCTTTTCATCTTCTCTGTCTTTCTGTAACTGTGGTTTTTGGTCCACAGGCTGCAGGATTGTAGTTTTTCTTGCTTCTGTTGTCTGCCCTCTGGTGGTTGAGGCTATCTAAGAGGCTTGATGGGAGGCTCTGGTGGTGGGTAGAGATGACTGTTGCTGTGGCGGTCAGAGCTCAGTAAAACCTTAATCCACTTGACTGTTGATGGGTGGGGCTGGGTTCCCTCCCTGTTGCTGTGGCAATCAGAGCCCAGTAAAACCTTAATCCACTTGACTGTTGATGGGTGGGGCTGGGTTCCCTCCCTGTTGGTTGTTTTGCCTGAGGCAACCCAACACTGGAGCCTACCCGTGCTCTTTGGTGGGGTTAATGGCAGACTCTGGGAGGGCTCACGCCAAGGAGAACTTCCCAGGACCTCTGCTGCCAGTGTCCTTATCCCCACGGTGAAACAGAGCCACCACTCGCCTCTGCAGGAGACCCCCCAACACCAGCAGGTACGTCTGGTTCAGTCTCCCCCAGGGTCACTGCTCCTTCCCCTGGGTCCCGATGCACACATTACTTTGTGTGTGCCCTCCAAGAGTGGGGTCTCTGTTTCCCCCAGTCCTGTCACAGTCCTGCAATCAATTCCCACTAGACTTCAAAGTCTGATTCTCTAGGAATTCCTCCTCCCTTTGCCGGACCCCCAGGTTGGGAAGCCTGAGGTGGGGCTCAGAACCTTCACTCCAGTGGGTGGACTTCTGTGGTATAAGTGTTCGCCAGTCTGTGAGTCACCCACCCAGCAGTTATGGGATTTGATTTTACTCTGATTGCGCCCCTCCTACCGTCTCACTGCGGCTTCTCCTCTGTCCTTGGACGTGGGGTGTCCTCCTTGGTGAAGTCCAGGGTCTTCCTGTCAATGATTGTCCAGCAGCCAGTTGTGATTCTGGTGCTCTCGCAAGAGGGAGTGAGAGCACGTCCTTCTACTCCGCCATCTTGGTTAATCTCCCGGAACACCTGACCATTCATTTTCAACTCCAGATAAAAATTCTTCTTCCTCTGAGGTTCCCATTATTTGATACAATGTCAACTTAGTCATTGAGGACTTTGACACTTGGCATAACCAATCTATCCAATATGCTATCTTCAAAATGTCTTTACATTCTATTCTTCAGTAGCGTCCATCCAATATCTCACACCTATGGTCACACCCGGACCTTACCAGAGCTAGTTCTGTTCTATCTCTGGACTCAAATTCCAGTGTATTAGTCTCTACTGATAATACCCTCCTTTCAGTTTTCTCACTCCGTTAGTCCCACTGCTCCCCTTCTTTGACTTCCTTAAGATCTCCAAGCCCTGGCATTGGCTCCTTATGGCTGCTCTGTTTAGCTGAGACCTCAGTGATGCACAACATCAATCCCTTTCCCATTTAGCCTTCCTTTGCTACTCACGTCCAGCCTTGGGTCCATCCAACCTAGTCACACTATATTTTTACACAGAGGCTGATGAGCCCTACAGAAAGAAATCACGTGATTATGGAGATTGTTGCAATGCAGTAGTAACGCCTTCTAATTTTATTCTCAGTTCACCTTGGCAGTCCATAATCAGCTGTCCTTAATCAGCTTCCGGTCTCATTTTCTGTATCAGCTATCCCAAACCTATTCCTAGCTCCCTACTTCTCAAGACAACAAAACCAACAACAAACAAAGCTGAACAAATAAACAAGACTTAGGTCCATCAAGTGCGAAGTCTCTTAAGATCCCATAAACCTATACTCTCTTGTATATGAGCAGCCCCTCACCTTTATTTTTCATCCAGTCTCACAGGAAGAGGTTTGGATTATCGTCTTTCAGAACTGCTTTTGAGAAAAATCATTCTGTTCCTTCTATCTAAAAACATCTCTTCTCTTTCTTTCATTCTATATTCAACCCATCCTTTCTTATTTTTTCTTCAAGCTATGGACATCCTCAAGCATCTCCCAATAGCAAACAAATATGTGAATTATTTCATGTTTCACTGTTAGTTATTACTACCCCTTCCTGTTATGCCCTTTACATCAAAATCCTGGAGAGACTCAGCTTCTTTTCCATTCATTAGTTCTTTAATTTACTGCAAAAGTGAACGTTTATTTCTTCATATCCAAATCCAATGAATTATCATGAGCCTTCATTTTATTTAATCTTTTTGTGGAAATTGGCGTAGTTGACTACCACTTCCTTATTCTTGAAGCTCCTGCTTCTTTTGTTTTCAGGGACAATCATTCTCCTCTGATTATCTAGCTCTCTGCCTATCTTGGTCCTCTTTACTAGGTCTCTTCCTCTGTCTACCCCTAAAATTTTGGTGTTTAGATACTACTTCTTGTCTCTCTTGTTTTTTCTTCTCATCTTGTATACTCTCTCTCGGTAGTGTCATTCACGCTTATGACCTCTGTTGGCTTTAAGTCCAGTTCTCGCTTCTGGATCTCTCCCTGAGGTTCAGAATTTTATATACCAAACCAAACCAAACCAAAAATCACCACTACCACGAAGAAGAAGAAAAATAACAACGTAGAACCTAGTCACTGGCTGTCCTATTGGCATTTCAGTTTTGAAATGTCAAAGCTGAAATCCTCAAATGTACCTTGTTTTTGCCTTAATTCATAATTCTTACCATGTCTGACCCAAGCTATTTTGAAAATTTTATTTATCCCTTCAGTCTTATAGTCTATCAATCCATCTACTCAAAACTAAGGACATTTTTCTAAAATAAAAATCTGATCATGTTACGGTTTCTGGTAGATAACATTCAAACTAGTTGTTGGCTTAGCATACATTACTCTCAATAATCTGACCCAACCATCTCTCCACCCTGTAGCCTGCTCCTCTAGCCATTGTGAATGGCTTGCCATCCTTGGAACCACAGATGTCAGTTTCAAGCTTTTGTACTTAGATATTTCACTTCATGGAAAACTCTCTTAACCTCTTTTTCACTTCTTGAATCACCAAGACATCCCCCATGTTCTATTAATGTGAAGCTTTCCAAATCCTTTCCCTTTATGTCTTTCCTTTTTGCCCCATTTGCTGCTGCACTCCTGTGCCCACCTCAGTCTTATGTGCTATGATACTTTAAGGAATTTCGTTTCTAGTCTATCTCAGTCTATTAGATTCTAACCCCCTGAGGTTAGAAACTGGTCTTATTTATTTTTATGCCAGGGCAAATTATGCAGACAAAGGAATGAATAAACGAATGATTCAGCCCAGGGCCTCTGGAAAGTAAAATTTGTTGTTTTTCTGTTTGCTGACGATGTGACACATTGTGTTGCTTCCTTTTGCAGTTGCTATTTGACTGTTGTGTCTAAGTATAGACAAGCTCAAGAGGATAGACATTCAGGCAGAACCAGGAAAAAAACAACAATTTCATTACACCCATAGATGCAGAAACTATTTGCCCTTCAGTATTTTAATTAATGAATGAATCAATCAAGAGTTCAGTCAATAAATAGTTGGCTAGTCATTGTGCCAAGTGCTGTTGATAACACAAAGACATATTGGGTATAATTTCTATTTTCAGAATGTATCATCTAGTCATAAGAATAAAGGCATTCACTAGAAATCAATTAGATTAAAATTTAATATAGAAAAATAATAAAAGTTGTGATAAGAACTGACATTTACTGATTCTTTCAACGTTCCAGTTGCTGTGCTAAGTGTTCTCATGCATGATATATACTTTTCACAGTGAATCAATGGCAAATTATCTTCATTTTATTAATGAGTAAATTAATTAAAGGTTAATTAGACTTTCTCAAGGACACAATTTATAAATTGTCCAGTGATGATTCAAACCCAGGAAATCTGGTTTCCGAGCTCTCTATAGCTCAGTACCATCTATTTAAGGGTAAAAAGGAAGGATTAAGACAAATATGACTACAGAACACTAAAGTAGGCTTTAAAGCGTAATAAAGGACTCTTGAAGGAAATGAAATGAAGGAAATCTTAAATGTTGGGAAAGTTTTCTACATCCTATGAGAAGAAGTAAAACACACTAGATGAGAAAGAGACGTGTAAGGAAGTCTTGGAGTTTAGAATAAGTGGTATTATTGCAAGGACCATAGAAACCTGCAGTGTTGTAGCAGATGATTTGTTATTGAGTTGTAGACATTATGGTAGATTGTGGATCCTGCATGCTAGGTTGAGGGCCGCAGAGATCTCTGGATACCACTGAGCATGTTCTATTAATTTTGTAATATTTGAAGAAATAACCTGGTGGCTACTTGATCTGGTTAGATTTGAATGGAGAACAATTATAGAAATGGCAAGGACACGAATTAGGAGTATTTGTGATCCTTTAGTAGAGTGATAAATTTATTATCCCAGAGTAGCAATGGACGACAAGGAGGAATAGCAAGTTTTTTACCTTGCATTTTCCTCTATGCGACTGTTTTTACTTTACTGAGATATAATTTATGTATCAGAAAATTCACCTATTTCGAGTATATAATTCAATGATTTTTGGTAAATATTATTAGTGTACAACCATCATAATAATCCAGTTTTAAGATATCATTATCATCCCAATAAGATACCTCATGCCCTATTTGCAGTTAATCTTTATTCCTATTCCCAGTCCCAGACAACCACTAATCTACTTTCTGTCTCTATAGATTTGCCTATTCTGGACATTTAATATATATGCAATTACATAGCATGTGGTCTTTTGGGTTTGGCCTCTTACTTAACATAATGTTTTTCAGGTTCATCCATGTTGTAATATGATCAGTAGTTCATTCTCTTTTATTGATAAATAGTAATATTTCATTGCTGGATACACCACATTTTGTTTATTAATTCATGAGTTTATGGACATTTTGGTTGTTTCCAATATTGAACTATTATGAAAAATGCTGCTGTGAAGATTCACATGCAAATCTTTCTGCAGATACATGTTTTCATTTCTCATGGGTGATTCTTAGGAGTGGAATTGCTGGGTCGTATGGTAAATTTATATTGAACTTTTAAGATTTCTCTTTTGCAATTTTTAATGGCATAAAATTAAAGCTGTGAAACATAGAATTACCATGTGACCCCAAAATTCCACTTCTAGATATGTACCGAAAATAATTGAAAATAGGTGCTCAGAGAGAAAACTTCTTTATGACTGTTTGTGGTAGCACTGTTCACAATAGCCAAAAGGTGGAAACAACCCAATGCCCATCAACTAATGAATGGATAAACAAGATGTAGTACAAAATTCTATACAATAGAATATTATTCAGCCATAAAATAGCAAAGTTCTGATACATGCTACATGGAGGAACACAGAAAATATTATGCCAAGTGTAAGAAGCCAGACACAAAAGGTCACATATTATATGATTCCGTTTATATGAAATATCCAGAATAGTCAAATTCATAGAGACAGAAAGCAGATTAGGGATTGCCAAGGGCTGAAAGGAGGGGAGAAAGTGAAGTCATTGTCTAATCATTTGGGGTTTTCCTTTGGAGAGATGAAAATTTTCTGTAATTACATAGTGGTGATGGCTGTAAAACATTGTGAATACACTTAATTTCATTGACTTGTGTACTTTTAAATGGTTAATATTGTAAATGTTATGTTTATTTTACCACAATAAAACACTAAAACTTTGTATGATCCACAGACTGAAAATTCTAAAATCCACATGAATAGAGTGGACTGATTTGCTTTGATCCACTGCTCCTGGAAAGTCAGAATGTCCAGGGAAATTAACTCTTCTTATCTTCTTAGAATCAATTACCCATCCTCATTATCATCATAGCTCACTAATTCAGTGTCTACTCCATTCTTACGGTGGTCTAAGGGCTTCACAGACACTATCTCTATTTTCATAGTATTCCAACTAGGCAGGAATCATTATGCCCAGTTTTCAAGATTAAGCAATAGAAGCTCTAAAAGGTTAATATATCCATAGTTGCAGAGTTAGTATATGTTGGAACCAGGATTCAAGAGACATTCTCTTTTATTCTAAAGCCTATGGATTTCATACCATATTTTGTTCTTCTAAAATTGTTTGAGCACATACTAGCTGGCAGGCACCGTACACAAAAGAATAGGAGAACAAAGCATTATTATTGGAGAAGGCAGAAGAACCTGGAAAGGGACTCTCTTATTGGAAACCTCAGTATTTTAGGAAATTCACATTTTGTTTAGCGCTAGTTGACCCCTGGGTAAACTGGAACAATGACCATAATTTATCCCATATTGTAACATGGCAGTTCCTAGCTCAGTATATGCATGCTGTAAGCTGATTTCAAATACTCTGGCTTAGTTCCAGGAAGAACACAGAGCTTGTAATTTCAATTACATGGCATTTCAAGTAGAACCATGTCCTAATATTGGATGGAGGGATTAGAGCTGACTGCCAGGACAGCAACAAGATTCAGAAGAGGATTATTATTTTTAGTTCACTTTAAGGACCAAGTGGACCAGCTTACTGCTGTGCTTGAAAACATCACAAAGGCTAAAGGACTTAGTACTTGGTGAGCCTTAATAGAAAAATGTAGGTTTTGTGAAGTGGTGTATACAGGGTCTCAATAGAAGGTTAAAACTCTTCCACTTTACATTTACTGAAAGGTTAGAAGACTGAATTACAATTAGTCTCCTAAACTGTGGGTTAGGATTTGTGGGATTTAAAGGTTTAACAATAGTTGTTAGAAAAATATGAAATTACTCTGAGAAATATTTGGCTAGACTAAAGGAAACAAACAAACAAAACATCTCCAAGCTTGAAAAGATAGACTATAGAGGTTAGAAGGGATGTATGAATTATTTTATTATGACATTACTTCCAGAAATTATAAGCAAAATTTACATTGGTTGACATTTTAAAAATATAAAATATTTATTCTATTCTGTTAATTTAAAAATTTAATCATATTACAAACAATTTCTCAAAATCTCTTGTATAAATTTAGATATAGTCCACAATGTCAAATCACAAGATTCATTATGTTTGAGTTTAACTGCAGTCCCAGCTTCACAGGCTCAAAGTATATAGAGAACCCTGACAGTAATTCCATTCTCAACCATCTCTTTTGAGATCTTCCAACTTTTCCTCAACTTCTCCAGGTTAAAGGAAACTGGGACCTCAAGATGAAGAGCAAATCTCTGTTAAGCTTGTTAGAGAGCTCTTCCTTATTTAAAGTGATCAAAATTTGGTACTTTTACCTTCCACAGATTGTGTTGGTGTCTTATTAAATTCAGTGTCCCTCCCTTTGAATTCAGTGAATGAACAACTCCTTGAAACCTTTTTAACAATTTCTCTGGCAAGACGTATAACTGTGAGTTCATTCGTTATCATCTAGGATGTTCTCCTCCTTTGACCAGATTGTCAGAAGTAGCATTTTGAGCTGTGTGCTGGAGCTGGCGCACAGTGGCTTCCTGGAGACGGTGGTACCATCTTTCCCAACTCTCTGTACGGTGACATCACGTTGGTAACTTGAAATCAGCGCTGTGGGACTATTTAAACTACAGAAATCAGCAAATAATAAGAGCCTTAATTTTCCCCCTAGAGAACTGGTTGTTAAACTTTTACCAGCACACCACTGATATTGAGAATCCAGGTTAGAAATACAGAGAATGATGCTGTAGAAACTGACAAGTCACTTCTTTTGGGTATCATTGGCAAACATTATTGTGGATGTACAGCTGGGGCTCCTGAGTCTGCCACCCAGGAACTTGTATCCTTATAAAGAATCCACAGAGTTGCATATAATGTGTGGATTTTCCAAATTGAAAGTGGAGGAATTTTCTCCCATTCTTACATAAAACATCAGTGAGATGCCATATTCTGCGGGTCAGAGACTGACTGGCTGACAGGAAAATGTTTCTTAATTTTAACATTATGTGGTATGTTTAGGCTAACATTTCTTTTTAGCTAGCTCTTGAATTGTGGAGTTTTTTTTTAATATCAGGAAACTCCCCATAAATTTGTAGGTAGATTTTTTTTTTCTGAGAATAGTATGGATTCAATTGCCTACCAATCCACCAAGAATGTTGATTTTTAAAAAATGATAGATGGTATCTTATAAAGTTCTGTACTGCTGCACATTATTTTGTTCTTCAAGGAATGCTTAAAAGAAAATGACAAATAGCATATTTTTGGTCATAACACTGGAATATTGAAAACATGTCTTAGATCAAGTGATCGCTATTTTATAAAAAAAAATGAGCACCCTTGGATCATATAGGTGTGCTTGTGAACACTGAATATAAAATTTTGTATACTATTAGAGCATGAGATTTATTTAGTAAGTTATTAATATGGCCCCTTTCACCACATTCATTGAATAAAGCCTCATAGAAGAAAAGTGGAAAGTGAAATGGTTTTAGCCCTAAAGACATTCTGGTCTCTTAGGAAGATTAACTGTATACCAAGATGAAAACTGTTAAGTAAATTGTATGATACAGACTGTATACCTAATTTCGGTTTAAAAACAGGAGAGCCTTCCATAGGTTGAAGAGTTAGATAAGATTTCAAGAGAGAATTGAACTTGATCTTTGTGCCACAGAAGTCATTTTTGATCATTTGTTTTACTACTTGACATAGTATCTCTTTCTATCTCTGCAAAGTAAAAGCATAAAGAAGATAGAAAACTAGGAGCCTCAGGTCCATTAGATATGACCCTCCTTTAGAAATTTGAGGATGTAGTTTACATATGACTCAGATAGGCCATGTCTGACAAATTATACTTTCAAAATTTTTTTGTTTGTTTTTTGGACTGTGGTTTCTAACACGATAAAGAGGATTCTGATGTGTGAATAACGTGCTCCATATTGTTGAAATTGACTAATAACTTTGATCTGTCATGCATGGCCCCTACATGACATTTCTTGGTGTGTGTTCTGTTCCTGGTGAGGAACAGAGTCACGGTCAATGGTGCCAAGCCTTTCTGTGGCTGCTGGAAGGGTCAAGCCATGCTCTAGTCAGGAGCAGGAAGCTCTGACAATAAGCCTTCCACAGTCTGTACAAGTTCTCACGTCTGTGGTTGATTTCTAGCATATGGTTACCATGTTCTTTCAAGCAATTCTGTGCATGTATTACCTTAAAAAAAATTACTTCCAAAAAAACAAAAAATGCCAGGAATAATTTGGTTAAACAAAGTGATTAAAAAATATAGAGCTACATGGAGCTTATTATGCTATGAGAAAAAACAAACTAATATCATACTGTAAACTAATAACACATACTGTTGACCTTAGAAATGGAAATGTATATCCTGAAAGTGTTACTTTCACATTTTTTTTTCACTAAAGCTCTGTTAAATTGCTACCTTAGTTCAAAGTGGGGAAAAGAAGCCAAAACCTGCTACCGAGAGTAGAGTTGACAAGTATGTTCTGTCATGATTATTTTGTATTAAGGCAAAAATTCCTTTTAGATGTAAACAGGGCTTTTTAAGAATCTGGAAAGGAATGTTAAACAGCAGGTGAAGGCTGGAACCTTGAGGCCAAAGAAGACATTAAATAAACTTAACCCACCCAAACTACCTTGAAACTTGAATAAATCTAGAGGTTGGGAAAGAATACCTAAGTCTCTCCTGGTCACCGTGAATTAATGTTTGAGTTAACTGAAGCTGTACTATTTGCATGGAGAACTTCTGGGAGTTTTAAGAAGACAGAAATGCAAAGACAACTCTAATAGGCTCTATCTTTGAAATTCTTCTTTTGAAACTTTTAAGAAGATATGAATGTCAGTGTCTACCAATCATGGAAGAAGTATATATTGAAATGTTTACATAAAATGTCTACTTTTACAAGAAAGC
This sequence comes from Balaenoptera acutorostrata, assembly GCF_949987535.1. NCBI lineage: Eukaryota > Metazoa > Chordata > Mammalia > Artiodactyla > Balaenopteridae > Balaenoptera > Balaenoptera acutorostrata. The sequence goes on along the minus strand of NC_080080.1, from coordinate 68,639,257 downwards.
CAAGGTAGAACAGATTTCTCAGGGCAACTGTACTACATATGTAACTTGGCTAGCCATGGGATAGATTCAAAACACTTTTTAATGGTTACTGAACCTTTAGTTAACAAATAGTACTTAATATGTTTTTGTGTGTTCAAAATCTTCTTGGAGCTATTTAAGCTTGTAAGAAATTCCTGAACCTATAAAACTGAAAATTCTATAGCACAACTAGAATGAATTTTTGTTGTTGTTGCTTATTCTGATGAAACAATGTGTGCTATATCATTATAAATATTCACATTGTCTCGAATGTCTTCCTTCCAACTTGCAGTAAATATTTCTCACCAGGCATGTGTAAGGGATATTTCTAGAAAATAACAGGATCAGTCAGGGTCACTGGCTTCAAAATAGAGCCTGAGTTCAACCCTGGAAGAAGTGTCATGATTTCACTGTCAAGGGAAATTTGTATCCCAGATTAGTGAGGTCTCCTGTTGAGTCTTCCTGACATTGAAAATATTAAATCTTCTGTAACTCCCTATGGACTGTTGACAAAAGAATCAGCATAATGGCAGTGTCAGTCATAACAGTAATAGAATAATAAGCCAGTGTCATAATGAGAGTTGCCTTTACATATTGAAAATATCTTTCTCTAGTCCTATGCTATGTTCTTCACAGATATTATCTTATAAAATCATCATATGCGATAGGCATTGTTATGCCAGTGTCGACTGAAAAAATGCCCAACCTAAAAGTTGAGAATTCGGTTTTATTCTGTGGCCTTACTGAGGACTATAGCCTGGGATGGCAGCCTCTCAGATAGCTCTGAGGGACTGTCCCAAAGAGGTAAGGGAGGAGCCGGGATATATAAGAATTTTTGCTAAAAACAAACAAACAAAAAGACAACCATGTAGTCAAACATCAAACGATTGCTGCTAATCACAAAAAACCGACATCTCAAGTTAATGATGTTAGTGCTTTTCTCTGTATGGGAAGATGCAAGAGTCTGGGTTCATTGAAATCATGCCTTAGGTATGCATCTTAAGTATCTAAGGCCAGTATCCTGTTTTTCTCCATCCTGAATTCCTCTCAGGGCACAGTGTCAGGGCGCTGCAGTGGCTGATGGCTTTATGACCACAACATCCTTTGTTTACTGAAAGGGCAGGTGACATTCTTTGTCCACACCAGTTTCACAGCTGTAGAAACTGCTATCAGGAGGCTCAGCAGTCTTTCAGGATTACAGTGGAGCAGCAGAGCGGCTTTGACACAGGTCTGCACGGCTGTGCAGCCTGCACTCTTCATCCTAGTAGACTGCTGCCTTTCTCTGCATGTCCAAGCACCTGCAATCGCCCAAGCCACCTGGACACCCAAGGGGGAGTCATATCCTCGGTTTTGTAAGAAGTCACTGCACGCACAAGTACATTTGTGGCTTAAAACTAAGAGTGACTGTCCCCAGTGTAAACAGACAGTGCATGTGAGAGCTGCCAGCAGCCCTGTATTTTCCATCAGACCATCTGATGTCCCCTGCGTCAAGTACAGTACCCTGACCAGAGAGTGTGCTTGATTGAAGGAATGAGACAAGCTGGGAGACTTTATTTTTCCTTCATTTGTGGCCTGAAAGAGATACAAGTACTCAGATGCTGTAAACCACTTATACAGAATTAATTCAATTAGGAACTACTTTATTCTATTTTGAAAAGTGTAATTCTACTAAATTTCTGGCCTGCTGTTCATGATAAATGTAGAAAATATACTCTTAGTTTTCTTTTTAAAACATTAGAATTGACACTAATTCATTCATTGTCATTCATAAATCATTGATATATTCATATCAATATTTATAGCAATATTCCCCAAATATTTGATAAGCACTTTTTCTGGCATTCTGCCAAGTGTGCAGTGCTGAGGTGAGGGGTGTGAATGGGAGGACAATCTTGATTCTAAATTGAGTCTTGAAGGGTGAAAAGAAGTTATCTATGCTTAATGGAAAAGAATTTTTTAAAAGTAGGAAAATTTAAGTAACATCTCAGTTAAGTACCCTGTATTTTGAGGGTTTTTGTTTGTTTGTTAAGTTCACGGATGTGTTAATTGGAAGGATATTAAGGAATGTTCATCTAAACTTGGGACTGAATCTGCACACCACAGTGCTCCAAGCATTCTATCTGTAAATAAATATCCTCATCAAAATCTTGAATAACTCAAATGGTGTTGATTGATATAATTTTGAACAGGACTAACTTGTTTCTCTGTGAAAATCTGGAGACTTCACATATGGATATTTCTTCCTATAGATGAAAGAGAACTCTTAGTTAAACACAGTTGACAGAAAGCTTAATAGATGATTTACACATAGGGTGATCAGATGCATACCAAGTATACTGTTCATGAAATGAAACAATTCATCCACCATAACATGAAAAGTGGGCCTCTTATCAGTGCACTTGCATTTCACAGTCAAAATGTGATTGATGCCATTTTAGTCTTGCTGTGCAACTGATAAATAGCAAAATTTTTCATTACTTATTTATTATCTATGTTTGCAGTTTTCTTACAATCAAGGTCTTTCAAGACAGCTGGTAAAATGAAGATTAAACCCTGTACCATTGATAGGAAAGTTCTGCAACTTCTGTGCCCCTCCAGTCTGTCTACAGTTGAGTTCTGGAGGCAGTGGGGCAGGGCTGCAACTTAAGCAGCTCGCGTTAACAAATCTGCTAGGTTAAAAAGAAAAGTGTTGCCTGCACTCAATATGCTGAGTCTGTGCAGAGTGTTTCCAAAATTTAAATTTAGACCAGACCCAATCTTATATCTGTTCTGAGAAGTAAAGACAATGTACAGTGGATAGAACACGGCCTCTGGAGTTCTACAGACCCAAGGTCACATCTGGCTTTAGGGGTTTTTAGCACTAAGATTCTGGGCAAGTAATATGGTCTCTCTGAACTCGGTATTTTCACTCATAAAGCCAACTTTATACAGATGCAGGAAGGATGAACTGAGATCATTTATATGTCAAGTGCTAAAAATGGTAGCTATTGAACTTGTTCACAGTTGCTCCAGATTGTCCTAGGTTCTTGCATTGAAATAGTCCAACAGAGTACCATTCAGTCAGTCAGCAGATATTTACAGGGTGTCTGCTGGAAGCCAAGCACTCTGATAGCACCAGGGACACGTCTGGGATGAGTCTCAGCCTTTGTCCTTCAGGGGCTTCTGGTTTGTGTGCAGAGATCACAAAATGATGAGCTCTTAGGCCAGCACCCTGTGATGGCAGTAGAGAAAGTCACAACAGCAAGGGTTTCATATAAACAACAAAACCGGCTCACTTTTTCCCCCCATGTGGACTTGTTTGGTTTTCTTCTGTTGGCTCAGGAACTTCTGGTAACCCCAACCTTTGTATTAGAGGAGCGAATTCCCGAGCTAACCTAGAGTCAGGACAGTAACACAGAGTGGGCTCTTTTACGAAGTTGAATTCAAGCCATACTCCTTAGTCAGCAGTTGATATGCTGGGACTGTCAGGCTGGAATATCCTCTCCTGAAACAAGGGATATATGAACATATTTACATTAGTTCTGCAAATTCAGGGAGTATAGCATCATTATTAAGAGCTATCTATCTTTAATTGAGCTTTTCAAGTCTGCTAACTTTATTCCAAGTTATAAGGGATTGTGGCAGCTTGCTGTCTGTGTGGGAACCTGGGGGCCTTTCAGAGCTACACTTCTTTGCACTCCAAGCAGAGATAATGTAGAACATGCAAATTATGCCTAGGCTTATTTTCTTGTACTGTTCTAATAGGCTCACCCATTTAAGTATTGGATTATATTTGATAGGTACGCTTCGTTAACAAATGGTCATGACTTTGCTCAAAGGTGGAAAGTGGTTCTAAACCCAGCAGTAAAGGCTATCGAACTTACACTTACTTTTCCTGTGATTATTGGCAACATTGGCACAGCTGTCACTTTGCTGTCATTCCATACAATAATGATAAAAATAAAAACTAATTATTTTAGCTTTAACTATTTGCATTTCCAAGAAGAATGCCAGAGCTTTTGAAGAAGGCATGATTTAAAAAATTCTATATAGACATATACATATAAACATGTACATATTACACAGACTATATTCCTCTTAACCATTCTAACCAAATATTTGCATATGTGTAACCAAATTCATATTTTTCTTACCCATTATATACACATCCATTTTACTTAAGGGAGGAAAAACATTAAATTATTAGAGTAATTTAAAATTAACATCTACTAACTTTACAGGAAAATACTTCACCCTCCCTTAGGTAAATACAACAAAGGAGGGTCTAGCCTTCCTTTGTACAGAAGGAGTGAAAATTAGAAAAACGTAATTTGGAGTTTCCTTGTTCGCCTCACGTGCACCACTACCTCCACTGTCTTGACTTCTCGCAGTGTGGAACTTTAGTAACTAGTCAGCCAGAAGTGAGAGCTCCCCCGACATTAAACTCTCAAAAGACTCCTTGGTTGTCATAGAATTACAGAGTATGGATGAGCACCTTGTTCATATGTATTGTGTCTATTGAATATACATATATATGTGGGAATAAATAAGTGGTATCTTTATTTGACTATTCCCAGAAAATACAGAGAAACTTATCTTTTATTGTTCTGAATCCCATTCAGGTTATCTTGTTGGTATGGTCTGAATGTTTGTGTCCCTCCAGAATTCAAATGTTGAAATTTGAATCTAGTACCCAGTGTGATAGTATTAGGAGGTGGGGCCTTTAGGAGTGATTAGGTTATAAGTGTGGGACCCTCATGAATGGGATTAATGCCCTTATAAACAGACCCAAGAACTCTGTTGCCCCTTCAACCACGTAAGGGTACAATAAGAAGAGGGCCCTCTTCTGCAACCCAGAAGAGGGCCCTCACCTGAACATGCTGGCACCCTAATCTTTAGCCTCCAGAACTGTGAGAAATGAATATCTGTTATTTATAAGACACTCAATCTATGGCATTTTGTTGTAGCAGCATGAATGAACCAAGATGCTTATAAATGCACATTTGTTCTAAACTGTTGAATTCTTAAGTAAGGTATTGAGAGGATTGACAGATAAAAAACTGTTAGAAAATGATTTGGTATAGCATTGGAACAATATGCTATACTGACCTTCTAGGATTAGTGCGTTCATTCATTCAACACACATTTATTGAGCATCTCCCATTGAAAAGCTCTCTGTGAGGTACTCAGAATCTGGAAATGAAGGATATACCTCTTGCCATTAAAGAGTTTGCAGTATAAATGGGAAAGGAAGTTGAATGACCAGATGTTTGTAAGAGCACAGAAATGCTCTGACATATGTATACACAGCATGCACATGGGAGGGGGAGGTATCTGATGTAGCCCGCAGGGTGAATAGTGATCAAAGACAAGCTTCCAGCAGAAGGTGGCCTCTGGGTTGATGGCTAGCTGCACTATAGTAAGTCCCCTACATACGAATGAGTTCCGTTCTGAGAGCACGTTGGTAAGTCCAATTTGTTCATAAGTCCAACAAAGTTAGCCTAGGTACCCAACTAACACAACTGGCTATATAGTACTGTACTGTGATAGGTTTATAATACTTTTCACACAAATAATACATAAAAAACTAGCAAACACAAAAAATAAAAACATTTTAAATCTTACAGTACAATACCTTGAAAAGTACAGCAGTACAGTACAACAGCTGGCATCCAGGGGCTGGCATCAAGTGAACAGGCAAGAAGAGTTACTGACTGGAGGAGGGAGAGGAGGTGGGAGATGGCAGAGCTGAAGGATAGTCAGCAATAGGAGACAGAGGGCAAGCTGCAATTTCACTCACACCTGACGTTGATGGCACAGGTTCTGGTTCCTTGCTGGGTTCAATTCTATCTGCCCTCTTGGAAAAATGATTCAAGGATGTCTGGGTAGTAGTTCTTTTTTTCTCATCATAGATGACTCGGTAGCACTGGATTGCATTCTGCACAGCCGCTGCAACCTTCGTGTACTGTTCTACATTCGGGTCCTGTGCCTCAAAAACTAACAGTGCCTCCTCAAATAAAGAAAATCCCCTTGCCATTTCCTGTGTCATGAATCTCTTCGGTTCTTCAGTTACTTCTTCTTCCTCTTGTCTCTCTTTGTCCTTTCTCTGGGCCTGCAGTTCCATCAGGTCTTCATTAGTAAGCTCCTCATGTTGCACAGCAAGGAATGCAATGAAGTCATCCTCTTACAGATCTAGCTTGAAATAAAGATACTGTACTACTGTACTCTATACAGTACTGTACAGTAAAGTACACAAAAGCACAACCACTTGTAGAGGATGCACGCATGTGACAATGTACGCCAGACAGCTGAACTAACTTACATGATTGGGCATGTGAATGCATGTTCGCATCTTCGAAAGTTCGCAGCTTGAAGGTTTGTATGTAGGGGACTTAGCACTAGGAAAAAGGAGAGAGCAGTTGGCTTGGGAGCCCACATGCAGTTCAGCACACCTGGAGAATTAGATGAGGGAAGGGGTGTAGGTAGGGTGAAAGCCATGATGTTGGAGTCCCGGGTTGTAATCAAAGTAGGAACGATTAATTGAGTGCCTAGCACTGTACTTTATAGATATTACCCCAATCTTTCAATTGAAAACATTTTAAATTTTTTATTCTCTCTTCACAACTAAAGAAAGAGAAACTTGGGGACTCTAGGTGACTTGACCCAAAGTCCTCGTGCCTGGTGTGTGACTCACAAAAAAAAAAAATTCAGATCCAATCTTGTCTCCAAAGCCAATACTCTTTCTACTGATGTGGGGGCTTGGTTCCCAGGAGTGTTGAGTGACATGTTTATATCCTGAAAGCCTTGAAGAGACACTAAATGATTCCAACACTTGCCCTTGCCTACTTCTCCTGGCAGAAATGAACTAATTTCTCTGGGCATGGATTTTTTGCAATATTATTTACTTGAATGGGTTCACTGTCCATAATAATAATTACACTCAGGTTTAGTGTAAATAATCTATTGGGCTGGCCCTGGACTAGCAAAACCAAGAAGTAGAAAATATCAGCATAACATAATTGACAGAGAACTAGATTAGGAATCCAAGTGGGAGCTTAAATCAACCTCTGTCACGTTTAAGCATTTAATTTGACTAAAGCAATGGTTGATTTCATTCTCTGTCTTCTAGAAAGATCATAGGCTTCAAGAATATAGGATTCAAGACCCAGCTCTACTTTGGAATTTTCTTAGTCTGTTTCTTCATCTGTAAAATAAAGATAATCGTTTCACAGGAATATTGTGAGGACTGAGTACAGACATATACGTGCTTGGTCTATAGCAGCTGTTAGATAAAGGCCATCTTCCTTTTCTTTATTCAGACAACACCGTCTAAAGCAAAACTAACTACTAAAGACTTTACTACCTCATTGTCCTGAATTAAATGCAACAGGGTTATAACTGTTGGAAACAAAAGTCATTCTAATTCTATCTCCTTAGTACCAATCTGCCTCAGTTTAGATGCCCAACTTTGGAACTTTAGGAAGCGATCAAGTTTCCTAAGGGTAGGAAATGCAGCAGAAGTTCAGTATAAGAAGACTGTAAGGCAACTTTTTCCTCACTGAGGAATTCCTTCTATCGCCCACTGCCTGATCTTGCCCCCAGGATTTCAGGCAACAGCTCTTCCTGAAACCTCCTGCTCCAGCCCATATTTCGTTACTGCTCTAGAAGAATGCATCCTCATTTTGAGAGAAAAATCTGTCTCCGTGAAACTTTCATCTCTGTGCCCTAATTTTGCTCTCTGAAACAGGAAAGAACTCTAATTTCCTCTCCATCTTTTAAATCTTCAGTGAGTTAAATATCTCAATCAGTCTTTAAGTCTTCTGTCCTTCTGATGAAAATTAAACAACTTCTTCAACCATGACTTACGTGACCTTTTTTCTAGACCAATCTCCATTCTAATCACTTTTCCTTCCAACACACCAAACTTGAACCCAATAGTCTCAGCTGATCACAATGTACAATTCAACTATTAACAGCCGGGAGGAGTTGATTGTGCTTTCATTAATGATGCTTACTATTGAAATAGCTTTTCCAGTAGCTTCCACTGAATTGCTGGTACACACTAAAGTTGTTGTTACCTAAAGTTCCCATCTTTTTTTATATGAACTGCTATCTGGCTATGTTTCTATAATTCTATATTTACGTGTTTTTTAAGGTGTAGTAGAGTATTTTACAATTATTTTCATTGGGTTAGTTTCAGCTTCTGGAATATTTGAGGATTTATTGCGTGCATTGTTTTAACTCATTTGCCCTTAAAGCTCTTTCTCCTCTACAAAAGTGGCCAACATTTGCTTCCACTCGCCTCCTTGGCTGGGGCACAGTCTGCTTGATTGTACATGGCGGTCAGCCCCGAGTCTGGTGTTCTGCCAGATGGGTGATTAAAGAGTCTCCCAATATTCTAAGGCAAAACTCTGTGTGGCAGGTGCCTTGATTAGCTTGATTTGTGTCCTCTCTGAGCTTCAAAGGACATTCTACAAGAGTCAAGAGAACTGTTTCCCAGGAGACTTGTGATCTTTAAAAATACTGAGGCTGCTTTTTCGTGACTTGGCTTTATTAAACTGATATATTTAACTAACTGGCAGTGACCAAAAGATGAGTTACATTTAACTTCTCACCTGCAATATTGCTATGGATTTGAGACAGGGCTAAATAGTTTGGCTCTGAAGTTCATTGTCAAAGTGTATCCAGGATTTCAAGTGTTTATCTCAATTAACATTGAGAGTATATAAAATTAGGCTACACATGTTATAAGAATTATTTTTTTCTCTTGAAATTTCTGGCTTTTAGATTCCCAGACCTGGCAGGAAATCTCTTTGGCTCCTCTGCTTCTGATCCTAGCTGTTTTCATAAAATGCAAACACATGCAAAAACATTGTAAAAACCCTCAATGTTCAGTCATGTTCAGTAAGACTTCAAAAGATGTTTGCTTTGAACTTGGTTCTAAAGATGGGCATACCTTCATGAGAATGGAAGATATCTTCTTACTCTCTATGATGTGGTTTGGCCCTTTTCAGGGCCCCAAAGTTAGCTTTGTTCCGTAAGGCACATTAAATTCACTTTTTTGGACTAGGAATTAACATGGAAATTTCTTCCTATAGAACATCTTGGGGCTCTAGTTCCCAAAGGGGCAACGGTTTTAGACCATAAAGGGAAAACTGTACTGCATCAAAGAGACTTGGGACAGCATCACGAGCTCCACACTCTGTGCCTGGTCTTAGATTTGATGAAGCATTTGAATTGTGGTTCCTTAGGTTTTTGGATGTTAGGTGATCCATACAAACTCTGGTACCATTCCGCAGTTTACAAAAATGTGAGACTAGGCTGATGGGGTATAGTACACCCTGTAGTTAGCAGAGTACGATTGCAAAGATACCTTCTGTAGACAGGTTTTCCGCATCTTTTCCTACTTTGTTTTCTTCCCAAGTTTTGTCCAACTTCCCTGGTAATCACACTGCAGAACACTCTGCCTGTCCTAGAGAGAACCTTTGCCATTGATCTCTCCTCAGATAGATAATTGTAGCTGATGGGACTGAGATGAGGTCTCTTTTTGATAGGCAATTTCATTGAATCTCACTCCTTTATCATTATACTTATATTCTATCTTGATTTTTGCTCATCTCTGTTTTGGGGCCATTATCCAACTCAAAACAAACGTAGTCAATTTTTAAAATGTCTTTCTCTAGTCCATATTTGTACTTTATTTTCCGTGGATCCTAAATAGGTCTAAAATATGACCTTTCCCCCATCGCTTGCTATGAGAATCTCCCTGATTCTGTCATTTCTGAAATATTCAAAACTTTTACACAAAGTCTTTATCTGTCTATGCTTCTTATCACATCTTCTACTATCTTTTGATTATTTAGCACCTTGAATTAGAAATGTATGCCTTTTGTAATAATGCTTATTCATTCTATAAATATTTGGGAGTGATTTTTAGATGCCAAACCCTGCACTAAATATTATAGACAGTAAAGAGTTAGGTGTGTTTACTGTCAGACAGTCTCGGTGCTGTCTTAGACAAGCCCAGGGCTGTGCCCCTCTGCATGGGATAAGGAGCTTATGGGGTCAAGGGAACGTGTCCACCTGGAGTCTGACCGTGTGCTAAGTACCAGGATCCTGGAATCTGCTGCCCAAATTATCCCAAACCAACTTCCTGGACCTGCATGGTCCCCTTTCCCTAGTTCATCCTTCCTGAGAGCTTAGTTCTAGGCCTGAGGAGTGGACGAGAGACAGACATTTTGGGAGGGTGGAAACAAGCTTGGAGATGCAGGCAGGGGTAGACTCACATGTGCTCACAAAGACCTTTGTGATGCAGTGGGGCAAACGGGGAGAAACGGGGCCAAAGGGTATGGGATTGGGGTCAGTGCTGCCTTCCTGCTCTCCCTTTTTTGCCAAGTTAAGGTGCAGAACTTGAAGGAATACAAGAATTCTGAATTTGAAGCTGGCTTGCCAAGCCTGATTGAAAGTCAGAATATCATGTATGAAATAGTTTGTGGGCAGCGTGGACCTGTTTGACCTCTTGCTTCAGGCCCTGCAAATGTGAAGGGTGGGTCTGTGGAGCTGACAATGTAAGAGAGACTGCTTCAGGCCAAGGCAGTCAGTGTGGCAAACTCTCTAATTGTAGGGGTCATGGAAACACACAGCAGGCGGGATGGGGGCAACACGAACACGCGGGTCAGGGAAGTCCTCCTGGAACTGTGGCACTGAACTTAGACTTGCCGCGAGTAGAATCTTCCTAGGTGGCATCAAGAAGAGGGCACAAAGGGCTGCACAAAAGGATGGCAGAGGAGGGAAGGAAGGACAGGAGGAAGGGAGGGAAGGAGATGGAGAGACAGAGAGAGAGAGACACTGACTGTTGGAGGGCCTGGAAGTTTTTCAGTATGACTGCAGTATTGGGAGGTCAGGAGCAAAGTTGTGTTAAGGATGCTGTCTCAGTCCCTTTTCTCAACAATTCATTTCTCTTGACTTGTGTTACTTGCTTCTTTCTCCTTCTGATGTCCAAGGTTTTTTAAAGTCCCTTTTATCTCACCGTCAGTCAACCTTCCATTTACCCTTGAATTTACTGCTGAAAATGTATTTATACATGAAGCCATTCAATAATTACCTGTCATTGAAAGTGCAAGATTCTTTTAATGAAAGTGACACAAAAACAGGAGTAGATTAAAAGTAGCATCTGATTTCCTCATAGTCAGGTTCCCTTCTCAGCTATATTCTTAAAGAATTAAGCATATTCCTAATTTTCCTACCTTACATAGTATAAGGTTGGTTTTCTCTGTCTTCCATTTACTAAAAACCTCCTAAAACTAGTACTAATACTTATTATCCTCATTAATAATGATGACAACCAGGGTTTTATTCTTGTCTTCTATGCCTTACAGACATTATTTCATTTAAGCCTCACAATAACCCATGAGGCGCCCAGGGTGTTATCACCATTTACAGATGCAGAAATTGGGACCCAGGAAAGTTATGTAACTTACCCGATGCACACGAACATAAATGGCAGAATGGAATTATGAACCCATATTTGCTTGACTCCAAAACCTGCACTCTTGCCTCTTTAGGATGTCTCCACCTTTTGCCACTTTCTGACAATACGTGGAATCAAGGCCAAGTCTTAGTCCAGTGACCAGCCCACACTAAGCCAATATTAAGCAGAAGAAATACTGTAGTACATTAAACACAGGTGGTGAGTTGGGACACACTCGTGAGAAGTGCCTTTTCAAATTATCCTAGAGACTATAGGTAAATCTTCAGAATTAGTATTGTGCTACTTTGAATCAGTTAACAACCTCCTTTATCTTCCCCTCCAAGTCACTCCTCTTATTTATTTGGAGGTCACCTCTTTTTCTTGGAAAATTGATTATGATTCTACACATTTCCCCCAAGCCTGTCACAACTCTCCCAGTGACACTGTTTATGACATGAGCTGCCAAGTTTTTGACAGGCTAGATAATATAAACTCATGCATTTCATTTATTTGGTTTGAACCTTAATGCGGCAGATGTCATTCTCTTTGGACCACTTAAAGAATCAATTAAAAAAATTTTAGGGCTTCCCTGGTGGTGCAGTGGTTGAGAATCTGCCTGCCAATGCGGGGGACACGGGTTCGGGCCCTGGTCTGGGAGGATCCCGCATGCCGCAGAGCAACTGGGCTCGTGGGCCACAGTTGCTGAGCCTGCGCGTCTGGAGCCTGTGCTCCACAACAGGAGAGGCCGCGATGGTGAGAGGCCCGCGCACCGCGATGAAGAGTGGCCCCCACTTGCCACAACTGGAGAAAGCCCTCGCACAGAAACGAAGACCCAACACAGCCATAAATAAATAAGTTAAACCTTATTTAAAAAAAAAAAAAAATTTAAAAATTAGACCTTTTCAAATAAATGTGTTAAGGATTAAAAATACACTTTTAAGTGTACTTCTGCATTATTACTACCTGCATTTATTTACAAGTCAGCGAAAACGACTTTTCCTTACAAAGTTTAAATTATTCTGTAGCCCTTTAATGTGTATGAAAAAATGCAAAGGTGTCTGAAATGTGAAACTGGTCTTTTTTGTTGTTGAATTAAAAAATCAGAGACATATGTTAAAAGAAACCAGCACAAAATTATTTGTGTCCATGCATCTGTTAGAGAAATATGTTTCCCTCAATGTAGAGAAATGCCGAGGATTGTTACTTATCTGAAGCACTGATAATTTTTTTTTTTTAATATGTTACCTTACATCTTTTATTTATTTATTTATTTATTTATTTACTTTTGGCTCTGTTGGGTCTTCGTTTCTGTGCGAGGGCTTTCTCCAGTTGTGGCGAACGGGGGCCACTCTTCATCGCGGTGCGCGGGCCTCTCACTGTCGCAGCCTCTCGTTGCGGAGCACAGGCTCCAGACGCGCAGGCTCAGTAGTTGTGGCGCAGGGGCTTAGTTGCTCCGCGGCATGTGGGATCTTCCCGGACCAGGGCTCGAACCCGTGTCCCCTGCATCGGCAGGCAGACTCTCAACCACTGCGCCACCAGGGAAGCCCTGATCATTTTTTTTCAATTAAGGAAACGTGGACGGAGAACAAGAGAGACATGAACGTCTTGGTATCTCACGAGCCTCGGGTATCGGTTTTCTTGCAGGCTCCCATTGGTCTTCCCAACCGTGAGTCACAGTGCTGGAAGCTGGTCACCTTAGCCATTTAGGCATTTTGCAAAGACACAGATTAATTTAATTTTAAAAGAATACATTGTATGTTTGGTTTAAATTATGAGGCTGACATTCATTTTTCACTGACCTCAGAGAATTCATACAGGTACTTTACAGATTCTCAAGTGACATGTATTGATTTTTTAAAAAGCTTAATGGAACAGAATTTAAAGGCTTAATTATTTCAAATGGTAAAAATCAAAACTGCCAACTGATTTTTATTAGGTCAGTGTTATAATTAGATTAGCTTAAGATTGAATCAGAACGGTAAGAGTGTCCTTTAACTACTTTTCTAGATATATAACCAATAATTACCTCTTTACATAGACCAAAAGATTTAGATCAATGGGGGATTGGATATGTGACCATGTAGATATAGCCAGCAATAAATAGAGCATTATAACATTTCACTCTAATTTTTTAAGAGTTTCATTTGGACCTTACATTTATGCCTGTAACACTACAGTTTAATATTAGAAATGGCTATCTGTTTATTTTAAAATGTCTTTTTATTACAAAACACAAATATAGAAAATCACCCAAATCAAATGTATGGCTTAATTACTTTTATAATGAGAGTATTACTCAGGTCAAGAAATAAAACTTTGCCAGACAACGGAGATGGCCTTTCACTATGCCCTTTCCCAACCACAGCCTCTGCCTCTCCCCACAAATAAAAATTATTCTTTTATAATAATCAACTTGCACTTTAAAAATAGCTTTATCACCTAAATATGCATCTCTTGACACTATTGTTAACCTTGCCAACTTTCAAAAATCAGATATGTCTTTAAGTCTCTTTTAAACTCCACTTCTTGCATGTTCTTTTAAACTCCATTTCTTGCATTTTCTTACAATTTATCTGTTAAAGAACCCTGGCCATTTGACCTGCCAAGTTTTCTGCAGTCAGAATTTTGCTAACTTCATATTCTTGGTTCAACATGTTCTTCAGTTCTCTGTTTTTTCCTGAAATGTATCCAGAAACTGGATACAGCTCTTTGGCATGACTATAGGAGACACATAATATATGGTCATTTCCCGTGCTATCATCTTAGCAGCCATAGATGCTCAATGCCAATATTTATGTATACATTGGTAGTTGAAAAGTGGTGATATTTTAATTTCATCATTTCTTTTGTATTTATTTGTTGGAATACTTTTCCTGAGAGACCCTTTCTCTCAGTTACTATTTGATTGGCCAGTAATACAGTTCTCTTAAGAAAGGCAGGATATGTGCTTGATTTCTCTCCTTTATTTGCTAGTTTTCAAGATAATGAATAGGGTACCTAATATCTTCTGAAGATAAACAATACTTTCTTTAAACTTATTTGGTAAGTTTCAATGCATGGCAATTATTATCATTGCTAAAGCTCAAACTGGTCCATCTTTGGCATGAGGACTTCTTCACGTTTGTTTATGGGTCATTCCGTCATGCCCCTGGTAGTCTCTGATAGCTTGCTTGCTCTTGGGTAGCGCAAGATGCTCCAAGCTAATGTTGTGTGTATCCTGTCCCAAATATGGAATCAGTCCTTTTTTTTTTTTTTTTTTTTTTGAAAAGCCCTAGTTTCTTTTAGCGAGAAATGATCTTTCAAGACCACAGTCTGGACACCAGTGATACTCATTACTACTGGATTGATCATTATTTCCAGCCCCTTTGGGTGGACAGTTAGTTCACATTGATACTTTCAATTCAAATTAGAGAATACCAAGACTTAAATTTAACCCATTTTCTTATATCTTTATCTCCTTTTTTCCATACCGACAATTCTGATTCTCAATGATAAAGGCAATGTTGGAATTAAAATATTCCATAATAACTCATTTGTCTTATTCCATATTCTATACAGGGGTCTCAGGATAAAAATATCAATCCATCTACCAATACAAATACTGAAAAAATGCGTATGCTTTCTCTATTCTCGTCCAACTTGTTAATAGTTGTACCAAATCCACATTGTCAGAGTATATAGCCAATGCATAACATATTCTCTGCTTTTCAACTGTCATGTGGTCTTAGGACAGGTAACTCTATAGTTAATGCTCACCATCTGTTCTTAGATCTCGGCATTTTAGTTTTCTGAAGTTCATTCTCCATTAGATTACTGAGCTCACATTTTCTTTCCTTCAGTATTTTAAATATATTACTTCATTTTTCTACTGTTATAAATCACTGCTGTTAAAGTCTAATGATAATCTAAATATTTTCCCTGTATAAATCATGCAATATGTTTTTCTAGATGCCCAAAGGACGTTTTATCTTTAAAATACGATGAATTTGCTAGAGTGTATCAGTCTGGCTCACTATTGCCAGGTATGCAGTGCAATATGTAATTTCTTTTATTATTATTTCAGGGAAGTTTTCTTGAATTATAACTTTTTGCATCGATTCTGTTCCCTTTCTTTTGTTTTCTGCCTTAAGGTCTCCTATTTTCTGTGTATTTCATCTTCTCTGCTTTTCTTCAGTATTTATCACTTTCCCTAAAATCCTTTAAAAAAATATCTTTCTGAATTTCTTTTTGATTTAAAAAATTTCTCTTATTCACCTTCTACTTCTTTTACGACATTATCTGTTGTGTTTGTTTATTCTTTTGTCTGTCCTATTTTAGTCTATTTCTGAAAGTTTTTTCAAAAAAAACTTCTCTTTCCTAAACTCTGTATCTCATTAGATTTTTAAAAGGCCAATTTTATATACTTCCATTTTTCAGTATTATGAAAATAATTATCCATAGCACTAGTTTAACAAAATAGTAAAAATATACTTACGAATACATAGTTTTCATATTTCAAGGTAAAAGTTCTATTCAATAACTACTTACAAATCCTAAGTAATCAGCAATTTCTTCAGTGTCTTTATTGCACATTCAATAATACTATCTACTTGCTGATTTTAAAAGTGAGTTCTCTCTTTTATCTCATTATTTATAAGCTTTATGATTTTATAGTCTCTGTGTAGATCCAGAGCCAGCTAAGATCTACAAATTGTTTGTTTGCTCCTTCATTCTTCAAATATTTAGTTTTCATCTATATTGCCCAGCCCTGTACCAGGACTTGGGAAGCAAAAATTAATAAAAACAATTTTTGCCCTTCAACAACTTAGAGTTAAATGGGAAAGACAGAGAAAGTAGCCAGTGGTTGTAATAGAGTATGATATGTGTTTTGGTAAAGATATGCATACAGTCAAAGGACCATGTGAAGATTTGAGTGATGGGGCCAGGGGAGAAGACAGGAAAACTAACAGGTGAGTGGATCAGTGAAGATATACACATTTACAGAATAATAATCCTGCACTTTACAGTTGTATAACTCTGAAGGTTTCAACACTCTTTCACATTCACTATCCAATGTGAAACAACCCTGTGGTTCTGAAACAACCTTATATATGAGGAAACCCACCTTCAGAAGACAAGTTGTGACTTTCCAAGATCTTATGGCTGACAGTTTGCTGTTATTGGTACAGTGAATAGTTCAAGGTCATATGGATTTTTTAAAAGTCAATTGACCAATAATATATATCTCAGTCTATTTTATGTCATTGCAATTAAAAATGATTAGCACTAGCCATCCTACAGCTCCACCCTCTCATCTTGTCCCTTCTCCTATTCAATATCCATTCATAAAAATTACCACTCTCCTAAATAGGGAGCCTCTCATTACTGGCATTGCACTCCCATATTTTTTACATGGGAAGAAAAGAAAAGAATAAAATGCTTTTTTTTTTTTTTTTGCAACTGAATAGCCACTTTTCAGAAAATAACAAGGAACGCTAAAATGCCTTAAAATTTGGCATTATTAGTAATAGTCATTAGTTCCATAACTGCTCCTGCCTTTTTAAATTGTTTTAAGGTAAGTCTCTAAGGCAAGGGCATTATCACTAAAGGAACTATTTAGCTTAACATGAAAAAATTGGAAGAAAAATGTAGATTGTTCTCATTTTAATTTAAAAGTTGGTTATGTGCATAGGGACTGAGTGTTATTTGTCCCTTCTGAGAGGGAAATTTGGCTTCTGATCACACCTTAGGTTGCTGATTCCTGGTACAGATGTAACCCACAGCAACTGTGGAACTTAAAGGTAGAGTAAGATCATAACATCTTCTCTTAAAATGCTACTGTCTTTTAGCCCTTAGCAATGCTAAAGCAGTCAAGTGTCTTCTCTACTGGATAAAGGTGTCATTTTCAGAGAAAGATGGTCTGCACTGGTGCTATAATTGTTCATGAGATTGTGAGCAAAGTTTCAGAAAAAAATTTGTCAACAGTATGAAAAGACTTTGGGGCCAATTAGAAACAGCATCTGTTTATATATGTAAGTGTGAAAACTCAAGTGTAACTATTAATTTATTGACTACATCAATGATCTAAAAGACTTCTGAACTTTCCAAAACAATTTTGATTTTCTAAACTATTGCACCCAGTTTTTTACTAATTGGAAATAGATCACTGCTTATTCTCTTGGACATCAGTAGTAGTTGCCGCCTATAAAGTTTGCTGGAGTTTGGAAAGCTGAACTTCAATCTATCTGTCATCTGTCACAAATTCAGTAACCCTGTGTAATAATGCACTTAGAAAACACAACAGTATTTGTTTTTCTCTTTGGGCTATGGGGATATGTGTATGTATACGGCTGATTCACTTTGTTGTACAACAGAAACTAACACAGCATTGTGAAGCAATTATACTCCAATAAAGATGTATATAAATAAATAATAATAGAAAAAAAGAAAATACAACAAGGAATTCCCTGGTGGTCCAGTGGTTAGGACTCTGCGCTTCTACTTAAGGGGGCCTGGGTTCTATCCTTGGTCAGGGAACTAAGATCCCACAAGCCTCGTGGCATGGCAAAACCCCCAAAAAACGTGTAACCATTATATTAGCAGCTGTATTACAGGAAATTATAGTATAAAATTAGGAAATGACACGATGTTAATATCTCTATATCTCAAAATGCAATACACATTTCAGTGCATAGTATATTGGTGGTTTTCATAGTAATACTTGTGGTTTCATATATTAGCTCTGTTGGGTCTGGACCCTTGCACAGAATTTTCCTTCTGCCTGGTACGAGTTCTCCTCCTTATTCAGCTCCTTCGTCTGGCTAATTGACTGTCTTTAGGACTAAGCTTAAAAATAATTTCTGCAAGTTTTAATCCTTCTACTTTGACTCCTTCATCATCTGTATCCAATGCCTATAACAGCTCCCAGCACATAGAATTTCTCAAAACATGCCTGTTAAATAAATGAAAGAGTAGGTGCCTTTTCCTCCTATTTTTTCCTGTGGCACCGTGGGCTTACCTGTGTCAATTAACTTTCGCTCTGTATTCTAATAACTTGTAGATCTGTTTTCTCAAGGTAAACTTTTTATGGTAGGGATTAGTTCTCATTCACCTCTTTGTCCCCAAGCCTAGTTAATTATGTGGCACACAAGAGGTGCTTAATAAATACTTGTGGAATAAATAACGGGGTAAAGTGTTATGGGTCCCTTAGGTTCAGAAATGCCCTGGCCATTCATATGCAGCTTCCATTCTTCTATGGGTTCTAAGTACCACAGGTACTTCTTAAGAGAGTGTTGTCTGTATCAGGATTATTGTTTAGTTTCATTTGAAAAAAAGGTGGGAAGAAAGAACATTCTGGTGGAAGTAGAGTTCTCATGGAACTTTCTTTGAAGGAAATGAATACCAGAGGTCTTAGACATAAAATGTTAGAGGATAAATGTACCCTGTATGCAAGTGCAAGTCTGTATGCATTTTGTCTAAAGATTAGTAAGAGATGAACAGGAAATACTGGTTGAAACAAGAGCAGCCTGGTATGGTGGAAAATGGTGATGGATTCAGGAAAGTGTGGGTCTAGTCCTAGCTCAGTCTCTAGAATATGCCATCTCACTGAGAATGTTTCCTTAACTGGAAAAGAACTAGGGGAGTGACGATAGCCTTCGTCTCTGACAGCTGTGATCCCACGTCATATGTTGAGCAGTAATCATATCAGCCTCTTTTTCGTTCTTTCTCTGAGTTTATAATATATTTTGTAATTCACATTCAAAACATTTTTATCTCAACCGTTGGTTATATTAAGATTCATGATAAGTGAAACCACATTTCAGGAAATTCCTTTTCTTCCTTTTTTTTTTTTTTTGAAGGCATAGTTTCCATGTATTCTGCCCTTTCCCTCCTTCACACGCCCCTGTCTGCCACCCTTCTATCCCCTTTCTTCTCTTTGTTTTTCAAGGGAAATTGCATTTGGGTACTTTTGATTCATTTCCAGGTGATTAACAAAATATTATGTTGTTAGAATGACTTGATATTTAAAATGCCAATTCTTTAAAGCTAAGAAAAGGATGACTGAAGTTGATAGCTTTGTGCTTTGGAAGGGATTTTATTTCATTAGCACCACCAGTGGGGGAAGGAGGGAAGATCAGCATTTCAGCAGTGCCATGTTAGAAATGGGGAACCTGGGGCAGCCGTGTTGAATCAAGCCTCTTGGCTGGGGCCATCTCTTCTGACCCCAAGGCTCAGAGATCCTGATGTCTTGTTCTTTTCTTTGTTCACTTGGATCTGTGCCACATTTGTAATCTTCTCTGCAAAAGGTCCATTTCCTCTGTATTTTCCTCCTGGAGTCGTTTACTTTGTGTTCCTCATTCATCAGTGCCACCCATGTCAGTGATTTATGAAAGGTGGTCACAGCCAGACTCCAAGCTGTGTGGCCTTTGAAACAAATAGCGTTGTGTAGGTTGCTCCTTTTCTATGGTGTAGATATTGAAGAGGACCTGGCACTGTGGGAAAAAGAAAGCCTGTCGAGAAGCCCTGTAGTATGCACAGTGCTTTAGTTATATCTGGTCATCAAGAAAACCCTCAATCATCACCAGGTCTTGGCATAAGACTACAAGTATCCGGACAATTTGGGAAAACCATTGCACTCCAGAGCGAAGGAGACAAATAGGTGTCTTCAGCGAGCCCCCAGGGACTGGTCTACAGCATCTCACTGTCGGCCCTCAGACGCTGGCCCTTCCAGAAAGCAGAGCTGTTACTCCAGGCAGTTTGCCACTCATTCTCTTGCCCCTAGCAGCACAGGCAAAGGGGATTATTGGCACAAATGGACTAGTTCTGTCACACACAAGAGCCAAATTGGAAGAACCCACAGCATTCTTTCTGGACCAGTTGTCCAAATGAGGGGTGATAGCGTAGTTAGTTCAACTATAAAAAGCAGTTTATTTGAAGTAAGTTTCCAGCCCTCTCTGCATGCTTTGAGTTAAATTCCTCACAGTTTGGAGGATTTATATGGATTTGATATTTTCTAATAGTTTATGTTTCAGTTTAAGTAAATAAAACTATCCTATCTCTTTCACTATCTTATCCGTTGAAAAAATCCCACAAACTTGGAAGCATTTGGAAACATTTAAACTATAGCATATTAATTTTTTGCTAGTGGAAACCATGATTTGTGA
Organism: Balaenoptera acutorostrata; assembly: GCF_949987535.1. NCBI lineage: Eukaryota > Metazoa > Chordata > Mammalia > Artiodactyla > Balaenopteridae > Balaenoptera > Balaenoptera acutorostrata. The sequence goes on along the minus strand of NC_080080.1, from coordinate 68,618,647 downwards.
AAAAATATGACCACATCTGTGATTTCTAAGGAATCCCAGAACTTTATTCCTAGCTTAATTTTTGTTTTGAAGAAAAAGCATGCTTTTTTTTTTTTTTTTTTAACCCTCTGAAAGTGCTTTGGAGTATACATCACAATTTTTTTAAAAAAACTAAAGTAAATTTAATTTTTTGTTTTAGAATTTTCATTTCAGCAAGGTAGAAGAGTGTCAGGGTTGAATCCAGTCCCAGAAATGCCTTTTTTGCCTCCTGGGCTTTAAGCACTTCAGTCAGCAGCCCTGCCTTCAATTTCTTTATGGATCGAATTGACCTGAGGATGCCTTACCCTCAAATTGTAGTGAAAAACCAATCAAATAAGGTCATGTCTATGAGAGCCTTGAAAAGTTCAAAAGGAGGGTCTTTGAAAAGTTATAGAAACAAATGTAAGCTTTATTCACACTTATTTAGTTATCTTTAAAACACATATGGTGTCCTAGAATTTATCATTTCATATCTCAGAATTTATTTCCAAACGTTTCTGGCCATGAAGTATAAAAATATATCTTTTTCTAACTGAATCACTTTGCTTTTATGTATATATAACCTTTCCAAACTGACAAGTTGTTTGACAATTTTGACCACCAATGTTTAGATGAGTTTGCGATATCTGTTTAATTTGATGTTTTAAGTTTCAGTGATTTAAAATCTCAGGGATTACTAGTGTTCAATGAAATGCTGGTAAAAGGCACAAATAACGGAGAATTTACTAATAACATACAAGTAAGGTGAGGAAGACTGGATATAAACATTTGGAAAAGGGCAGGCTAATGAGCTGTACTCTTTTCCATAAGTACTTTTAAGTCCCTGTGCTAGGTCTTCACACAGATTTATCAAATACAGAATTAGTGACTGTTTTCTTAATCTAATTTTAGGTGCATATTTATAAAGTTAATAACAGAAAATCTTATACTACACATTTAGCATTCTGTCCACCTAGCTCCACTAGGTGGTTATTTGTTTATGTGACCTAAAATCCTCCTAAAAGATATATTGTTGCCTTGAAACAATTATTATCTCCTTCAGAGTAAGAAATTGCCAAACTGATAATCCCGTAAGTACGAACTGAGATGCTGGAGCATAGTAAAGATTTGGTGTTGCCCCCCAGGGTTCACTGCTCTTCGTGACTCATCTTCTTTCCTATTTTCTCTCTCCTTCTCTTGACTTTTTCAACCTCTCTTCCTCTTTGCCTCTAGGGAGAAGCCTCCAGTGGAGGACAGTCATTGAAAAACTACATGGAAGAAGTGAGTTCTAAGATAGTCTTGTAACATGGTCTGAAATCAGTCTATCATATAGGGTGAGACACTCACTTGGGCTTTCTCCATCTGCCTGTAGGGTTTCCAGTCATGCCCACAAAAACAAGACAGTAAATAATATGTTATCAAAATGGTGTTTTGTTCCTCCTTGGTCGGGAGATCCTATAAATATTAATTTATCTTGAAAATGAAGGTAAAACTGTATAAACCTAAGGCTATCATATATTTTCACTCACAAACATTTGTTGCTATCCTAATAAATGAGAAACACATGTTTTATATTGGCCATGCACAAAAAAAATAAGATATGATCATTGTTCTTATGGAGGGAATAATCTGTACCAAATTGGCATTCATTCATGTGATGAACGCTCATCAAGGATGTTATTCGTACAAGCCATTAAGCAAAGTGCTATCTTGACAATAAAAATGTCTGGCAGATTTTTGTTGCAAAACCATTTAGACTCCTGGTTTTATTTTGGAGATATCCAAGGGTGCTCTGTGTCTCAGGATGTGTCTTTGGGCTGTCTGCAAACTGCATTTGGGAACTCTCAGATAAGCCAGAGGACAGACTCCATAAAACTTGGTCTGGAGCCAAACCATAATGGTCACTGAATTAGCCATCTGAGTCTGTTTCAGGTGAAGGGAACTGGAAAACAGTTTGGCGATGATATCATAGAAGTAGCAAATATTTGGTTTGACTATTGCTTCTCAGCAAGACAGAACCTGTTTCTCTAAATATTTTGTTCTTTCATGCGTGAATCCATTAAAAGACCATTTTGAGTGGCCTACTGAATGTAGTAGGTAGTCCATACATTTATTCAAAACAGTGTACCCATACTTAAACTCACTCTTGCTTCCAAATATCACTTGGAGAGGAAAATCAGAGTGCATAGCACCCCTTTAAGTCTCAAATCTCTGGTTTGCAGGCTTGTTTGGAGATGGTTGAAGTTTTACCAAAAGCACAATGGAGAAAGGGTAACAAAAGGAAAGAAAGGAAATAACTACGTAGATGGTCTCAGTTCAGGTTAGAAAATCAAAATATATGGGGCAAAAAATTGGAGTGTTGGTGCACCAACTTTAGATTTCAATGTAATGGATTTGATGCAGAAACTGAGAAAAATACAGTCAAGTAATTAATGTTGCCCAAGGAGAGAAAGATACTATTTTCAATATGTACACCAGTAGAACCTCCCTTTAGGAGTCTGCAGTTGCCCAAGCCCTTGGCTAGCGTTCCCCATTAGGGACTAGAGGTGGTAGGTCACCTCCACAAAAAGGGTACCTAATGCCTTTTGTAATGTGTCCTGTACGGGTCTAGTACTTTGGAAGAAGAGGAGCATCGAGGAGCCGGTACAGGGCATGGGCTGCATACGTGATAGAACTTTAAAAATGAGTCATTCTAATTTGGGTTCTTATCCAAGGAAAAGATCCTTATTTTCTCCATCATTATATATGTGCAATCTAAACGTGCATGTTGTAAGCAATTGTAAATACTTAATGTGACAAGGTTGGGAGTTTGTGCCTTTTCACTAGAAGTGCTGGCAGGGCATTGCTCCTCAGTGTGGTCCTCTGACTAGGTAAGAAATGGGGGCTTGTAAGAAATGCCAAACCTCCGGACTCACACCAGATCCAAAGAATCAAAATTTGCATTTCTAACAAAATCCCTTTGTTATTCATAAACACCCTGAAGTCTGAGAAGCTCTGCCCTGAAGTGGTCTTTCCAACGCTATTTCTAGAAAGTAACTGCATACTTCATGGAAAATCCCCAATTTTATAAATATAACATGGGTAAAAGGGAAATTCTTATTAATAAATTTATGAGTTTTATTTATTCATTTACTCTCAAAAATAATATTTTTGGTTGATTGGGGTATGTAATCTCTCTAGCTTCTGAGATTCATTACTGACTTTCAGTTTGAATTTACGACTATGTGTGAGCTGCCCAAGGTAAGCCTTTCCTTTCTAGGGGTTCAGTATCACATAGTATTTTTTTTCTAATATTGATTGATATTTAGATTTTAGCTCTTTTTAAAAGCAGTAAACAATCATCCTTTACAGAAAAACTAAGCATGATCTTAATTAATGAACTATTAATTTATCAATAGTTGGTTTCTTTTTGCAGACATTAATGCATTTGGTCTTTAGGAAATATGTGTTCTAACTCTTCTCCACTGGCAGTCCGAATTTGTTAAGAATGTGAGCCATAAAAGGATAGTTTTATTTTTTCTCACTTATACTCTTATTTCACTTTTGCCCTCCTTCTTCTTGTTAGTAGAATCAGCAAACAATGGGGAACAGTATTTATAAATGTTAGAAGCATTGAAGTTAAAAGTTAAAAGTGATCTAGCAAACATTTGCTTTTATTTAGTACACACTAAAACTCACATAAACCATAGAGTTTACATTTTTATTATATTTAACATTTCTTGCTAAAGTTTGAACAGCTCTTTGCACATCAAAGTCCCTGTTTATTTATTTTTTTAATTTAGTTTTATAATTGGACAGAATCATAACCACATGATGTTAGGCAATTCTGTTTAGACCTAAGTCAAAACTAAGGAGATGATATGGTCTCCTCAAAAAATAAAGCTAAAATGAAATTTCTACTTATATTTTCTATATATTTAATGTATTATTTTTTTCAGATAGGATTTGTATTTTTGACCAAATAAAAATGAGATATTTTGTAATAGTTTATTTCTGTTAATCCTCAAAATGGTTCTAACAATTTTTAAAAATTACGTGTTCTTTACATGTAAGGCACTTGCTAACTCAAGGTAGGAATAAAAATTTCACATCACAAAAATTTTAGCTGTTAGAATTATAATATTAATATTCACTCAAAAAATATATATAATTGAAAACAGCTTATCAAAATCAAGCACTTGCAAGGTTTACTATACATTTTATAGAGAAGCTGATCCATTTAAACTATCACATTTCCCAAAGGAATAACTGGAGAAGTAGCATAGTATACTGGTTAAAAATTCACTAATTCATAGAGAAATGTATCAATTTGCATATGTATTCAACAAGTAAGTATTGTCAATTTAAATGATTGAGGAACTATAAAGAGCTAAAGACTGAAGTTAATGATTTTTAAAACTTTTTCAAGATCAGTTTAGAGCCATTCCTCACAACTTCAGGAAGTTAGCTGAAGGCCAAGGCAACACACAGAGGAGTGTGAACTAACTCAAGGTGTCAAGCGGCAGCTTCACAATCTCTGAGGGTGTCAGACAGGAAAAGAAGCACGTTGAGCCGGCAGGCCTTTCCAAATCTGTTGAGGCTGATTTTGCCAGCTGTACCATCTGAACTGGAAAGGGGATCAATTCTATGTAACAAAATATCTTAGAATCGTTCTTCATGCCAGTTTTGGCCTGTCTTTTCCTCCTGTGGTATATTCTGTGATTGTTAGTGTAATGAAGTTCCAACTATACTTTTGAAAGAGAGTGCATGACGTTATTCTCCTATAAAAATAAGAGATAATTTGCTTTTTATCATGCACAGGGATTTACTTGTTAAAAGTGGAAATATTATAAACTATTATATTATATAATAATATATATTAAATATTATAAAACTATTATTCAGCATTATAGTTTTATTCCACTTAGGAAACTAGAAAACAAGCGTTTTTGCAGGGAAACCCTATTTTGTCGCCGATATTCATTAAGAATTCATACATGTTGTTAAAGGATAGCAATTTTTAAAACACTTATCATGATGGCTTTCATACAGATGTAAAATGAACACATGTCAAGGTTTGTTTAAGTCATTAATGAATGAGGAAACCAGTAAGATGTTATAGCCAGTTCAAAGGAGAATTCTAACCCTCACACGTGTAGTCAAATAAAGAATGCTGAAATGAAGTTATAAACAGATGTAAAAAAATGGCAAAACTGATCAATATCCATAGGTTAATAACCAATTACATTAAAATAGATGCAATTTGCATTTATATGGACAAGAATTATTTGCACTACTATACATTTCTATAAATTACAAAGTTGTAAAATAGCTCAAAGTCAGTGAAAGACTCGGAGCCTTTATAAAATCAGATAAACAAAAGGGCTTGCTAGAAAAATGACTTATTTTTCATTGACTACACCCAATAATCTTTTGCTAATTTCAAAGTCTTTTACAACTTCATCCTACAATTTCCTTGTATAGAAAAACCACAAAATGGAATGAATTAAGAAAGAAGATGAAGGTGTCATGAAAATAATCAATAAACAATCAATAAGAAAGACTAGAAAAGAGTTTTCTTTGAGCCAAACTGAGGACTAGCCCAGCTGAGAAACTGCTTGGAGGGAGCAGAGTTTTCAGAACAGTTTTATATCTTGTCAGAACAGAGAACCTTAAACAAGTCAGGGTTATATTCTTCAAGGTTTCAAAAAAAAGAACAGTCCAGCAAGTACACAGCAAGTCAGCTTGGCCTTGACACCTGCAAAGGGAGTCTTAGCATCAAAGGAGGACCAGCATTGGCGTCCCAAGAAGAGACGCATTTAATCTTTATTTTTAACATGGACATTCTTTTTTTTTTTGCTTAAAGAATTTTATTTGTGAACATGGACATTCTTTACTTTTGGTCAATGCGTCCTTTTCTCTAAGAATTAAAGCAGATGTACAATGTATGTTTAATAGGCCACAAACAGGCTATTATAGTTAGCATAAAATTCAAGTTAACTCATATATAAGCCGGAATGACTTTCCTATATCTCAATTTGTGAAAATTTCTTTTATCAGAGGGCAATCCCAATGTGTAGTGTAGTGTAGCAAATTTGTCAGGTAAAATTTTTTAGCAGCTTGTGTTTATTTTGTAATGTTTTCCACAATCTACCATATTTTTGTACTGATAACTTGGTTATTGCTCCCTTTCTTTTCTTTTCCCAGATCCTATTCGTTCCAACTTATATTTTCTCAAATGTATTACTTCCCTGTTCTTATGTTTTAATTGCCCTTTGATGATATGCAAAAGAAATAAGCTATAGAAGTATAATTCACTAAAAAATTAGAGTTCAGCCTGATAATACTAGCCATTTCATTAACAGTTATTTCCAAGCTTTATTAATTTAAGAATGTAAATTATATATGGAGAACTTTATTTTAACAGAAGTGTAGGCTTAATTCTTTGTCAGTATTGCAGTCTATTAAATGTATGTAAAGTGGGGGGTAATTTTATTTTGCTTTATTTGCAACATGCTTCAGGGATACTACTGTATATAGATCTCATGGTTATAGAAGGGAAATGAAAGTGATTAATCCTTTTTGAAAGATGGAAACTGATGTTTGGTGTGTTATTTTCATTCTTAACCAAAGGGAAAGAAATATTTAGTTGCCTAAGAGTTAAATCATCCAATGGTGAAAGTTTGAGCAAAGGAGCATTTTTTTTTTTTCTCTAAATAACCTGAATAACCTATGGCCACACATGACATAAATCACTGATTGATTGCATTTAGAGAATCCAAAAATAAACTACCCACGTGGAATAACAATACTGCTAAAGTTTATAAAGCACTTACTCTGTTAGCAGATAAAATAATATGTTGATACAGGGCTAGAGACTGTTTTCCATATGATACATGTCACTATTTCCCACCACTCCTGGTCCCTGGACATTTACATACTTATGGGGAAGGTGTTTTAGAAAAAGGATGAATGTCATTTCTTCTAAAAGCAATCCAAAGAACTCGCTCTTGGGAATATGAAACAGTTTGCACTGTGCTCATACAGAGTTTAATATTCCTGTAGAAAAAATTTTGAATAAGTTGGCAAAGAGGAACATGTCAACTCGTTTTTAAAAATGTTCACGATTTTAGCTCCTTGACCCCATCAAAAATAATTATAAGTAGTCTGATGGGCTGAACTTTGGACATACATAGTACTGCCTGCTGGTATTGATGAAGCAAACAGGTGCATTATATTACTAACTGTGCTCAAGGGAAAACCAAAGTAAAACATTCAAGTGGTCTATTAATAGCAATATTTATACTATCTCTATGATTCTGATTCCAACATCTCAACATTTTAAAGTTTTTCCCAAACTACATATTTTGCTGAGCTCATGTTTCATTTGTATTTTATATAATTTGCAATAAACAAAGAATGGTTGCAATAAACAAAGAATAGCTTACCTGTTCAGTAGTAAAGCCATTAAGACCAGAAACCAATCAGAAGTATTACTTAATATTCTGAACTATTATGGGAAAAAGTAACAGCATTAACTTCTTAGTCATATCTTTTCTTACGAAAACAGATTTTAGGATATGGGCCAAAAAGCTAAATAATCAAAATACTTTTTCAATTAAAAACATTTTTTTCATGATCACTTTAAACTTTTTTCTGTTTTAAACAAAGAACTTTTGCCATTCGATTTTACCTTATAAAACCAAAAAGATCATTTTTCATATTTCTTCTTTAAACACCAGAGACTCCATGTTCTATTTTTGAAAAACTGCAGGAATGTGATATCCCGCTCTGTTGCATGAAAATTTTTTTAATTTTACTTCTGCTGTTCCTTATACTGTTATGGAATTTTAAAGCTAAGATTTTTCATATTTCTGCTGCTTCTGTAGTATAGCCCTACAAGACCAAATCCAATACTTGATAAATTTGGGGAAAAAAAAGTTAAATCCTAAAAATAAACACTGATTTATACCTAAATTGTATATTCCAAGATGGAATATCTTTAACGTTTGCTGACTTTTCCTACAATAGTTCATTTAGTTCCTCTCACATTCTACTGACAGTCTAAAGGAATCTAGATCTAGAAATTTACTAATTGTAAAGTCCTAGAGATGATCTAATCCAGCACCTTCACCCACTTCATTCTATTCCAAGAGGGGAACTGACATGCCCTAGATTAACCGGGATAAAAAGCTGTGATTCCTGACCCCTGGAGCAAGGACTTTTCATTGCAAAGCCCATCTGTCATTTGGTAGGAATTTAAATTTTAATCTGATTAACAGACTATTTTCAAGAGCTGCTGATGCTCAAAGAGTTTTTAATGAATCTCATTAAAAATTTTTTTATTATTTCAATTTTTTACATAAACTTTTTTATGTTAGAACAGTTTTAGATTTACAGAATTATTGTGAAGGTAATACAGAGTGTTCCTATATACCTCCTCTGCAGTTTCAACTATTATTATTGCTTTACATTAGTATGGTACATTTGTCACAATTAATGAATATTAATACATTACTAGTAACTAAATCCATGCTTCATTCAAGTTTGTTGTCCCAAGATGCCACCTAAAATGTCACATTACATTTCTTTTTTTTAAATTAATTTTTTATTGGAGTTTAGTTGCTTTACAATGTCACATTACGTTTCATACTTACATCTCCTTAGGCTATTCTGGGTTGTGACCATTCCTCGGACTTTCCTTGTGTTTGCTGACTATATGTATTTCCTTGTGTTTGAAGAGTACTGGTCACATATTTTGTTGATTGTCCCTCAGTTGAGGTTTGTGTGATATTTTTCTCATGGTTAGACTTGGATAATGTGTTTTGAGGAGGAATACCATAGAGATAAAATTCCATTTTTATCCCATCCTATCAAGGCTACATACTATCAATAGGAATTATTGCTGTTGATGTTGACCTTAATCACCTGGTTTCAGGTAGTATTTGTCAGTTTTCTCCACTGTAAATTTACTCTTTTGGCTTTCTCTTTCCATATTGTACTCTTTGGAAGAAAGTCACTATACACAGCCCACAGTAAAGATGTGAGAAGTTATGTTCTGCTTCCTTAAGTATCTACATAAATTATTTGAAATCCTTCTGCATGGCATATTTGTCTATTCTCACCCACTTGTTGATTTAGTCAATCATTTATTTTCATCAGAATGGACTGATAGACATTTGTTTTGTATGTTGGGTAGTAACCCAATGCTACTTTATTTCGTTGCTTAAATTGTTCTAGCTTTGGCCACAGACAGATTTTTCAGTTGGCTCCTTTATCCCTTTGATATACCGCCATCATTTTGTGTGTGTGTGTGTGTGTATGTATGTGTATGTGTGTTAGCACTTTTTTTGCTTTCTGGCACAAGATGCTCCAGGCTTATCTTATATATTTCTTGCCTTGGTCTAAGAGTCAGTCCTTTGTCCAAGAGTCCTGATTCTTTCATTGAAAAGGGTATTAGAAACCAGGATCTGGGTGCTTGTTGTTTTCATTACTATTGAGGTGTCATTGTGTCTAAATCCTCTAAGCTGCCACAGCAGCAAGATAGATGTGTGATTAGGAACCATTTATATATATATATATATATATATATATATATATATATATATATATATATATACACACACACATATTTATATGTGTAGCCATCTGTATGTATAGTAAGCTAAACATGAGTTCACACTGATGTCTCCAACTCTAATATCAATACATTATACATGGAACATTCTATCCTTGCTTATCTGTAAACTCCTGCTCCAAGAGTGAAAAACTTGGCTTCCAACATCTGCCATCCATTTACTTTGTTCAATTCCAGAATATATATATATATATATACACACACACACACACACATATATATTCAGAATTTTTAACCTATAAGCCCGTAACTTTATCCACTATAATGCAGTGCTTATGTACATTTGCTTTTGCTTCTGATCTTACAGACTCCACGCATTTTCAGAGTTACTTAGGTCAGCACCTTATTCCCCCACCCACTTCAGTGAGGTTCTTTTACATCTGTAATTCATTTAGATTCTTTTTTTTAGTATTTTGCCTTCCATCCTGGGATATCCCACCTTCCTAATCGATTTTTTCATTTGCATACATTAAGGTTTACTCTGGGGCGTGAAGTCCTACAGGTTTTGACAAGTGCTTAATGTCTTGTATTTACCATTATTACATCACACAGAATACATCACTTCCCTAAAAGATCCCCTGTGCTTCACCTATTCAACTCCTTAACCCCCTTTGTAACTCCTGGAAAACTGTACCTTTTTGAAACTCTGGATTGGGACTAAACATCTCCAGAGGTAACCATCACAGTCAAGGGATAGCTGATATGTTGTTTCTCTTATACAGGACTTATTTGAAACAGAGTGGACATTTAATGTTTGGTGTATCATGTTTCTTAGAGATCGGGATTGTGGGCCTTTATTTTTATCTTGTTAGTATTTGTCTGAACAAAATAAAGCAAAATATCTCAAGTTGGAGGAAAAGATCTTTCTTTCAAAGAGGGGGAAGATGATGAATAAATTGAGAGGTCAAAAGAGTAAATGGACAGGTAATATTGATTTTATGTTTTTAATTTTCAAAGTTATGTTTGAAAAGATTTTATTGAATGATGACTCAATAAATTTAAAATTGTTACTTATATTTTATTGTCAAAGGGACCCATCCTTCCTTCCTCCTTCCTTTCTACCCTTCATCCTCTCCTTTTTTTCTCTTTCTTACTTCCTCATACACAAATGTTTACTGTGTACCTGTTAGTGAGTACCTATTTTTCCCCAGACATTATAATGGATACTGGAAATTAATAGGTAAAAAAAGTTATCCATGGCATCAAGGACTTTCCACATTATTTTTGAGGCCAGAAGATATGAAAGGACAATTACTATACAGTATTTGTTATATTGATACAATAGGCACACAAAGGAGTTAATCTGTCTTGGAGCGTCAGGGAAGGCAACAGAGATGATACCTGAGCCTTGGGAAGAGTGTTAATGTCTGAGACAGATAAATATACTGCATTCTAGGCAGGAAGTATAACCTATGGAAACATCTAGGTAGATTAGAGAGAGTGACAAAATTAAGGTGCTACCAGTTAATTAAGCTGGAATGGAAGTGTCAGTCGAGGTGAGATGGAGATGGAAGTGGTGGTAGATCAGAGGCTAGACAAGTATGGCTCATGGAGGGCCTTGAGTTGAGATTTTATGCTGGAAAGAATGAGGAGACTACTCAAGGGTTTATGAACAAGGTAATGAATACATCATGTGACATTTTAAAAAGCTCTACTTGGCAAGAAACTGGTGGAGAGAATTAGGGAGGGTATGAATCTTAATCCTAGAAAACTTCGTAGACTACAGTCAGGATGGGAGATGATAAGAGTCTGCTTTAGGGCAATGACAGAGGCATGGAACAGCAAGGAAGTATTTGAGAAATATATTAATAAAAATAGGAAGTAATATGAGGAAGGAGGCAATGAAGTAATACTGAAGGGTAAAGTTGAGAAAGTTCTCTAAATCCTACTAATCTTTAATCTCATTTAAGGGAATTGGAACCTTGATGGCAAACAGGCACATTTTGTGCAATTTTATATTGAATATTTCATTATTATATTTCCAAGAATGAGTGCTAAGAATTCCATAAAAATATTAATTCAGGAAGGAACATAGTCTAGATATTTCTTCTTATTAAGACATTAAATCTTATTTAAAGGAGAATATAAAAAAAATGAGTTCAGAGTTTGTGGCATATCCATGAAATGAAAATGAATTTAAGCTTAAAATTCTTCTCTGTTGTGAGGAAATTCTTGTTATGGTTTTTTGACATGTAATTCATAGAGACTGAAGTGTTCACCCATATTGGTATTCACAGTATCATTCTAGAGTTTAATCCAAATAAACTTTTTCTTTGGCAGGATGACTCTTTAAAGCAATTGCAGGTGGTTCATCAACCGTGGATCCTGCCAAGTGACACAGAAAGTGAAGGAGTGGAAACAGAACAAGAGAAACGTGAGTAGACACTGCTGTTTATTGACAAATTGCTTTCAGCCAAAGGACATCCATGATGATGGTATATGCCTTTCCCAATATCAAACGACATCTGCAAAAAATTCAGACTTGTTTAGGGAGAACATGTAAAGATAAGCTATACTTTCGGTCTAAAAATCTTGATTCACTGATGTCTTAATTGTGGTGCAGAGGCCCATAAACTTAACTTTCTGAAAAGCAGTGTAGTACGTTAAAAGAAGGAATTATTATTTCTGAAGACCAACCTAAAATATCCATTTGGAATGTGAATCGTCTTCTAATGCTGTAGATTTATATCATATAAATCTATATTTATATCATATATCATATACACAGTGATAACTTGTGATTATTAAAAAGTTTCAAAGTATGTTAGGATTGGCTCGTTATTATATTTGAAATTATCATTATTGGTTATATGGATAAATTTATGTATGTAGAACTGTTCTAAGTTCACAAAACAAATTAATTTTATAATAGTAGTTAAGACAAAGAGAATATACAGCTCCTGATTTAAGTCATTGGATTATAATCATAACAAGAATGAATTACTATAATTTGGCATGACTCAGTGCATGCTCTCCAGGGGTTATTGACATTGTCAGACAGATGGGTTCAGCATGAAGATGAGAAGTTAGTGTCTGGATCATAGAGGAAAAACATCAATTTTTAAAATAATAAGGTATCAGAATCTTACTTTGTTTTCTTTACCAGTGGTAGCCTGCAGAGACAAATAAAAATTGTAAGTAGTAATGTAGCCCTCATGATAATTGGAGTGAAGCAATTAATTAACTATTCCCCTGAGCTGTAGTCATCAGAGATACCTGATATATTACACAGGTAGCATCATGATTCTGTACCCAGGGAGATCCAGGAAATTACTTTTCCAGGTTAAAAGGCATTTATAAAGATCCTTATCCCACTTCCATAACTGCAAGCTTATGTGGCCAGAGGGAGCACAGCCAGGAGAGGGACCTAAGAGGCAGGTGCTCAGGTGAGAGGAGGAGACAGCCCCAGTGTCACTCAGCCGACACATTCGAAATGCAGTGAATAACATAGTGACATTGTACAGATTCTAATGGAGGGAAACACCTTCTATAGAAAACAACTGATGAAGACTCAGAAAGTAGACTATACTTCAAGCATGTACTATAGAGTAGTTTGGAAGATTTTTAATGCAAGGGATCCTAAGTAAAATAGTCTAGGAAAGGAGCAGCATAGGATACAAAGAAGAGCATCCCCCAAATCTGAAAGAATTACGAATGGCCCGGAACTTTTATGAAAACAAACGCAAGCACATTTATACCTCCTACTCCCCACACATTTAAACATACATAAGCTCTCATTCTAGAGTTTGGATTTAATAATTTTCATCAAATTCTTTTGAGGTCTTCATAAATTTTGCATTAAATAAATCCTTCAAGCGAATGTGTGTGTATATGTGTGTGCGTGCGTGCACACGTGTGTATTGTATAAAGACAATATATATAATTGGGCTAGCTGTACTCTCTCAGATTCAACATCCAGGTGCCCAAAGTGGGCATGACCAGGTAAACAACACCCTTACAGGATGCACAGTGTATTAATTCTATGAATGTGCTATAACTTTTAATGAACTAAAAACTAAAATCAAGAAAATAATCAATCAGAAGTATATTTAATCCAAGTCCAAATTCAGACTTACTTATTTTCCCTGAAATCCATATGTCTCCATCAGTATTAAGTCTGGAAAATGGCTTACTAATGCAAAGGAGACTAAAAACCCCCAGAACTTTCTTCAACCCTTGTCCTCTAATCATATTGCCTTTCTGCCATATACTTTCACAAGATTTTGATGATATGGTGTAATCATCTTACAACTCATTCCTTGAGGGAAGGAATCTGTTTTCTTCATCTTATTTAGCTACATAATAAGACCTCAATAAATATCTGAAATTTTAATAGATGAATGAATGTATAGGTTTCTTGGGTACTTTCTAACTTGTTTGTCAGGACAGTTATAAATATGAAACAAATAAAATGAATAATAATTGTGACTGAATAATTGTCATGAAAATTATTTATAGTTTTATTAAAATTTTAACATTGGATTTATAGTTTAGCCATAGATTTTGCCATATGGTCTATCAGTCACTCTGAAGAAGGTCATTCTTAAACTCTCCTAACCATAGACCTAGAACCAAAAATATTTGATTTCAGTAATGTCATACTTGGAGGTGACCCTTGACAATGGTAAATTGTTTGAAATAAAATCAGGGTTTAAAAATAATTAGGTGGTAATAGGAGCCATCAGGAAATGGAATGCTAGCTAGCAGTGCAGCCAAACTCATAGTACAGAGACGCAAATACTTTTCCGGAGCAGCATCCAACATTCAAATACTAGAACGAGTGTAAGGTGGAGCCGCTGAGGTTCTGATACTTGTGTTCAATGTATGAGTTTTGTGGAACAGCTGGCAAGATATGTATAGATCTTCTACCTCTTTATTTTCTCAGTGAAAGAAAATAAATGACATAAGTCTATGTGAACCCAGCATCTGATTTATAGTCTAGAGGCTCATATATTAGAAATTTATGAGTGAAGAAAAGGACAAGATTCATCATTCCAATGGTAACACCTGTTTCTTGACTCAGCTTTCTATAAATTATACGTAGGTAATTTTATGGAATTTTCCGATTTCTCCTGAGACAAAATTATCATGGTGGAAAGTTTCCAAATAATGTTGGGATCTTTGTAGTGGTGCATATTTCTTACTGCTTCATTTTAAAATAAGACTTAGTACAAGTAAGTTTTATAAAAGCACCATTTAGGAAAAGATGTCTTGAATAATTCAACGGGAAGCTTTAAACACTTTTATTGTAAACAAGATAAACAGAACCCTTAAGTAGACTTTTTATCTACTCTGATTTTTGTATAGAAGTCTACATCACAAGTTTAAAAAACTAATGTCAGGAGTGTGTTTGTTTTTAATCTCTCAGATTACTATCTGAAGTCACTAATAACTCAAATTACAGATATTTGAATCTACTGGGGTACTTCATATTCATGGACTCCATTTCAAACCTAGTGAATCAGAATCTCTGTGCATGGGACTCTAAATTCTGCATTTCTAATAAACTCCTCAGTTGATCTTTGCTTATTCTAAAGATTGAGAAATATTGTAATGAAAAGTCCAATGAATCAGACGGTTGTGTTTTCAGAATTGTCTCTATAGTGTTGTTAAACTTTGGACTTTGTTTCTCTAAGCTGCTTTTCCACCTGTAAGTTAAGATTGGATGTAAAATGTAAGGATGGTGCAGAAGAAAGGCTGAAATTTGAGGGAATAAACATGGAGTAAAATTGAGGGTCAGGTCCCTTAGTCTGTGGGTTCAACATCTCCAAAGGCACAAAGTCATTAAACAGCTACAGTCTAGCCAGCCAGCACCCTCTAACTATATTTTGGATTTTTAAACATGAATAAGCGAACCAAAAACAAGCAAACAAATGAAAAACCAAACAAACAAAACAGCAGAGATGCCTGAAATAAAGAAATAAGAGCCAGAGTAAGTGGGAGCTAATGCTGTGGTGACTCATTGAGACCTAAGATTTGGATATAGGTCTTAGGCTGTGGGGTCTGAAGTCTTACTGTACATAAAAACTGCTGATTTGGCCCTGGGTCTGCTTAAGGCAGGGGAGCTTGTATGATGATGTTGTATAAAGCCTGATACCTGGAAAAGCTGCCTCAGGTATGAAAAGGGAAACAAAATACCTGTACTTTCCAGCTGTGGAAAACAACAAGGAAGTTTACTATCTGTTCTAAGGTTTGGATGAAAAATATAAATGTATTCATCAGAAATCAAATTCTCAGGTTTGTACTTTGATGGTTGGGTCCCAACTTAAACTACCTATATTATTAGGAACCCAAAATTATAATAAAAATTGGGCAGCCTCATTAAATATATTTTGAATTAACAAGTTAATATTAAAGGTGAAATTTGGCAACTTTGCTTGAACACTTAGTACTAATTTTGATAGTAATATCATGTCATTTAATAGGGGGTTATATTTAAATGTCCTTTCCTTCTGTATATATTTTTGTGTTAATGCTAATTTAAAATTTTCAACATTCATATTTATCTCTTACAAAAGCATGACACAAGATCTACATTAATTTTTTATTCTGTTATGTCAGAGGATTTAAAAACAATAAACTTTTTAGTTTACAATAATTTAGAATTCCAGAAAAGTTGCAAAGATAATACAGAGAATTTCCATACTCCCTTCACACAGTTTCCCTTATGGTTAACATGTCACATTACATTGGTAAATTTACAAAACTAATAAACCAATACTACTATTAACTGACCCTCAGACTTTATTTACTCATGTTTCCTTAATCCCTGCTAGTCTGTAACTGTCTCTCAGTCTTTCCTTATTCTCCATGACCTTGAACCTTTTGAGGAATTGTATTCCTCAGGAGTTTTGTAGAATGTCCCTCGATTGGAATTTGTCTAATAGTTTTCTCATGATTAGACTGTGGTTATGTATTTTGGGGAAAAAGACCAAGAAGGTGAAACGCCCTCATCATTTAATATTGTAGAATATGTGCTATTAATGTAAGGTTACCCTACACCACCAGGCTGAGGTAGAGTTTTCTGGCTTCTCCATTGTAAAGTTACTTTTAACCCATCTTTTTATACAGTTCTTTGGAAGCAAGTCACTAATTCTTGCCTGCATTCAAGGAATATGTCATCCAGATGACTTCTGGCCTCTGTAGTTTCTGTTAAGATGGTAGCTGCTACCATTATTGAAGACCCTTTGTATATGATATGTTGTTTTCTCTCTGCTTTAAAGATTCTTTCTTGGTCTTTGTCTTTTGATAAAGTGACATGTAGGTGTGGATTTCATTGAGTTTATCCCACTGGAGTTTTTTGAGCTTCTTGGATATGTAGATTAATGTTTTCATAAAATGTGTGACTTTTCAGCCATTATTTCCTCAAATATTCTTTCTGCCCCTTTTTTTCTTACCTCTCCTTTGGGGGCTCCAATTACATGTATTGTATTTGGTATGCTTGCTGGTGTCCCACAGGGCCTCTGAGGAAATGTTCATTTTTCTTTTCTGTGTGTGTGTGTGTGTGTGTGTGTGTGTGTGTGTGTGTGTGTGTGTTCCTCAGGCTGGATTTGGATTGACCTATCTTAATCTCTTTGATTTTTTCTTATGCCAGCTCAAATCTGTTGGTGAACCCCTCTAGGGAATTTTTCATTTTAATTCCAGAATTTCTATTTTTTTCCTTTTATAATTTGTGTCTCTTTGTCTTAGTCTCCATTTGGTGAGAGCTTATTCTTATGCTTTAATCTATTTTACATGATTTCCTTTAGTTCTTTGACTATATTTCTAGTAGTTGATTAAAAGTTTTTGTCTAGAAATTCCATCATCTGGGCTTCCTCAGGGAGAATTTCTTTTGACTGCCTTTTTCCCCCCATTTATGGGCCATACTTTCACGTTTATAGTGATATCATGATTTATAAATCATGTCATTTTGTTGTTGTTGTTGAAAACTGTACATTTAATATAATATAATGTGGCCACTCTGGAGATCGGACCATCCCCACCCTCCAGGGTTTGTTGTTGCTGCTGTTTTTTCTTATTGTTATTGCTATTTTTTGTTTACTAACTTTCCTAAACTAATTCTGTAAAGTCTATATAATTTGTTGTACACAGATACTGAAGTCTTTGCTCAGTAGCTTAGTTGTTAGCTAATGGCTGGACAAAGTATTGAGGCATGCCATGAACAGTCTAGAAGTTTACAACTCTGCTTACACAGAGCTTCTAAGTCAATCAGAGGTGAGAGGTAGATCCGTATCGGGTCTTTCCTGAGCAGATGCATAGCACTGCACATCTGTGTGGCATTTCTAAATCTACACGCCTATGTCAGAGCTTTTGAAAGCCTCCTATGGACGTATCACTTACTGTATTTAAAAAAATTTTTTTTTGGTAAGCCTTTTGTTTGCCTCAGGAAGCTGCTGTATAAAACTATAGCCCCTGATTGTTTTTGACAAATGTTATATGGACAGGGTATCTCACTGAGTGAGCTCTAATTCAGGTCAAACAAACAAACAAACAAAAAACATTCAAGTGAGGCATTTCCAGGCAGCTTGCATATAGGTCAAATAGTGACAGCTCTCTAGGTATTTGGGGAAACTCTAAACCTGTTCTGCCCCCTCTAGTGGACCATAGGCTGTTTGTTTCATAGCTACCATCATTGTGAGGATGCTGATTTTCAAGGCTCCCACAGAGCAGGTAATACTGGGTAAAATAAAACCCTACATAGTCATTGTTTCTATTGAGATTCAACTGCTTTTCTTTAATAAATATTCTATGTATTGTTGCAAGCCTTCGATAAATTTCCAGAGTTTTGAAAAAGTTGATTTTAGTGATTCTTGCTCATGTTGTGTTCTCATTGCATTTATAGAGGAGCACATTTTTTGAGATCTCTATACCTGCATTCCAGAAGTGCTTCTCCTCCCCTATTTTTCTTGATTTTATCAGCCTAGTTTTCTCTTTGTTTGAGGAACGGGAGTATGCTATCTTCATAATAGGTTATAAAATTGGACAATATCTGCTTCTTAAAGTCCTGTCTCATGAGAAGCTATTAAAAACAAATTTGTGGTAAAATAAGTTTTGAGAAATTCTACATATCATTGTATTTGAGAGGCTCTCAATTGTAAGACATACCATTGACATCCCTTTTCAAGAGGAACAAGGCAGCTCTATAGTTTTAAGTGAACAGATCAAGTGTAATCAGCATCCTGGCTTCAAATGGGGGAAAATATTGTTCATTGTTGACTTGAAAAAATACTATAGAGTCTCTTCTAAAATATTTACATAGTAAAGTCACTGGATAGCCCGACAGTAACAAGATCTGCTTGATTGTGTTTATCCCAGGGTTTTTTTTCATATTTACTTAAGTCCTTTTTGCAGAATGCCTATTAATGCCTATTTTCTAGAATGCCTATAATTTGCAGAATGCCTATTAACTGCTGGAAGAACAAGTATTCTGGGATTTTAGGAAGTGCTAAACTAATCTAATCCTCTCAACCTCAACTCTTTCAATTCAGTGAAGAAGAAATTGATGCTCTAAGAGATTGTGGGCTTGCCATGTCCCCCAGTTAATAGCAGAGGCGGGAGTAGAACCAAGAGCTCTTCTTTGGATCCAGCGATGTTTACCTCTATTGCCTCATCTTTCACTAATACCTCCCTTCATTCCCCTTTCCAGGGGGTGACACAGTTTATGCTGCGACTCTTGAGAACCAAAGTGCTTAGAGCAATAAGTGGGGCTGTGGGATTCTGCTCTCCACCTGGGATTTGGCCAGGCTTTTCACCTTGAAGAAAAACCTTAGTTCTCCTTAACCAAACATCAGGTCATTTCTTTCCAGGCAGTCTCCCAAGATTTGTATGTGCACAGTGCTTGAGACAGTGGTGTGAGGGTACCACAGATGATTATTTGCCAGTCCCAAGATAAGGACTAACACCCTATCAAGTGAAGGGTAGAAGAGGTGGGTAGAGGAGCAGCGGACTGTAGATAACAGAAAGACCAAAGTGAGTTAATAGACAATTATGTTAAAGTGTCAGGCTACATTATACTTGGAATTCCCAAGATTTTAATGGTATTAGGTTGTGGCATCAGAAATACAGACTAGAATGAAACATTTTTAGATTATTGCATTTTGTTTTCATAGAGTGAGAAAATATTAATATTATATTAATACTTATATTAATATAAACATAGTGCCAGATACATAGTATATGCTTGGTAAATATTAGTTAATTTTAAGTTTTTACTTTTAGGCTAAGCATATATCGTATGAAATGGTTGCTATCTATTTTAAAAAATTAATGACAATATTAATGTATCTTCTGTCCCACAATGACTTTTGTCTCTCACTTACTGTTAGGTTTCTATCTACCATTACTGATATTATTAATGAGGTTGTTCTTACTCCTGCATGGAATTTCTTCCTAGCACTTGCTAGGTTCTCACTTCAATTTACTAATGGACTCATTTTTTTATTGTGAACACACACTTAATATTCACTTAATATTCTCAGTGGGAGTCTAATTTCCTCTTTTTAGATGCTATGATGGAGTGGGAAAAAAACTAGGAGTCAGGAGATGCATTTAAGGTCCTATTTCTTCCCTGTGGTCCCCAGGCTAATAAATTGCAGAGAAAGGGCTGACACTCAGGTGCATCTATAATTGTCCAATTCTCAGATTTTAACTCTCAGAGATACATTAACTACATGGGAATAAAGGAGAATGCTCTCCTCCAAGGTTCTCTGCCAAATACTTTTTGCCTTTTACTTACTAACCAGGAATGATTTATCTTTTCACTTGTGAAGCTACAGCTCGTTTTTCTGTTTTTCTTAATTATTCTATGTCTTTTACATTCAACTTGTTGCCTTTAATATGCCTTGACATTGCAGAAGAGAGAAGGATTTTATAACCCTAATTTGGGGCAAAAAGAGTGACCACTCCCTTGGGTGGGCTCATGGGTGGTATGACTGTCTTATGCAATGCTCTTACATATTATCCCAGGCTGTAAGAGGTCATCTCATATCTACTAATTGGGATACCTGCAGCCATACGATCTTTGATCTCAACCTACCTTATTATTTCATTCTTCTTTTTCTTGCTACTTCAGACTTGTGCTTACTTTTCTCAGGCTAAATTTTAAAAAACCAATGAATGAACTATTCCTTCCAGAAGATGCTATATTTTCATTGTCTCTGCTAGGCTAAAAGTTTACTAGCATAATGTCTTAGGAGGTAGTGGAATATTTGTTATTAGGATCTGGCAAGAAATCCTAGCCTGAAAATAGACACTGTAGCTTAAGAAACTATTTGTGTAAGCATAATAAAGAGGGTATATGAAGATAGACTAGGAGTTCTAAGCACAGAATTTCAAAAATGTGGCATAATAAATCTTTTTCACTGAGAGAATTAGCATATATTCTAATAGATATATAATTTAATAATAAATTGGGAAAATTGACACATGGCCTAACATAAATAAACCTACAAAGTCTATTTGGGGGATATATTTAGAATTATAGCATTCAGTTTCTCCTTAAAGCCTACTATGAGTAATTGACATTTTAAGGCTTATATAGAAACATATGTATCTCTAAAAAAGGAGAGAATGGAAGAGGACTGACATTTATTACATTTTTGCTGTTATGTGCTATGTAGTATCTCCTTTAATTCTTGTGACAACTTGATGTGTAGGTGGTATTACTGATTTTACAAACTCAGATTTGTTAAAAACCTCTTCCCAAGGATATACAATTAGTAAGTGCAATTTAATTCTAGCTTAATCCAAAGCCATATGTTCTACTCTGAAATGTCATTGCATTTCTAAAAGCTTAAAAAAGGAAGGAGGGGGAGGGAATGTGTGTATAGATAGTATCAAGAAAGGAATTATTTCACTGAGCACTGAAAGAATTTGTATCGTAAAGAAAACACTATAAAACATGAAAATAAGGAAAAGTGACATATAAAGAAACAAGCAGTAATACATTTGGGTAGGAAATCTGCTTTTAATATAAACTTCAATTTGATTTACTTATATTTACACTGTGCTCCAAATTATTATCTATAGGCAAAGTCATCCAGAAAATTAAAGGCGGCATATGTGATAAACATAAAAATTAAAATTTTGACAGAATAAAATAAATAACATTTAGTAATTACATTAAGCATGTTTTCAATCCCATAGTATGCTATTAAAAATAGAACAACTGTTCAAAGCATGCTGCCAGATTTCTTCAAAATGACTTGTTTTGAAATGTTGGCTAAATATCCCGAAACTGTATATCAACTTTAGTATAATTAAACATTCTTCAGACGAAAAACATAGCTTTTTTTCTATATTCATAAGCATAAATTATACATGACTCCCCTTCATATTAGGACATAAAGGTTTATCCATTTGTTAACATTTAAAATGGTGTTCTGAAAGTTTCTGCTAGTTATATAAGGCTTTATAATTTATAAATTGCTTCCACATATTTAATTCCAAAAATTAAGCTGTTAGGGAAAATTTAGTCTTACTATTCTTATTTTACACTGTAAGTGTTCAACACATATTTATTTAATAAATATTTATACATTCAGTATTTACTTAATAAATATTTACTAAATGAATTGAATGAATGAATGAATGAATAAATTTAGTTCAAACTGGTTAAGTGACTCGAAGATCACTTGAGCAGCAGTCAAGCCTCAGTCTCCTCTTCTGATTATTCAGAGCCCATAATGTCTCTCAAACATAGACAAATGTGTATAATAAATGATTTATTGATATACACAGCAAAACACGATACATTCAGCGACGCTGCACATGTTCAGTGTGTTGTTCCTCTGTAGTAACGATGGTTCCACCAGAGTTACAATGAACATGGTGCATTCACACAGCATTTACATCAGTCCCTACACATGCATGTGTGATGCACTGCCCCAGGCGATTTGTGTTGCCGTTTTTCACTGAATAAACCACTCAAGAAGAAAGAAGAGGGTTCTAATCTATAAACAAAAATATTATCTTTATTAAGATATTATTTATCTAGACTTTATGGCTACTCTCTCGTTGCTTGTTCTTTCCCCCACCAAAGCTGCTTCATTTCTTACATTCCCACAATTATGGGGAATAATGGGCTACCCCCTGTACGGGCAGTCCCGCTTCACTAAGGCTGGACACCTAAGTCAGTTGCCGTACAAGAATGTTACGCCAAAGTTCAGTTCAGAAACTTGAGATCGTTTACTTCTGTCTCTTATTCCTGTTGTGCTTGGCTACTCTGCCTTGCCCCACTGCCCCTATCAAAATATAATCTTCTCATGTATTTGTATTCTTAACCACTGTTGACATATTTCCCAGATCTTTCCACTGTGGCCTATGGAACAGGAATTTGATTTGCAAACTGATCATTCTTCAGTGCTATTCAAAGGACACTCTCCACGCCGTTTTTGCCTTATTTGAAATGTTCCTAGAAGACATTGCTTCCCTTTTAGCCTTCACCAGGGAAAGCTGCTCTTTTCAGTTGCCATGTGTCAAGCACCATGAGATAACATTAATATTCTACCTGAAATTCTCCTTCTTTTTAGGCTTACGCCATTTTTCCTGTTTTCCTGTGTCTTTCCTTGTCACTATCATCTCATCAGTCACTGCTGTTTTTTCGTGTGGGGTGCTGACATTTGGTTCATTGGTTTCCTCTCTACCACACTCTTATCATTAGGAAATTTTAACTTTCATTTGGGTTATTTATCCAATGTCCTACCATTAAAATTCCTTGGCCCTCTCAAGTCTAGTGCTCTCCTAAGGAAGTGTAATTTTTTTTCTTATCAAATGTGAAATAGCATCCTACTCGAAGATCTTAGATTACTACAATCTACCCAAATCTTCTACCTTTCAGATTCTCTATTTCCCACTAAACCCACACTTCAGTCTTCCTTTGGTACCCAGACACTTCACTACTCCTTTTTCTTCAAGTATGCCAGACCACAGCTGGCTTCATCCTTCAGCCAAAGGTCCGTGCTACATAGAACAGTGATGTTCATCTCTTGGGAACTTGTAAGAAATGCAGTTTCCTTGGCCCCATCCGACATCTACTCAGTCAGAAACTCTAATAGTGGACTCCAGCAATCTGTGCTTTTTGTTTTTGTTTTTCATAAATTTATTTATTTTTTGCTGTGTCGGGTCTTCCTTGCTGAGCACGGGCTTTCTCTAGTTATGGCAAGCAGGCGCTACTCTTTGCTGCGGTGTGCGGACTTCTCATTGCGGTGGCTTCTCTTGTTGTGGAGCACGGGCTCTAGGTGCGCGGGCTTCAGTAGTTGTGGCTCACGGACTCTAGAGCACAGGCTCAGTAGTTGTGGCACATGGACTTAGTTGCTCTGCGGCATGTGGGATCTTCCCGGACCAGGGATCGAACCCGTGTCCCCTGCACTGGCAGGCGGATTCTTAACCACTATGCCACCAGGGAAGTAACAATCTGTTTTAAAAGCCCTCCAGGTGATTCTGATACACTTAAAATTTAAGGGAACCACTAATATAGAGCATTAATTCAACTGCTCTCTTGCCAGAACCTCTAATATCTTTGGGTGGTAAAGGACATTCAAATGTGAATACATCATTATTTTATTCAAAGCCCCTCTATGTGTAAGATTTCTAAAAATTTACCAAGTTCTCCAACTTTATTCAGCATCTACTTTACATATAAAATCACCACCTTGAATCCAAATGTTTTTGTAGTTCTTATTCATCTAAATTTGAATTTTCTAAAACTGTCAAATACCAAATGCTTAATGATACTTCCAAAGGTGTTTCCCTTTATAACTCTCCTCTGTGGAGGAGGCTGAGCGAGGCTAACTTGCTCAAGGTCATGTGCATGAGAAGGGGTTGAGCCAGAAATTGAACTCAGGTCAATCTGAGTACAAAACCCATGCTTTTATATCTTGCTTCTAAATTTTGTGAAACAGCCATTGCATTGCCATGCCTCTTTCCTCTAGCTGAAGCAGTATTTACCATTGTAGGATTTTAAAAAGTGAGTTATATAAAACTCTATTATCAAATAACTTTGATAAATATCAGGTAAAATAGTTCTCTTTATTATAAGACTTCTAAGAGCCTTTAATATGCTGGTGTGTATTTTGATCCTCCAAAAGGCCGATGGTATATTGCTGTTGAAAAGTCTTTGATCAAGGAACCATTTGTTTGTGGATCATCTATATTAACAGCTTGCAGGACTAGTGTTCCAAGATCTGCTTTGGAAAACTTGGGCTTCATCTATTTCCTTTCTCTTCAAGAAATGTGAAGGTTTATCTCCCCTGATGCCCTTATTTCACTTTCTTTGATCTTCTGTTTTATTTCCCCGCTCTTTTTAACTAGAATACTCATGTCCCCTTGTCCTACTAGGCACTGCTCTTCTGCCTCAGGGATGCATTCAGAGGAATTACATTTAGTGTTTAACATTATGCGCCAAGCATTAAAAATATAGGGTATACATGTAAATATGCACTACTTCATGCAAATCTCATAATAATTTTGTGACAATTACATTAAATTACAAATGTTATAGCATCACAATATGTGACATGTATATATCCAATCCTGAATATTCTGTGTTATGGTAGCAGTCTGTAGAGCATGACTTTCCTGCCAAACCCATGCTGGACGTAAAAATTTATGACTGTGATTTAGATGGGATCTTCCTACAATCCACGTATATATTCATAACACTATCTGGAGGGGCATTTGGCCCTAGTGTTTATTTAAGATCAGAAAAGGTTTAAATTGAAAGTGACTGAACTATGAAATGAGAACATACACGCCATTAAACAGTTAACTTGTGTGTCATTGCAGTCACTATATACTCTGAGTGTAGTTTCGATATTAATTTCAGTTCATCCTCATTAGGAATTGGTCAAACTGCAAGGGAACTGTGTTTAATGGGCTTTTTCTTCCTGGTCCAGCGTATGACCTCTTTTCCTTTCATTGCGCAGGTCCTGCTGATCTTCTTCTCTGTGTACCATGCTCTTCTTGTCCTGCACTGGTCTACTCTGGTAGGTTTGCTCAGGGCACTTAATGTCAATGTCAGGGAATGACGGGCACCACTTGCAACTACTTGAAGTTCAGATTTTTTAAAAATACATAGTCCTTGTGACCTATAATGAGAAAAAGATTTTCCTCCAACTGCTCTGCATGATGTTTTCTCTTTGTTTTTGTGATTTGCATGGATCTCATGCTCCTCATCGAGTCTGTAGTCTCTTGTGCTGAGGAAGTGGGAGGAGGATTTCAAACCCCTTCTTCCTGGCAGGAAAATGACTTTTAGGTATATGTGAGATGAGAATATATACCCCCCTTTGTGCAGACCATGGACTCTATGACACCATTAAATATATCTTAGAGATACAGCATCTCAAAACAATTTCACATCCGTGGACATGAGGTTACTCTATGGGCTGGATATATAAAGATGAACAATTCTCAGTATCTTCTCTCAAGCATGTTACAGAGGGAAGTAAAGGGTCGAGTGTGCCCTTAGCACTCATAGAATCATAAAATATCAAAATAAGAAAGAATTTGAGAACTATCTACTTCTCTTCCCATCTCACGCTCGTCTCTTCCCTGCAATATCCTCACCAAACAGTTCACTAGCTTCTGTATGGGCAGCTTGAGTAATGCGAGTACACCACCTACTGTGCTCTGCTCTAGTCGCTCAGTGACCCAATCATTTTGTATTAAGAAATCACCTAAAGAAATAATTTCTTCAATGCTGTGTAGTTATCAGAATATTATTATGCTCATTGCACATGTTTTATAATAAAACTTGGAAAATGTAAAAAATGGAAACAACCTAATGGCCAACAAAAGAGAATTGATTTAAAAAAATTACAGCAATCTATATAATGGAATAATGTGCATCTGTTATAAAGAATGAGATATATATTGAGATATATATTAACTCGATATATACATAGATTTGTACTGATATTAACTGAATCCATCTATCTATCTATATCGATATATACTTTGATGTGGAAACAGTTTTTACAATATTGTTACATAAAAAAGTGAGTCACAAGACAGTATACTAGATAACAATTCTTTTTTTGTTATATATAATGCATAGACACATACACAATCATATACAGATGATTCTTGAACAATGTGGGAGTTAGGGCACCGATTCTCTACATAGTTGAAAATCCGCATATAACTTCACAGTCAACCCTCCGTATCTGAGGTTTCACATCTGTGGAGTCAATCAACCATGGATTGTGTAATACTGTAGTGTGCATTTATGGGAAAAAAATCTACATGTAAGTGGACCTGCGCAGTTCAAACCCATCTTGTTCAAGGGTCAGCTGTATTTCCATCTGCAGAATACTGTCTGGATGGTTTAAAAAAATGTCTTGAAAAGCTATCTGCACCCCCATGTTCATTGCAGCATTATTTACAATAGCCAAGATACAGAAAAACCTAAGTGTCCATCAATGGATGAATAAATAAATAAAATGTGGTGTATATATACACACACACACACACACACACACACACGTACACACACAATGGAATATTATTTAACCATAAAAAATAATGAAATCTTGCCATTTGCAACAATATGGACAGAACTTGAGGCCATTATACTAAGTTAAATTACTCAGACAGAGAAAAACAAATACCATATGATCTCATTTATACATGGAACCTAAACAAAACACCAAGCTCATAGATACAGAGAACTGATTGGTGGTTTCCAGAGGCAGGAGGTGGGCAAAATGGATGAAGGTGGTCAAAAGGTACAAACTTCCAGTTGTAAAATAAATAAGTCCTGGGGATGTAATGTACAGCATGGTGACCAAAAACAAACAAAAAACACATGAATTTCTTATGTTGTACAAGTGTTTAAAACCTACTTTAGAAGAAGTTACTCTCCTATTTTGCTCCAAAATCTGAATCCTCATAGCTTCCTTCTTTCTAGTTCTGATTTTTTTTGTATCACAAGCAAAAATTGTATCCCTCTTCTACGTAATAACTCTACCATTGCAGGAGCGCAAAGATCATGTGGTTCTCTTTCTTAGTCCTTCAAATGTTCTTTGCATGACATACAGGCATACTGCCCTTCAGACTAAGAGATCCAAATGAGTAAATCATTCATGTGGTTTATACTAAATAAAGGCCTCCAGTGAATCAGGAACTATGCCAGAGAAGGACACATCACTGTCACAGGTGACAGAAGCTTACTAGATGATGAAGTCACACATTAAACATTACTTACATGCAATAATGATGGTTATTATTATATAAGCATTAGGTTGAGATAAGTGCATGCAGCAGGGGGATCCTAGCTTGACTACTGGTCAAAGGGCCCTGAGAAAATGATATTTAAGACCTAAAGGAGTAAGCGAGAGAGAGGAGTTGGCAGGGTTGGTTGGGATAAGTAGAGCTTTCCAGATAAGGAGAAAGTATGTGCACACATAACCCAACTCCCTTCCTCCCTTCCTCCCTTCCTCCTTTCTCTCTCTTCCATCAAACAACTACTTATTGAGCAAAGACCATGCACAAAGGATTCTTTCAGGTCCTGGGAGTCATTCGGAGATTGATATTCTTCTTTCAATGTGTTTATGGTCTAGTGGGTGAATCAGAAATATTAAATATAACTCAGGTACAAAGCAGAAAAAAAAAAACACATAATGTATTCTTTTTTTTTTTTTAACATCTTTATTGGAGTATAATTGCTTTACAGTTGTGTGTTAGTTTCTGCTTTATAACAAAGTGAATCAGTTATACATAGACATATGTCCCCATATCTCTTCCCTCTCGCATCTCCCTCCCTCCCACCCTCCCTATCCCACCCCTCTAGGTGGTCACAAAGCACCGAGCTGATCTCCCTGTGCTATGCGGCTGCTTCCCACTAGCTATTTATTTTACATTTTGTAGTGTATATATGTCCATGCCACTGTCTCACTTTGTCCCAGCTTGCCCCTCCCCCGCCCCATATCCTCAAGTCCATTCTCTAGTAGGTCTACATCTTTATTCCCGTCTTGCCCCTAGGTTCTTCTGAACATTTATTTTTCTTTTTTCTTTTTTAGATTCCATATATATGTGTAGCATACGGTGTTTGTTTTTCTTTTTCTGACTTACTTCACTCTGTATGACAGTCTCTAGGTCCATCCACCTCACTACAAATAACTCAGTTTCGTTCCTTTTTAGGGCTGAGTGATATTCCATTGTATATATGTGCCACATCTTCTTAATCCATTCATCTGTCGATGGACACTTAGGTTGCTTCCATGTCCTGGCTACTGTAAATAGAGCTGCAATGAACATTGTGGTACATGACTCTTTTTGAACTATGGTTTTCTCAGGGTATATGCCCAGTAGTGGGATCGCTGGGTTGTATGGTAGTTCTATTTGTAGTTTTTTAAGGAACCTCCATACTGTTCTCCATAGTGGCTGTATCAATTTACATTCCCACCAACAGTGCAAGAGGGTTCCCTTTTCTCCACACCCTCTCCAGCATTTAGTGTTTGTAGATTTTTTGATGATGGCCATTCTGACCGGTGTGAGATGATATCTCATTGTAGTTTTGATCTGCATTTCTCTAATGATTAATGATGTTGAGCACTCTTTCATGTGTCTGTTGGCAATCTGTATGTCTTCTTTAGAGAAATGTCTATTTAGGTCTTCTGCCCATTTTTGGATTGGGTTGTTTGTTTTTTTGATATTGAGCTGCATGAGTTGCTTGTATGTTTTGGAGATTAATCCTTTGTCAGTTGCTTCATTTGCAAATATTTTCTCCCATTCTGAGGGTTGTCTTTTCATCTTGTTTATGGTTTCCTTTGCTGTGCAAAAGCTTTGAAGTTTCATTAGGTCCCATTTGTTTATTTGTGTTTTTATTTCCATTTCTCTAGGAGGTGGGTCAAAAAGGGTCTTGCTGTGATTTATGTCATAGAGTATTCTGCCTATGTTTTCCTCGAAGAGTTTGATGGTGTCTGGCCTTACATTTAGGTCTTTAATCCATTTTGAGTTTATTTTTGTGTATGGTGTTAGGGAGTGTTCTAATTTCATTCTTTTACCTGTAGCTGTCCAGTTTTCCCAGCACCACTTATTGAAGAGGCTGTATTTTCTCCACTGTATATTCTTGCCTCCTTTATCAAAGATAAGGTGACCATACCTTGGAGTGTGTGTGTTAGTTTCTGCTTTATAGATACACAGGAGGGAGGGCCCCTGCTGCGGTCTCCTCATGACCCTTCATGCCCCCTCCTTCCCTCGAGGGTCTCGAGGGTGTCTCTTCCCCCAGCAACGAAGGGCAGAACCATGACAGTTACCCCCACCCCCGCCCCCCCAGGGAACCTAAAAAAAAAAAAAAAACTACTAGAGCTAATCCTTTTTGACCCACCTCCTAGAGAAATGGAAATAAAAACACAAATAAACAAATGGGACCTAATGAAACTTCAAAGCTTTTGCACAGCAAAGGAAACCATAAACAAGATGAAAAGACAACCCTCAGAATGGGAGAAAATATTTGCAAATGAAGCAACTGACAAAGGATTAATCTCCAAAACATACAAGCAACTCATGCAGCTCAATATCAAAAAAACAAACAACCCAATCCAAAAATGGACAGAAGACCTAAATAGATATTTCTCTAAAGAAGATACACAGATTGCCAACAGACACATGAAAGAGTGCTCAACATCATTAATCATTAGAGAAATGCAGATCAAAACTACAATGAGATATCATCTCACACCGGTCAGAATGGCCATCATCAAAAAATCTACAAACAATAAATGATTAGCTCTAGTAGTTTTCTGGTAGCATCTTTAGGATTCTCTATGTATAGTATCATGTCATCTGCAAACAGTGACAGCCTTACTTCTTTTCCAATTTGTATTCCTTTTATTTCTTTTTCTTCTGACTGCTGTGGCTAAAACTTCCAAAACTATGTTGAGTAATAGTGGTGAGAGTGGGCAACCTTGTCTTGTTCCTGATCTTAGTGGAAATGGTTTCAGTTTTTCACCATTGAGAATGATGTTGGCTGTGGGCTTGTCACATATGGCCTTTATTATGTTGAAGTAAGTTCCCTCTATGCCTACTTTCTGCAGGGCTTTTATCATAAATGGGCGTTGAATTTTGTCGAAAGCTTTCTCTGCATCTATGGAGATAGTCATATGGTTTTTCTCCTTCAGTTTGTTAATATGGTGTATCACGTTGATTGATTTGCGTATATTGAAGAATCCTTGCATTCCTGGGATAAACCCCACTTGATCATATTGTATGATCCTTTTAATGTGCTGTTGGATTCTATTTGCTAGTATTTTGTTGAGGATTTTTGCATCTATTTTCATCAGTGATATTGGCCTGTAGTTTTCTTTCTTTGTGACATCTTTGTCTGGTTTTGGTATCAGAGTGATGGTGTCCTCGTAGAATGAGTTTGGGAGTGTTCCTCCCTCTGCTATATTTTGGAAGAGTTTGAGAAGGATAGGTGTTAGCTCTTCTCTAAATGTTTGATAGAATTCGCCTGTGAAGCCATCTGGTCCTGGGCTTTTGTTTGTTGGAAGATTTTTAAACACAGTTTCAAGTTCATTGCTTGTGATTGGTCTGTTCATATTTTCTATTTCTTCCTGGTTCAGTCTCAGAAGGTTGTGCATTTCTAAGAATTGGTCCATTTCTTCCAGGTTGTCCATTTTATTGGCATAGAGTTGCTTGTAGTAATCTCTCATGATCCTTTGTATCTCTGCAGTGTCAGTTGTTACTTCTCCTTTTTCATTTCTAATTCTATTGATTTGAGTCTTCTCCCTTTTTTTCTTGATAAGTCTGGCTAATGGTTTATCAATTTTGTTTATCTTCTCCAAGAACCAGCTTTTAGTTTTATTGATCTTTGCTATTGTTTCCTTCATTTTTTTTTCATTTATTTCTGATCTGATCTTTATGATTTCTTTCCTTCTGCTAAATTTGTGGGTTTTTGGTTCTTTCTCTAATTGCTTTAGGTGTAAGGTTAGGTTGTTTATTTGAGATGAGATGTTTCTTTTTCTTAAGGTAGGCTTGTATAGCTATAAACTTCCCTCTTAGAACTGCTTTTGCTGCATCCCATAGGTTTTGGGTCGTTGTGTTTTCATTGCCATTTGTTTCTAGGTATTTTTTGATTTCCTCTTTGCTTTCTTCAGTGATCTCTTGGTTATTAAGTAATGTGTTGTTTAGCCTCCATGTGTTTGTATTTCCTACAGATTTTTTCCTGTAATTGATATCTAGTCTCATAGTGTTGTGGTCAGAAAAGATACTTGATACAATTTCAATTTTCTTAAATTTACCAAGGCTTGATTTGTGACCCAAGATATGATCTATCCTGGTGAATGTTCTATGAGCACTTGAGAAGAAAGTGTATTCTGTTGTTTTTGGATGGAATGTCCTAAAAATTTCAATTAAGTCCATCTTGTTTAATGTATCATTTAAAGCTTGTGTTTCCTTACTTATTTTCATTTTGGATGATATGTCCATTGGTGAAAGTGGGGTGTTAAAGTCCCCTACTAAGATTGTGTTACTGTTGATTTCCCCTTTTATGGCTGTTAGTATTTGCCTTATGTATTGAGGTGCTCCTATGTTGGGTGCATAAATATTTACAATTCTTATATCTTCTTCTTGGATTGATCCCTTGATCGTTATGTAGTGTCCTTCTTTGTCTCTTGTAATAGTCTTTGTTTTAAAGTCTATTTTGTCTGATATGAGAATTGCTACTCCAGCTTTCTTTTGATTTCCATTGGCATGGAATATCTTTTTCCATCCCCTCACTTTCAGTCTGTATGTGTCCCTAGGTCTGAAGTGGGTCTCTTGTAGACAGCATATATACGGGTCTTGTTTTTGTATCCATTTAGCCAGTCTATGTCTTTCAGTTGGAGCATTTAATCCATTTACATTTAAGGTAATTATCGATATGTATGTTCCTATTACCATTTTCTTAATTGTTTTGGGTTTATTATTGTAGGTCTTTTCCTTCTCTTGTGTTTTCTGCCTAGAGAAGTTCCTTTAGCATTTGTTTTAAAGCTGGTTTGGTGGTGCTGCATTCTCTTAGCTTTTGCTTGTCTGTAAAGCTTTTAATTTTTCTGTCAAATCTGAATGAGATCCTTGCTGGGTAGAGTAATCTTGGTTGTAGGGTTTTCTCTTTCATCACTTTAAATATGTCCTGCCACTCCCTTCTGGCTTGCAGAGTTTCTGCTGAAAGATCAGCTGTTAACCTTATGGGGATTCCCTTATGTGTTACTTGTTGTTTTTCCCTTGCTGCTTTTAATATTTTTTCTTTGTATTTAATTTTTGATAGTTTGATTAATATGTGTCTTGGTGTGTTTCTCCTTGGATTTATCCTGTATGGGACCCTCTGTGCTTCCTGGAGTTGATTAACTATTTCCTTTCCCATATTAGGGAAGTTTTCAACTATAATCTCTTCAAATATTTTCTCAGTCCCTTTCTTTTTCTCTTCTTCTTCTGGGACCCCTATAATTCGAATGTTAGTGCGTTTAATGTTGTCCCAGAGGTCTCTGAGACTGTCCTCAGTTCTTTTCATTCTTTTTTCTTTATTCTGCTCTGCAGTAGTTATTTCCACTATTTTATCTTCCATGTCACTTATCCGTTTTTCTGCCTCAGTTATTCTGCTATTGATCCCTTCTAGAGAATTTTAAATTTCATTTGTTGTGTTGTTCAGGGTTGTTTGTTTGCTCTTTAGTTCTTCTAGGTCCTTGTTAAATGTTCCTTTTATTTTCTTCATTCTATTTCCAAGATTTTGGATCATCTTTACTATCATTATTCTGAATTCTTTTTCAGGTAGACTGCCTATTTCCTCTTCATTTGTTAGGTCTGGTGGGTTTTTGCCTTGCTTCTTCATCTGCTGTGTGTTTCTCTGTCTTCTCATGTTGCTTAACTTACTGTGTTTGGGGTCTCCTTTTCGCAGCCTGCAGGTTCGTAGTTTCCGTTGTTTTTGGTGTCTGTCCCCAGTGGCTAAGTTTGGTTCAGTGGGTTGTGTAGGCTTCCTGGTGGAGGGGACTAGTGCCTGTGTTCTGGTGGATGAGGCTGGATCTTGTCTTTCTGGTGGGCAGGTCCACGTCTGGTGGTGTGTTTTGGGGTGTCTGTAGCCTTATTATGATTTTAGGCAGCCTCTCTGCTAATGGATGGTGCTGTGTTCCTGTCTTGCTAGTTGTTTGGCATAGGGTGTCCAGCACTGGTGCTTGCTGGTCGTTGAGTGGAGCTGGGTCTTGGCGTTGAGATGGAGATCTCCTGGAGATTTTCACCGTTTGAGATCACGTGGAGCTGGGAGGTCTCTTGTGGACCAGTGTCCTCAACTTGGCTCTCCCACCTCAGTGGCACAGCCCTGACGCCTGGCTGGAGCACCAAGAGCCTGTCCTCCACACGTCTCAGAATAAAAGGGAGAAAAATAAGAAAGAAGAAGATAAAATAAAACAAAATAAAATAAAGTTATTAAAATAAAGAAGAAAAAATATTTATTAAGAAAAAAAAATTTTTTAAGTAGAAAAAAAAAATGGACAGACAGAACCCTAGGACAAATGGTAAAAGCAAAGCTATACAGACAAAATCACACACAGAAGCATACACATACACACTCACAAAAAGAGAAAAAGGGAAAAAAATATATATATATCTTTGCTCCCAAAGTCCACCTCCTGAATTTGGGATGATTCGTTGTCTATTCAGGTATTCCACAGGTGCAGGTACATCAGGTTGATTGTGGAGATTTAATCCGCTGCTTCTGAGGCTGCTGGGAGAGATTTCCCCTTCTCTTCTTTGTTCGCACCGCTCCCGTGGTTCAGCTTTGGATTTGGCCCTGCCTCTGCGTGTAGGTCGCCTGAGGGCGTCTGTTCCCCGCTCAGACAGGACGGGGTTAAAGGAGCAGCTGCTTCGGGGGCTCTGGCTCACTCAGGCCGGGGGGAGGGAGGGGTACGGGGCCGGGGCCGGGAGGAGGCGGGGTGAGCCTGCGGCGTCAGAGGCCTGCGTGACGTTGCAGCAGCCTGAGGCGCGCCGTGTGTTCTCCCAGGGAAGTTGTCCCTGCATCACGGGAGCCTGGCAGTGGCAGGCTGCACCAGCTCCCAGGAGGGGCGGTGTGGAGAGTGACCTGTGCTCGCACACAGGCTTCTTGGTGGCGGCAGCGGCAGCCTTAGCATCTCATGCCCGTCTCTGGGGTCCGCGCTGATAGCTGCGGCTCGCGCCCATCTCTGAAGTTCGTTTAGGCGGCGCTCTGAATCCCCTCTCCTCGCGCACCAGGAAGCAAAGAGGGAAGAAAAAGTCTCTTGTCTCTTCGGCAGCTGCAGACCTTTTCCCAGACTCCCTCCCGGCTAGCTGTGGCGCACTAGCCCCTTCAGGCTGTGTTCACGCCGCCAGCCCCAGTCCTCCCCTGCGATCCGACCGAAGCCCGAGCCTCAGCTCCCAGCCCCGCCCGCCCCGGCGGGGGAGCAGACAAGCCTCTCGGGCTGGTGAGCGCTGCTCGGCGCCGATCCTCTGTGCGGGAATCTCTCCACTTTGCCCTCCGCACCCCTGTGGCTGCGCTCTCCTCCGTGGCTCTGAAGCTCCCCAACTCTGCTACCCGCAGTCTCCGCCCGCGAAGGGGCTTCCTAGTGTGTGGAAACCTTTCCTCCTTCACAGCTCCCTCCCACTGGTGCAGGTCCCTTCCCTATTCTTTTGTCTCTGTTTTTTCTGTTTTCTTTTGCCCTACCCAGGTACGTGGGGAGTTTCTTGCCTTTTGGGAGGTCTGAGGTCTCCTGCCAGCGTTCAGTAGGTGTTCTGTAGGAGTTGGTCCACATGTAGATATATTTTTGATGTATTTGTGGGGAGGAAGGTGATCTCCGCGTCTTACTCTTCCGCCATCTTGAAGCTGCACATAATGTATTCTTGAAGTGTGGACATATCCCCTTGCCATCCTAGTCATATTTTTCTAGGAAAAAATAAATTCTTTCCAATCAAGCTGTATGGACAAGTAGTTCCAGTGCCGAAGTAGGACACATGCAGCCTGACTCACCTTATGCTGCTCTAGTTTCCTAAATTCAGTTTCATAATTCCTTCCAGGAGAGTAATTGTGTACATACCTTGCAGGTATTTCTCATTGGCCATATTTGGAAAGAAGCCAATCTATTTTAACAGTCCAAGATATTTTTGTGCATTATATATGCAAAAAATCTTTTATACAGGTACCAGAAATTGATATAATGGCAGTAAAATATGGTAAATAGAGGTAGTACTCTAAGGTCAGTGTCACTGTAAAAGTTCCGACGGAGTATAGGAAAGCATTAAAATCCCAGTCTTCCTTTTTAATATGCTGTGCTATAGATCTATCATTAAGCACATCTTCGTTTGTTTTCTTTCTGCCTTACAGGTCTGTGAAGCAGGCAGAAGAAGTTGCAAGTGGTCCTTAAAGAAATGGCAATTATTCAAATCCTTATGTATAGTTCTAATTTTATTTGCTACGTGTAATCATTTAGAGAATGGTTATTTTTATAATATCAATAATAAACAAGTACTCTTGTAACCAGGGGTGCCTAAGTGTGTAATCAGAGAACACTAACTCTGGCAAAGCATTCTGGGGAGGTCAGGCTGCCTACTGCCTTTTGACTTGGTTAGTGTCCTGGGCTTAGATTACTTTATACCTAGTTATTAAGATTACTATTTGATACTTTAAAAATTGCCTGATTCAAATAACTTTGCTTAAAATTTTTCTGTATTTTAACTTGTCTAGGGTTTTCTACTTCTTATATTTTTATAATACTTTCTCATTTTTTAGATTAGTAAACATTGTACTTACCCACACGTGCCAAGACAAGCCATTTAGGTCTCTCCAGGAGTTAGCTATTGGTGTCGTCACCTGCCATATGTGTTTCTGTGCAGCAGCAAGAGGCGTGTTCTCCACCACTGCTCCTTCCCCGATTATCTTCCCTGTTCTTATCAAAATAAATAATTGATATGTTAATTCACTAAAGCAGATCCTTAAGGAATGAAATGCATGGCCCAAAGCATATGCAATGAAAACTGTTTGACCATTTATCCGATTATTGAACCCAGTTAAGGTTATCCATTTTAAATTTGATATATGCTCGCTTTTGGAATGTGTTATGCATTGATGCTAAATGAATGGAACTAAGTAAATGTATTGAGTATCTTACTGTCTGTTTTATCTTATTTGTCTTAATCTAAGTTTACTTTCTGGACCTTTAAGGCATATGGTTAAATTATAAAACTGCGTGTATAACTGTCAAAGAAACAAACATTAAAGGCCAGAACATGGCTAAAGAATAAACAAAGAAATTCTGATTGTATGAATGAAGTCATAGTCCTAAATCAAGTAATATAATAAATTTTCTTATGTTAACATTTTTGTGTGCATGGGAACTCATGAGACTAATTTTCATCAAAGTTATTGTTTTTTATGGGTAGAAACAAGGTAAAGGCTTAGAAAACAGTGTATTTTTAAGCAGAAAAGAGAGAAGGCATGAGAATAAGTTTATGAGACCAGAACATGCCTCTATTTAAACATCCTTACCATGAAGAATATCTTCAAAAAAGTTCTGAGAATCCAAATGTTCTCCCTGTTGGGAATAGTCTTTCTTTAAAACATGTCACCCCAATGCCTTCATCTGAGCCGTACCTTCCTCCATCACATCCAACCATCACTTGGTCAGTTTTTGTCCTCCTCTTGTCCACAGACCATTTCCTGAAGACAGTCACCCTACTAACTGCCACATCGACC
This sequence comes from Balaenoptera acutorostrata, assembly GCF_949987535.1. NCBI lineage: Eukaryota > Metazoa > Chordata > Mammalia > Artiodactyla > Balaenopteridae > Balaenoptera > Balaenoptera acutorostrata. Next base: position 68,581,364 of record NC_080080.1, on the reverse strand, counting down.
TCGGGAATCAGATCCACCAGGACATCAGAGTGTACATTGCTGAAAATGCTACCACTGGACACGAGTTAAGGTGGACAGATTTTAATCAGTGATAAACTATTGCAATAAAGAAGAGAGTTCAGCATGAACTGAACTCAGCTTCGATTTGTACAGAGGTGACTGGGTGTTTTAAAGGGAGTGAGGGAGTAGGTATGAGGGGTTGCCACTACTTGAGCCAGGTCAAGGGAATGGAAATTTGTAAAAAGCAGGAAGGGGGGTTGATCCATGTGAAACTCCTCTGGGTTTGCTAACTGGCACTTATGGAAGTTTGACTTCTATCCTCCCTCAGAGACTGGACAACAGGGGCTCTATCTTCAAGTGTCAGCTGGAACAAACAGTAGATTCTTTTGACAGCCTTGTGCTTTCCCAGATAGGAATTTAGGAGGTCATTCTATGGATGCTGCCTTGACTTAGAAACTATGTTTGTGTTTGTTCAAGTCTTTTAATGTGGGGGTGGGAGGAGGTGGATAAAATCATTTGTACTGAGAGTCGGCAGTTTTTATCGGCCAAGGTTGAGGCCTGGTCAAGAAGAGTGCTCAGTAAAAAAGAACAAAATAATGCCATTTGCAGCAACATGGATGCAACTAGAGATTATCATACTAAGTGAAGTAAGTCAGAGAGAGAAAGACAAGCACCATATGATATCACTTATATGTGGAATCTAAAATATGACACAAATGAACCTATCTATGAAACAGAAACAGAATCACCGACATGGAGAACAGACTGGTGGTTGCCAAGGGGGAGGGATTTGGGGGAGGGATGGAGTGGGAGGCTGGGGTGAGCAGATGTAAGCTTTTATATATGGAATGGATAAACAACAAGCTCCTACTGTCTAGCACAGGGAACTATATACAATATCCTATGATAAACCATAATGGGAAAGAATATAAAAAAAGAATGTATGTATATGTATAACTGAATCATTTTGCCGTACAGCAGTAATTAACACAACATTGTAAATCAACTATTCTTCAACTTTAAAAATTTTTTAAAAATAAAGAAGAGGTCTCTGGGGAGCCAGGCTAGATATATGCTCACTTTTAGAAGGAGAGACTCTTCATCAATGTCAACCGGGCAGGTCTCTCTCTCACGCGCACACACACACATACACACACACCACAGTCTCTGCCCTCTCTTTTTTTTGTTTTTCTGCCCTCTCTTCTTTGTCAGCTCCAATAACCATTTTCAGAGGCCAAGGGCCAGTAAACAGCTGGAGCCCAGCACAGGAAATTTCCCCAGGTTGCTTTCCTATCTCCTCTTTCAAATGTCACACATGAAATCTGAATCTCTTGGCACTCATGCTGGCTCCCATTGCTCATTTTGTCCCTTTTGTGTTTCTTAACAAACTCCAGAGTTATTGGCGGAGGTAGGCTTGAAAACCCCACACAAAAAGGGCTTCTAGAAATATGTTTAGAATGAGGGGAAGATGTTGAGTTCCGTTGGGGACATGTCGAGCTCCGACTGGGGACGTAGCCAAGACTTTGAGTGTCATCAACATAAAGATAATCAAGCAGAGGTATCAGAGATCAGGGCAGTAGATGGCATCACCCAGTGAGAGTGTGTGCAGCGAGAACAGGGCAGATGCCTCAGGAACATACACACCCGCACTGAAGGGACTGAAAATGTGATTTCAAGAGTAAAGATTTTATGTACGCTGGACAGAGTGGGTGGCCCACACACTGCTTCTAGGAAGCAGAAGGTCAAAAGCAATGCACTTTAATGCCCCCGGTTCCTGTAAGCACAGCTGGATTTCAGGGGACAGACAAGCATGGGCTCATTTGTGGAACAACTTTTAGTGGTCTAGTTTAAGACTGTAGAAACTTCCTGTGGGTAGCTGGAATAAAAAGCAGCTGTATGGGGGGTGGTGTGTAAGAAACTAGTATCCCTTATTTAGGAAGAAAAACTAAGGCATTACCAATTTGAGGTGTTTTTAGTTAGGGTGTGGAGACATCTACCTTGCAAATCCCTTCTTTGGTTAACAGCTAAGGTCTTCGGAAAAGACTTAAGAATGAATCCTGCTGCAACATTTTGATCTTCCTTTTTTTTTCAAAGTAATTAAACGTAAGTTTTAAATTGGTTATAAGGAAAATAACCATCGCCTGAAGCTGCTGAACCCAGAGTCTTATAAGGCATTCCTTGGGGGCGGGGCAGTGGAGGAGAGCCTCAATCATTTTCCTCGGTCCTAGGGACAGAGTTGCTCCTTTGCTATAAATCATGGTTTGCCTAGTCTATAAATATTTGTTGGTTTTTCAACTTGCTTTTGGCTCTCTTACCACTATTTTTTTGTCTGTTTTTAAAAAATGTCTATGATGGCTTCTTGTCTCTTTTGAGTCTTTGATGTTTGTAGAACCAATCTCCACAAAGCCAGCCTAAGTGGATTTTGGTATGGGCAGAAGCGATGATTTGACAACTCTTCTCACTATTTTCATCATTTAAAATGTGTCTGAAGATCCCCGAGTGCTCCGTGCAAAATGACAATAGTAATATGCCCCAGTATCTGAAAAATCCAGCCGATACACAGTAATTTTCTCTCCAAAACCGCCTCGCCATGGCAAGGGCTGTGAATGACTTTGCAGTGTATATTGCTTCTTGGGGGAAATGGCCACGCGATGGCTTAAAATGGAGGCTCTGAAAGAGCTTGCAGCTGCCCTGGTGGACCTGCAGTTTCCAGCACAGAGCATTACAGCTGTGCCTCAGGGCCCTTTACAAACCACAGGCATTTGACTGAATGACTGGCCTAAGGTTTACCACCTGGCTCCCAAGTGAAAGAGGAACTACTGTGCTGGTGGAAATTTTATTACCCTATTTTGCAAAACTTTTTGGGTAAAGAGCATGAACATGTACAGGAAAAAATCCTTAGAGCACAATCAGGATTGTATTATCAGTGGCTTAAACGGAGCTGCGTGGTCCATTGTGGAAAACAAACATGTATGTATCTGAAGTACATTATGAGCCAGGTTTTAGCATCTTCTGTACACTTACTGTTTGAACTTTCTGTGAAATATCTTTCTTTGGGTCTGTGATAGAGGTTAGTATTGCTTACCCAATCTAGCTCTCTCCTTTCTCCCTGGGCATGTGGAAAGATTTCCCAGCCCCTGCAATTAGGCAGGATAGTGTGCCTAATTCTGACCAATGGACCAGCAGTGAAAGTGAATGCAGCATTTCCAGCCCAAGGCATCTAGTAGAGGTGTGAGTTAGCCACACACACTCTCTTTCTCTCTTTTTTTCTGCTTCAGTGAGTCTGGATGTTATAAACTGAAAGAGCAGAGACTAAAGGTGTTTGGGTTCATGACGATGTGCAGAGTTCCTGCTGACCTGTATTAACAGGTAATATGAGTGAAAAATAAATCTTTATCCAGCTAGGGCAGTTAGGGATTTATTTGTTACTACAGCATAGTATGCCTTATTTTGAATAATGCTAGATCAAATTCTCTCCTTGCAGAAGCTGATGGCTTCAAAATATGCAGTTCTAGGTCATACTAACTTAGGCTTTGTAGGCATTCCTGAACTTAGAGCAAGTATAACTGATTATGATCCTTTTAAAGAAACTATACCAGTTAGCTGTACTTTGAGAAAAGTTGATTGTAACTAGATGCATTCATAATCTAGATTGAAATGTCCATCTAGAATAAGCTTACCTTGACTTATTCTAATACAGTTTTTAATGATCGCAAAGAATTAGCACTTGTATATATCCATATTTGCAAGACAATCATGTCATTTCATTTAGGATTATATCTCATAAACCTTTCTGTGGTTTTGGGTTTAAATGACTTTAGAATGTCAAGATAGGATCAAATTTCACATGGAAAATAAGGGAGTTGGCATCCCAAGGCTATGAGGTTTTTCAAGTAAAGAGGATATAACATTTCCATAGGTAGATCCAAGCCATAGAACACCAAGTTTTATGGAACTGATCTCATAATTCCATAAGTATTACTGATTTTTTTTTTTAAGATTTATTGATTGATTGATTGATTACTATGTTGGGTCTTCGTTTCTGTGCTAGGGCTTCCTGTAGTTGCGGCAAGCGGGGGCCACTCTTCATCGCGGTGCACGGGCCTCTCACTATTGTGGCCTCTTTTGTTGCGGAGCACAGGCTCCAGACGCGCAGGCTCAGCAGCCGTGGCTCACGGGCCTAGTTGCTCCGCAGCATGTGGGATCTTCCCAGACCAGGGCGCGAACCCGTGTCCCCTGCATTAGCAGGCAGACTCTCAACCACTGCGCCACCAGGGAAGCCCTACTGATATGTTTTTAACACCTTATGTTCTATCTTTGGTTTGTTGTATTTGAAAGACAGAATTGTATGCTTTGAAAAATGCTTTTGATACTGACAGATATAATAGTCATCGGAAAATTAAGTTTACATAGGGGATCTTTGCCAATGATAGCTAGATTTAAACATAGCCTTCATATTATCATAGAAGGAATATTATTATGCCAAAACAGTTATCTGTTGAAGGGAAAAGGCAAGGATAGTGTATTACAGTAGTAAGGTCATATGGTTTGTTGTTCAGAAATGCATGTTTGAACATGTACTGCGCTCTCTGAAGCCATGTAGATTTAGCTGATGGAACTAACCTCTCTGAGTGTCCGCACAATAATAATGTTGTTTCTGCTGCTGCTGTGGCTACGATGCTAAGCAGGGAGCTCTGCTGTGCCTTGTGTGCCTCATCTCATTTAATCCTCCCCACAGTTCAGTGAGGCTTAGAGAACTTTAAGACCACGCACCTCTGCTTATGGCATCAGTGTGGGACAGAGGATCAGTCCCAGTGTGTCTGATTAATTGCTATATAATATCCTAATTTAGTGAGAGGTACTGTCTTAGTCAGTTAGGGCTGCCATTGAAAATACCATAGACTGAGTGGCTTAAACAACAGAAATTTATCTTCTCACAGTTCTAGAGGCTGGAAATCCAAGATCAGTGTGCCAGCATAGTCTGATTCTGGTGAGGGCTCTTTTCCTGGCTTGTAGACGACCACCTTTTCACTATGTCCTGTGAAAGAGAGAGAGAGAGAGTTCTTTCCTCTCTTTGTCTTCTTACAACAACACTAAGTCCATCATGGGGACCCCACCCTCATGACCACATCAAAATCTAATAACCTACCAAAGTCCCCACCTCCAAATACTATCACATTGGAAGGTAAGGCTTCGTTTGACATATGAATTTTGGGGGCACATAAAATTTCAGTCTATATTAAAGAAAGTGCTAAACAAATAGTAGCTATTACCATTTTTGATAGTAATGGTATTACTATTATTCATCTTCTTAAGAAATGACTGTAGAAATGTAGTTGTCAGGTTTCTGGATCTTCAGACCTCTGAGGGTCTAACAATTGGACATGAGCATTTTAACATATACCAGAAAATTAGAATTCAGTTTCAGTGCCACATTTTTCAAAATAACCTATTTGACTGTGAATCCCCATTGTCATCCATAGCAGCTAAACTACAGAAACAACCTAAGATTGCAGCCTGGATGTCCAGTTTAACTCAATAAGGGTCAAGTTGTAATTACTCTTCTGACCCAAGTCATTCTCAAAATTAACTGTACTAGCTAATCACTTGGAAAGATTTTTTTAAAACACTTAGGGTTGGGATCCAATCCCAAAGCTATTAACCAGAATATATAGGGGTGAAGTCCAGGCATGAGTGTTTGTGAATGTCCTCTGATATCCAGGCTGGAAAAGCACCACTACCAGAAGCGCCGTTAGCAGTGATGTAGCTTATTAAAGAGACTGGAAGACTCCATTTGCTTTTCAAGCAAAAGTTAACCATACCTGTAATTTTCTTCGTGAAAGTAGTTACACATTTTAAGATGATCTCTTGTTAAATTACTATTTTTGTTAGGAAGATGTGTTGAGGGCTTGTCATTCTATGCTTTATCTCATCTAATCTTCAGAGCAGCCCTAAGCTGTTGTACTGTGATTGGCCCCATTCTATAGATAAGACAACTGAGCCACAGGGAAATGTGAGTTAACTCATCTGGGATGACGCAGGAGGTTCCAGGGCAGGTCTATGAGCCTTGAGACTAGGCTCCACCAGGACGGGGGTGTAAGCCTTCCAGGCTTTGTTACCACTTCGTGAAGTTTAGTCATGGAAAGATTGATGGTGGCGATTCTGAAAAATAACCTGAGAATACGCCACGCTGCTGTCATGGGGGTTACATTTCCAGCACATCCCCCTCACCTTGAATCACGCACAGCCACAAGCAGACACTCTCAGCCATCTTGAAACCGAATCCCCCTAAAACCAAATCCTCCTCTACCGAGTTTGTGATTAGCATCTCTATCCAAAACGGTATTCCCTTTCTTGTCCAACACCTGTGCCCCTCAAAATTGAGGAGTATCAAAAAGGGGGGATTGAAACCAAGCAAGACTCTGTGGGGCTTTCCCAAGTGCAGAAGCCCCGCTGTGTCCCCCATTTCTTGTTTGTAGGAAAAAGGTTTCCGCCTCCTAGACGTTCCCTGAGTTCCAAAGGGCAGATTCAAACAGTTACCAACTAGGGGAGTGAGGGAAGGCAGGAAGAAAGAGGAGTGCAGAGACGGGGCCCGGGCCTGGCTCCTCCTGTGGGATCTGATACACATCTCAAGAGTTCTCCTACAGGAACTCAGGCCTGCACCCAGGGGGAGGATGGTAACCTCAGGCTGGGGATGAATCCGTGGACTCCAGACAGGCTGGAAGCAGAGGCTGATGATTGAGACTCCTGGAACACCACCCTGTCACCTGACTACCAAACAATCAGAGGAAGGCGACACACCCTGAAGCCCTCCCCCCATATTTTGCCTATAAAAACTCTTTCCTGGGAATTCCCTGGCGGTCCAGTGGTTAAGACTCCACTCTTTCATTGCCAAGGGTCCGGGTTCAATCCCCGGTCGGGGAATTAAGATCCCACAGGTTGCACGGCGTGCTCAAAAGAAAAAAGAAAAGAAAAAAGAAAAAAAGGAAAAACTATTTCCTGCACCCATTGGGGAGCTTGGGTCTTTGGAGCATGAGCTGCCTGTGCTCTCTGTGTGGCCCTGCGATAAACCTTCCTCTGCTCCAAACGCCGACGTTTCGCTTTGTTTGGCCTCACTGTGCATCCGGCACATGAACATGGGTTCGGCAACAATTTGGCTCCGAGAAGCTTCTCTAGGGGTGATTCTAACGCATGATTGTGTCCCCGGGGGTAGCCCTGTGTTTGCACATAGTAGACCCCCTAAAAAATAAATAAATGTACAGGAAAAAGAGCCTTGGGTATTTTCCTAAGCTTGGCTCTCCCTTGGGGAAACAATCAAGAAAGAGTTTCACCTCCCTGGAAAGGAAGACACCTCATCGTCCCACCTTGAAATTCAGCAGCAAGGCTCCAGGCCATACCCTGACTGCTTATATTGGAAGGACGGATGACAAGAGCAAACAAAAGAATATTAATAATAATTTTTTAAATTAATTAATTATTTATTTTTGGCTGTGTTGGGTCTTCGTTTCTGTGCAAGGGCTTTCTCTAGTTGCGGCAAGCGGGGGCCACTCTTCATCGTGGTACGCGGGCCTCTCACTATCGCAGCCTCTCTTGTTGCGGAGCACAGGCTCCAGACGCGCAGGCTCAGTAGTTTTGGCTTGCAGGCTCAGTAGTTGTGGCTCGCGGGCTTTAGAGCACAGGCTCAGTAGTTGTGGCTCATGGGCCTAGTTGTTCCGCGGCATGTGGGATCTTCCCGGACCAGGGCTCGAACCCGTGTCCCTTCCATTGGCAGGCAGATTCTCAACCGCCGCACCACCAGGGAAGCCCTTAATAATAATATTAATACTCTGGTTGTTAGTTCAAAATCAACAGCATTAAACCAAAGAGCCGTAACTACAAGGTATAAAGCTGTTTGTCGATGGGGTGAGGCCTCAAATGCCGCACCAAGAAGAGAAGCAGGTTGTGATGTTAAGAAAATTGCTCCAATGGTCATGAACAGATCAGTCCAGCCTGGCACCCTGAACCCTGGGTTTCTGGTGACTGTAAATATTGTAGCCTGAAGGCATTTTGCTTTGTAACATATGTTGGAGAGGCTTAATTTTTTTTTGATGTGTTCAGTAATAAGAAGAGCTACCCATATTTAATACTTACTGTGAGACAAACTTTGTATCAAGTGTCTTACATGCACTGACCCACTTATTTCCTCAGAGCAAATCAATCAGTTAATATCTTCCTCACTTGATGGATGAGGGATTTGAGACTTAATGCTCTAAGTAATCTCTCAAGCCAAGAAGTGGTGGAGCCAGGATTTGAACCCCGATTGATGTGAGAAGCCAAGGATGTGGCGATTATATTGTCCCCTCTTCATGAGCACACGGAAGGGCATCGGCTTGGCTACAAAGAGTAAGTGACTGGATGTATGGCAGACCACGGTGTGACCCCAGTTTTCCTGTCCCCCCTGGGAAGAGCCTCCTCTCCCACTTTTCCCTTTGTTGGATGAGGCTGAGTAGTACGGGATTCAAAGTAAATATTCACAATGGTTCTCTGGTCTTTAGAGAGAGATTTTCTAATTCTCTTCGGTTCTTTAGTTGAGACTTTTGCACAGACTTCAAATATGTGTACCATTCCAGGCAGGCCGAGGTTGTACAGGTATTCAAAAGCAGGCTGTGGATGGAAGGTGTGGTTGGTACCTCCCCGGAAGCCAGCAGGCCAAACTCTTTGCCGCGCGATGAAAGCAAAGGGTTTCCCGTGTGGAGCCAGAGGCAGGCAGCTTTGAGCTTTGATCAGTCTAGAGAAAGAGATGATGGCTAGTGCTGGCACGCCTCCCAGCTTGGTACCTCACTCCCTGACAGTCCTGCCTGCCTCTAACCAATCACATCTCAGTGTTTTCCCTTGAAAATCGTGGTAAAATACTTAAGAGTTTTTGTTTCCATGTAGACGTTAGTGCTGCATTAAAAAGGACCTTTAATTGGGAGAGAGAGGGAATGACTTCCGGAGCGGATACCTGCCATTCCACTCTGTCATCTGTACCCTGCTCTGGTTGAGCGTCTTTGGCAAAGGCAGAATGAGCTCTTAGGATTGCCCCTTGATTCTTTTCTGAAATTGCATTTCAATAGAACAGATCATCTTTAGGGTGAAAAAAAAAAAAAAAAAGCCTTGTATGTTCTGATCACAGATGCATGGGAAAGACACCAAATTTGCTTTCACTACAAGTTGAAGGTCTTCATCTGCCAAGTTGATTGGTTCCAAAAGCAGGTTCACTGTTGCCTGCCAGCGTTCCTCATATGAGCTGGCAGAAGCCAAACAACACATTTATGGCATCGGCTCTGCATCTCTGCATTGGAATCTTGTGGAGCGGAGTGTGAGGGGATGAAAAGGAACAGGGGAGCTTAAGTTGGTCTGAACTACACGACAACACTTGCCATGAAAATCAAACCAGATCCTCGCTGAGGGTCATTCGTCAAATTCCCTTCCTGTTTTCCTTTTCAGGCTCTTTGTTTTGTTTCCCTGATCCTTTGCCTGCAAGGCTCTTATGGAATCGGAAGTCAGGCAACACCACAGAAGAAAGTGAACTGAGCTTGTGGCGTCCCTGACTGAGCCAAACCCCAGAAACAGTGGAAATATCCACTGCCAGCCCGAGTCTGTGAGATTTCCAGCCTGCTAGCCAGACCAACAAGGTTTAGAGTGACGTGTGGGCCTCCTCGCTGTGAGCCTTTGCGAGGTTTGTGTTTATTATTTCACTCATCTGTCAGCGACATTGATTTTGAGGGTTAACCTTTCTTTTTTCAGAGCCATTAAGTAAATACACTTCCAATAATCCGCAAGATCTAGCTTTACAGGGTGTGAAATATTATACTAATACTTTCCCCTCCAACAGACATTAAAGTTCAGTCATAGCCAGTCTGCATTTGAGATTCTTCATTTGTTAAAGACCCTTAGGCTGCTGAAGGTCATAGTCAGTGGTGTGGAGGTTAATGGTAATCAGCCGGATCTCCCCTAATAAAAGGCTTTGGTTTATAGTATATGCCTGTCACGTAGCGTCCTCTCACTGTGGCTCGTTCCAAGCACCAATGTGTCATCACTGACCGCACAGTTGGGGAGAGATGCATGAATGGCTCTCGCCAGGTGCCGTGAGCTACCTTCAGCTCGCCTCTCCGGCTTTGTCTGGAGAGCTGCTGCACGGACACGCCGGTGCCCTTGGCCCTCTTGACGGGCAAATTGGGAGAAGGGGAAACTGATGACTCCGTGCCACCTACCTACGGAATTGTCTGTGAGATCCCTTACACCTTCTGTGCTTTCTGGGTTAACGCTTGTAGCTGCAGGAAAATTAAAGGAAAATCAAGACGTGTGTCTCTCTTTCTCTCTTTGCACGACTATTGAAAACACTAAGAAGAGGTTTCCAATCTGGGGCAGTGAGAGTTGACCATTTGAAGTTAAATTGGGACTGATTTCACACGTGCTCCCTAACTCTTAGATGAGGAAGTAATTCTATGGTCACAAGTGTGCTATGTGCTCCCAATTCAGGCCAAACCATGCCCGGCGAGGCATTTGTCTGTATTATATAAGATAAACTTATTAAGCTCTGACCTAATATTTCAGTCCCATTAGCCACGAGCCGGCAGCCTTTCTCACTACCATCTGAGGTAGCTCCGAGTAGGAGAAAGAATTCCCCAACCCATCTCTCACTATCAGTTCTGTATCACTGACCTCCTAGGCTAGGCAATGTTCCACGCTTTTAATGGACATTATCTCTCAACCTCTTTCAACCACGTAAGGTAAAGATTATCTGCATTTTATAAATGAAACTAACTGGACCCAGTGAAATTAAGTTGCCAAAGTTTACACTGATCATTAGAGCAGGGCTGGGATTCGGAGCCCATTCTCTCTGAAGTCAAAGCCTTTCCACCTCTTTCTAAGAAGGTATTGTCTCTTGTGTATATTGATTTGTATAAAGTGCTTCTTTAAGCCAAATTCTGAGCCAGGAATAGAAATGCCAGTCCTTGCGATGGATCTGGCAGCCTTTTTCAAAATAATCAAGTCCAGAGGAGAGGAATTCCAAGGAGTACAGAGGCAGTGGAGGCTGTTTGCTAGGGGCTCTGGCCGACGGATGCTCTGAGCCCCAGGGCCTCTCCCCCAGGGCGGGAAGGAGGCGCCTGCTACGGACATTCTCCCTGGCCTGGGGCCCATTGTCACAGTCAGTGGTAGGAGAAGAATGCTGCACGTTCCATCTGGGGTCAAGTTCTATGTCTGAAAGTGTAGTGATGCAGGCCTCAGAAACGACGAGTGATCATGTATGGGGAGGGAAGAGCAGGCCTCGAGTCCTCGGCTCCAGGGGAACCGCACAGGTTCTTTTTGTGCCTCCGAATCTCGATGAGCCGCCAAAGACTAACATTGCATCAAGTGATGACTCAATGGCATGATCTAAAGGCAAGTGATGAGAACTTCAGCAACGTCATGTATTCAGCTACCATTTATTAGAGATTTGTCCACCCGGAGTGGGGGAAAGGGCTTATTGTTGTGGTTGCATTATTTGAGGGATAGCTAAAGAAACCCTGCTTCTACTGAACATAATTTAGTAAATGTGGATGGAAAAATATCAGAACAAGGAGTCAACTTTAAAGCGTAGACTTAATGCTGTTGCTAACTTGTGTTATTTTGGAAAAGTTACGTAGCTTCTCTGAGTTCTCATTTCATCTTTAAAATGTGATTAGTATTACCTAACAAGGTAGTATAATAAGACTCAAATTAGTTATTATACATGCAAATGCTTGAAAAATTATTGATAGTTATGAAACAAATGAAAATTGGCATACATGCGTTGAATACATGCTAGGTGCCTGTAGAACATGAAGAGATATGTCATAGTCTCTGACACCAGACACCTTACAATTTAGTTACAAAGAAAGAGTACAAACACTTAAAAACTTAAACAACACAAGGGATGAATAATATACAAACTCTAGAAATGCCATGCAGTAGTTCATGGTTAATTTCCAAATGAATGCCTCTGTCAGTTGTCCTAGGAGCTTAGAGGAAGACAAAACAATTGATGAGTGTGATATGTAAAGTGTTTTGGAAGAGGAATAATTTGACAGGGGGAGAGAGAGAGGGAGAGGGAGAGAGAGAGAAATTGATAAGTCAAGGACAACCCAGAATGAATATTGAATATACAGGTGTATAGGACTGATCTTTGTTTCCCCAAAATTTGTAGGTTGAAGCCTTAACCCTACATGTGACTATGCTGGAGATTAGGACCTTTAAGGAGGTGATTGAAGTTAAATGAGATCATAAAGGTGGCACCCTGATTCAATAAAACTGGTGTCCTTATAAAAGAGGAAGAAATACCAGAGATAGCTTTCTCTGTCTCTCTCTGTCTCCCTCTCTTTGTCAGGAGGACACAGTGAGAAGGCAGCTATCTGCAGGTCAAGAAGAGAGCTCTCACCAACAACTGAACCCTGCCAGAACCTTCATCTTAAACTTTCTATTTTACTGTCCAGAACTACAAGAAAAAATGTCTATTGTTTAAGTTATCCAGTCTGTGGTGTTTTGTTATGGCAGCCTGAGTGGATGAAGGCAACAGGAACCGTGTAAATAAAAAAGAGAGGAGGAAGGGATACACAGGACTCTTTAAAAGTTGGTTTTGTGTTGTTGTTGTTTTTTAATTAACCTTTTGGCCAGTAAGTAGATAACCTTGGAGTTTAATGTTTGGAAAATGATAGACTGAAAAGGACATAGAATAAATCAGGGTCAGGTTGAAAGTGACTTTGAATGCCACTAAGAAGTTCACATTTTATCCTGTAGCAAACGTGAATGCACCTCAAATTTTTAGAGTGGACAATATGCTCAGTAGTAAAGCAGCACTTTAGCAAGAATAATCCTGTAAGAGTAAGAAGGCTGAATTTTAAAGAGCAGAGACACAAGGCAAAAGGTTGTTGTAATAATTCTTTTAGAGTTTAATGCTAAGTAAAAGATCATTTTTAATCTATATCAAAAGTGAGCTTGGTAACTCATCACATTCCTGTATTTCTGCCAAGAAACTCAGCAAATGCAGCAATTAGTTCCATCTTCTCATTTATTTGTTTCTCTTACTTTATGACATGGATTATCTATTTTTTAATACATGTTTCCCCACTATCAGAATAAATATAGAGCGTTCCTATGGAAATTTTTGTAAGCTGAAATGGTGTGAAGTGAATAAGCAATTACCTTAGGATGCATCTTGCAAATGGATGCGCAAAATAAATGAAGATAGAGCACAGACGCTCACAGACACAGTTCAAGTTCTGGCGGATGGATGCTGAGTGTATCCCGGGGAAGGGGCTTGGCGGGGCCCCTTCACTGCTCGGGGTGCCGCCTCCACAAAGCCTCACTGCAAAGTAAATGCGGAGCGCTGTTTTCACTTTTCACCTTTTTTCATAAAAGCAAAAATTCTCTTCAGATTTCTCTTGTTTAGCGAATACAGGCACTAATGTAGGTCTTTTGTAAAAGTGAAGTGGCTAAAAAGAAGCTTCAAAAAGTGAAAGATACCTGTAGCTCTATTTATTAATTCAACAAATATGTATCAAAATCTACCAAATGTCAAGCTCTGTTCTAGGCGAATGAAGATTCCCTGCTCTTATGAGCACATCTTCTAAGAAAGAATAAACATAATAAACAGGAAGTCATATATATTAGAAGTCATATAGTATGTAGTATATAACTATTATACACCTCAAGGATATACTAAAGAGCTTTTACATGCCCTCTATGAAAAAAAAAAGAAAAACTAGAGCAAGAAAAGTGAATTTAGATAGTGTCAGGGGAGAATAGATGGCAGTTTTAAATATGATGGTCAGGGTAAGCCTTACTGAAAAGGTGACCTCTAAGCAAAGACTTGTACCTGCATCTCATATTGTAAGTCAATATGAACATTCTTTTTAAAGAAGGAGGGTTTTAAATAATACACAAAAAGAAATTTTCAGTAGTTAATCACGCAGTGATAGAGGCTTAGGCCAGTGTTTTAGTGGTGGGGAAAAGAGATCAATGTAAGAGAAATTGTTAAAAATAATTGTTAGTTAAATGACTAACTCACCCTTCTCTTCTGTTCTCCATATTTAGAAAGGTGAGTGAGGTTTCAGACTTTAATGAATGGAAGACTTACAGCTTCATTCATGGAGGTAAGGCTTTCAGTGAATGATGGTCATGCACTTGTGAAATCTATGACCCTTGCTGAAACCAAACCAAAAGAACAACAAAAAAAGAAAAAAATATAAAAGGACATTTTATTTGCAGTGAAAATGGAAAACAGCTACTTCCCTAAACCACAGTCTTTGAAGAATATCTGCCAAACATTCTGAAATTCAGATGAATCAAGGAAGGTTGCTGAAAGCCAAAACAAATGAATATCTTCACATCTTGAATGAGGTATAGAATTCTCTAAAAGTAAATGAGACCCCTCACGGAGTGTGGGTGGGCTGCAGTAATAAACATCCCTGTGGGATGTAGGTTTCTTTGAAATCTGGGCTCCTAAATGGCAAAAGTCATCTGGATGTGAAGTGAAATTAAGAAGAAACAGAAAATACTAGCTCCTGATTAAAGCCAATGGGTCATACGATAAATACATTGAATAACCTATCAGAAGATGAACAGGATGCTTAATTTTGAGCTACACAAACCTGTCTGGATCATCTGTTCACCTGAGGAGACATGTGCCACCAAGACATAGGATGAAAAATATACACTGATGATGTGTGTAAGGTAGCACATCTCATTTCAAATTGCCAGTGGCCCCAGATTACTTCTGCTACTCTGTAAATTATTCTTGAATGAATAGTAGAAACAGAACTCTACTCATTCAAAAATGAGTCATAGGACTTGCACTTCTGTCTAAGGTGGATAACAGGGGCCAGACTTCCCCTTCACCAAAATATATGACACATGGGTTTTGAGCTGTTAGATACCAGGCAATGAAAGATAATGTTCATGTAGAGTCAAGAAACAAACAAGGCCGGCTGTGACCGCCGTGGATGCACTGCTGAGTTGGGTTGCTTCCCAGAGCAGCAGACTTGGAAGGGTTTCCAGTGCTGGCTGGGGCCGCCTGGCCTGTGGGGCAGGGCAGGGCAGGAACTGCTTTAGAGGGGCCAGCTGGCTGGGTGGATTGGGCAGGGAAATTCCTCAGTGGAACCCTGGGGAGGGGCACACGGGGTGAGCTAGGTGGTGGAGAGTGACAGAAATGGTGGCAGCCAGTGTCGGGCCAGCGGGGTGAGAGTATAGTGAAAAAACAAATGGTGCCCACCCGCACCTCCTTCCCCAGAGAGAGATCTACCAGATCCCTGTCCCTCCAGCACATGCCCTAAAATTAGTCACTGTATCTCCATTTCATAAGAGGCAGGTGCTTTTCAGGCTGCTGCCTCTGGGCTGGGAATCAGAGTGAGTGAATTTGCACTCAAGCCCCTCAAGACCAGATTCTCAGTTTCCATAGCCCTAAGGTTCTCCCAGACAGAAGCCCCTCTGGTTTTCAAAAGCGAACGTGATGAGAGCTCATCTTCCCAGTGCAGGATCCTCCAGGCTGAGGGTCCTGACATGGGGCTCAGACTCCCTGCTCCTCGGGAGGACCTCCATTGTTGTGATGTCCCTCCTGCTATGGTCACTGCTCCAGGGGTGTGGGTTCTACCTAGACTTCACCTCTGCCCCCTCCTACCCGTCTCGATGTGGCCTTTACTTTACATCCTTAGTTGTAGAAAATCTGTTCTGTTAGTCTTCATGTTATTCTCAGAGAGAGTTGTTCTATATGTAGTTGTGTTTCTGGTGTGTCCATGAGAGGAGGCGAGCTCAGGATCTCCCTACTCCACCATCTTGATTTGACCCCTGGGTAAATGTACATTTTTCTTATCTACATCTCTTTAAAAGCTAATCAATTGTTAAAGGCAAAAAAATTTTTTTCAGTGTATTTTGGGGTTTATAATGCACGTAGAATTGAATGTATGAAAATGAAAACACAAATTCCAAATTAAAATAATGACAGGCCACTACCTACCCATTATAACGGTTAAAATTTTTTAAAAGAAAACTGACAATAACAAATGCTGATGAGGATGAAGAGCAACAGGAACTCTAGTCTTTGCTGGAGGAAATGCAAAATGGTACCACCACTCTGGAAGACAGTTTGGCAGTATCTTAGAAAGCTAGACTGTAGTCTTAGCATATAATTTAGCAATTGTGCTCCTAGATTTTACCTAATTGATTTAAAAACTATGTTCACACAAAAACCTTCACACAAAGGTTCATAGCAGCTTTATGTGCAAATCAAAACTACATTGAGCTATCACCTCACACCGGTCAGAATGGCCATCGTTAACAAGTCTACAAACAATATATGCTGGAGAGGGTGTGGAGAAAAGGGAATCCTCCTACACTGTTGGTGGGAATGTAAATTGCTGAAGCTACTATGGAGAACAGTATGGAGGTTCCTTAAGAAACTAAAAATAGAGCTACCATATGATCCAGCAATCCTACTCCTGGGCATATATCAGGAGAAAAACATGGCTGGAAAGGATATATGCACCCCAATGTTCATTGCAGCACTGTGTACAATAGCCAAGACATGGAAGCAACATAAATGTCCATCGACAGAAGAATGGATAAAGAAGTGGTACATATATACTGTGGAATATTACTCAGCCATTAAAAGCAATGAGATAATGCCATTTGCAGCAACATGGATGGAACTGGAGATTATCATACTAAGTGAAGTGAGTCAGACAGAGAAAGACAAATATCATATGATATCACTTACATACAGAATCTTTAAAAAAAAATGATACAAATGAACTTATTTACAAAACAGAAACAGACTCACAGACTTAGAGAATGAACTTATGGTTACCAGAGGGGAAGGGTAGAGGGAAGGGATGGATTTGGAGTTTCAGATTGGCATGTACACACTGCTATATTTAAAATAGATAACCAACAAGGACCAACTGTATAGCACAGGGAACTCTGCTCAATACTCTGTAATAACCTAAATGAGAAAAGGATTTGAAAAAGGATAGATACATGTACATGTATAACTGAAGCACTTCGCTGTACACCTGAAACTAACAAAACATTGTTAATTAACTATGCTCCAAAATAAAATAAAGATTTAAAAAAACAAAAAAAAGCAAAAAATATTTTAAGCTTCAAAGCACTGAATAAATTCTGAGATGTGATTTGTGAGGAAAAATAAATAAATAAAAACTATGGTCACATAAAAATTTTCATGCAAATGTTCATAGCAGCTTTATTCATAATCATCAAAAACTGGAAGCAATCAAGATGTTCTTTAATTGATGAATGGATACACGAACTGTGGTACTTTCATACAACAGAATATTATTCAGTAATAAAAAGAAATGAGCTATCAAGCCATGTAAAGATATGAAGAAAACTTAAATGTATATTGCTAAGTGAAAGAAGCCAGGATGAAAGTGCTACATATTGTATGATTCCAATTATGTGATATTCTGGAAAATACAAAACTACAGAAACAATAAAGTGATCATTGGCTGCTAGGAGTTTGGGGAGAAGACGGAAGGAAGAATAAGTGAAACTTAGGAGATTTTTAGGGCTGTAATACTGTTCTATATGATACCATCATGGTGGACACAGTCCATTATTTATTTTTCTAGACCCATAGATGTGTACTAGATTTTTATACATGCCATTTAAAAGTATCTTTTAGGAGACTGAAGGATTTGAGGAAGGAATGCAGACTATGCCAGTGAAATCTGTTTTACAAATGTATGAAACAACCTCGCTGAAGTAGATGCATGGAATAGGTGCTGATCTCAGTATCTCTGGAAGTGTGTAGAGCCTGTAAGACAAAAGGCAAAAGGAACTACAAATAATTACTGCACTCTTGTTGATAAAGTTGTTTCCTACGGGACTATGGTTGACAATTTTGATGCTTGTGTATGGGAATGGGAACATACAATAAATATATGGTAGAAGCCAGGTTTCTCCCAGTTGGAGTGGGAAATTACAGGTTAGGAAAGGAAGAGGTTGAATGATCCACGTGGCAATGGATTAGAATTGGAGACATCAGTATACATTTACATTTAGCTTAATGTAGATACATATAGTTACATATAGAAATATTTATAGATATGTGTATATACACAGGTTCATATAAACACAGAGCATACTTTTTTCTCTGTCAGCTGAGAAGGCCTAAAAGGAATGACAACAAGCACATCCAGCCCAAGATCTTGTTTTCTAGTACATCCTCTAATAAAAGGAACAAGTGCTTCATGGAGAAATGACTGATTCTAGAACTGGGCAGAAAATATCCATGATGAACTTAGAGCATCTTGTAGTGCCAGAGAGTAAGGAAATGCTTTAAAAAAAAACAAAAACAAAACCCTCACACATTGATGGGGTACGCCAGAGGAGCTGAGGAGACAATTAAAAGAGCTCCCAGTGGCCAAAACTGGAACAATTTGAGCAAAAAATTAAGTAAAGCAGTGTTGGATTATAGCCCAAAGTATAAAATAAATATCCGTGAGTCCATAATAATACAAATAAAATTAATTGGATAAAATGATAAGTGAGGGAGAAGAGACAAATGTCCCATGCAGAAGAATTCCAAACAATTTACATAGCTACACTGTCCTCAAGGATGTAGTACCCCACTCCTTAGGTGTGGGCTGCACATAGTTTCTTCCATTCAAAGTTTACAGTGTAGAAAGTGGGAAAAACAGGGTAACTTTGTAGTAAATAAACCTGACCACCACTACCTCAGCCAGATAATCAAGGCCAACACAACAGTCATAAATGATATTGATAATATGTACACTTGATGCAATGAAAATGGCACTTTACCTCCCAATAACCCATAACCCCAGACATGTCATAAGAAAAGCGTTAGACAAATCACAATAGTGGGGCATTCTTCAAAATGCCTGACTGGTACTCCTCAAAACTTCCAAGGTCATCAAAAACAAGGAAAATCTGAGAAAGCCTAAGAAGACATGACAACTCACTCAGCTCTCTGCCTCCTGCTGGTCCTGGTGAGGAAGGAACAGAAAGGATACCCATTGCCCAAGCTGGGAATTATTGCTCGATCAGCCCGTCCCATGTGAGAAATAGCTGTGGCTATTGCTCAGTTTCTAGGTTACAGCACTTCACACCATGGACCCCAGGAAAGAATGGGGCAAAGATCCCAGAGCGTTTAGGGAACACCGACCTCATGGGAACCAAAACTGCCTGGACAGCAATAATAATAACTGCTGACACTTATTGATAACTTACTATGGGGAAGCTACTCTTCTTTGTGATTTTTATGGATTTACCTCTTTGATACTTATTTTTTAAAAACCCATTAGGTGCATATATTATTAAATCCATTTTGCAGATGGGGAGACTGATACTAGGAAGTTACAAATGGTTCCTGAATAGAGTTAATAAGAGTATCTTATTAAGGGCAAGCAGCAGTTTGAAAGTAGCATAAGATTTTATTTTTGAGAATATCTTATTGTTTTTAATATTCTTTTGCCTTTCTTCTCCAAGAAAAGAATTAATTTATAAATATAAAATTTCTCTAATTTCATTTCTGTTGTCAAATCCGTGAGTAATTTGTGCAGAAACTGGGAGCCCTTTGGGGGGGGGGCATCTATACTCACTTTTGTGTTCCCAGTGTCCAGAATATACTTAATAATGTTTTTGAAGTGTTAATATTTTCTAAGAAAATAAGAGCATCTTATGGGGTTAATTTTCATAGGAAGCCCCAGAAATAATTGTTTTCACTAATGAGTCTAATCCAACTACTATATACTTAAGACTTGAGCTTGAATCAATGCTAAGGCCCTTCTCTTACAGTTAATTGAATAAAATGTCTGAAGCTTCAGACTTGCCTAACCTTCAATTCCCTTTACTGCTCTAGCTTTATTGCTTCTAGAACAACTATCTCTATGTGTTCTCCCACTGGGAGTGCTCTCACATAATTTACTTCTCCCTTCCCAGAATTACAAATGCTAAAAACTGGAAATGATCTTGTCTGGGGCATGTGAATATATGTGCTCATGAGAAATCAACCCAGCTGGGAATATCCACTCAGGCCATAACTTTAAATCCACTGTGTGCTAAGGCTCTATGATAGAGTGAAGGCTGCATATGGTAACAGAGCCATTGTTTCCCCCAATTTCTGATTCTTATCCAAGCAAACCCACTGTGTTCTAATCTATTATGTTGTCATAAGAAACATGCAACATTACAATCTGGTACATCTCTAAGTGTCTTTAGGGGATTCTTTGTTTCTGTCAATTTCTTGGCTTTTTCCTATAAGTCAGATGGATATAACTACCTAAAGCAGAACTCCTGGGGAAATCTCTCCATGATCAGACTTGTGGGAAAGTTCAGGACCAGGTGGTGTTAAAGAAATTATGATAATTTTCCACAGATGCCCTTTAAACAAGCCAGCCTCCTGGAATACGAGAGAAATAGGATTTGTGTCCTAGCCCTCGTAAAGCCATGTCTATGACTCTAGGTCTAGAAGGCAGGTGTGTGTGTGTGTGTGTGTGTGTGTGTGTGTGTGTGTGTGTGTGTGTGTGTGTGTGTGTGTGTGTTTCTGGTACTTCAGTAAGCAAAAGCAAAATTACTTCAGCACAGGACCTTTCCTCTTAGGTTCTACCTGCTGTCATCCAATGAAACTTTACATATTTACAGTTTTGTCTGTGATTATATAGCTTATCATTATATAGCTTATCATTGTGATTACATAGCTTATCATTCAGTTATATACGGAACCGAACTTGAGTCCACTCGCCTGCCACACAGCAAAGCCAATTTACTGACACCGGCTTGTGGTGAAGGAAAGTACAGCATTTTTTTGCAGGGAACCAAGCAAGGAGAATGGGCAGCTCATGCTTAAAAAACTCAAACTCCCTGATGGCTTTCCGGGAAGGGTTTTTAAAGGCAATATTTGGGGGTGAGGGCTGCAGGGGGCATGACTTTCTTCTGATTGGTTGGTGGTGAGGTAACAGGGTGGTGTTTCAGGAATCTTAATCATCAGCCTTCTGGTTCCCACAGTCTGGTGTCTAGTGCTTGTGGTCAGCACATTGTCACCATCCTCCTCGCTGGTGGCAGGCAGAGGGAAGCGGGGTGGGTGTCTAGTTCCTGCAGAACAACTCAAAGATATGTGTCAGATTGTTATGTATGTCCCTTGAGGAAGAATTAGGACTCTTTTGTCACTGAACTATTGTCATTACTTTTCTTGTTTAACTACTTTTCCTTTGTTTCTGCATTCCCTTACGTCCCTAATTAGTAACTGCTTGTACCGGGGCTCTTTGGAACTCAGGGAAGACATAGAAGACTAAAGCCTTCTTCTACAAACAAGAAATGGGGAGAGGGGTAGCATGGAGGGGCTTTTGTCCTCAGGAGCGCCCTGCAGAGTCCTGCTAGTTTTTTTAAGGTCTCATGTTGTGTTTCTAAAAATTCAGTTATGTGGGGATTTAGAAGAAACTTTTATGTGACATCCATTTGCTGCAATGCCAGATTAGAGATTTCTTTTTAGGCAGATAAATTTAAATATTGCTTGGCTTTGCACCCTCACATTCACTTCTTCCACCACAGCATTAACATTATAAGAAACTTTATCTCAAGTAGGAAAATGGCAAGTTTTTTTGTTTTTTTTTTTGCAAGAACTTAATCATGGAAGGCTTATTCACAGATGCACATGAATCAGAATATGCCTTCTAATCATGTAGAGAAGTTCATCTCATCTCCCTTAGCGTCTTACAAGCTTATGTGAGTCCCAAGTTAAAAGAAAAGACAAATTCTATTGCTGGCCTGGTCTTTTACAAATCTACCCAAACAGATTAGAAAAAAGATCTATCAGTAATCCAAGAACCCTGGAATATGGAAATTCTCAGATGGCTGCAACTGTGAGCTTTCTCCAACTCGCGTAGCTTAGCAGCCAACTGATTCCACCAGGGAAACATCTAAATACCTGGCTCTTCTCTCTTATCCCCTGCACCCAACTGGTCAGAAAGTTCAAATTAACTCTTTAACATAGGTTTTACCCTTCCATCCAAACTACCATCACTTCAGTCCACGCCTTCCCATCTCTTTTCTGGGCTTTTCCACAGTCTACTTCTATCAGTGCTGATCCAAGTCTTCTTTTCATGGAGTTGCCAGTAACTTTCCTCAGAAAATAAATACAAATGTTACTGAACGCAAGTTCTTGTGACTGATGCACAGTGAGGCCAAATAAACCAAAACGTTGGAGTTCAGAGCAGAGAAAGGTTTATTGTAGGGCCAAGCAAGGAGAACTGGTGGGGCATGCCTCAGATAACCCCAGACTCCCCGAAGGGTTTCAGCAAACCATTTTCAAAGACCAGGTGAAGGGAGAGGGGCTCGCAAGGCGTGTAATCAGCTCATACACAAGTCTCTGATTGGTTTATGTTGAGGTCACAGGGCATCATTATTCCTTAGGTGCCAGTAGGTCTGGGGGCTCATGATCATCAAGTAGTTAATTTCTTCCCTTTTGGTGGTGGTTTCAGCATCTGTAAAACAACTCAGGACGTGTGCACCAGATATATTATCTAGGTACTTCAGAGAGGAGCTACAGCAGAGGATAAGGGGGAAGGGTCCATCCCGGAAAGACCCCATAGGGTCCTGCTTGGTTACACAAAAAACAAAAACAAAAATTAACCATGTTACTTCTCTAAGAAACACTCTTAGCAACCTGTTGTCAATGCCTGTCATGCCTCTCAATTTGAGGATCTTGTGTGTCTCCAGAGACAAAGTGGAGGTACTCTGTGACCCAGAGCCGGGACACTTTTCTGGAATGTCCATTCGGCCAAAATTCAGAGCCAACATATTGCCTGCCTCTTGGGCATCAGGCGTAGTAAATTTTCCTTGATAACTTATAATTTCACATATTATCAGATTAAAAACCATAACAAAAAATTAAAGCCAATGAAACAGATGATTGCAGGTAAATTTGACTTTTTCACCGGGAAGCCTTAGGCTACAGTCTCAGGCTCCCTCGAGCATGGAAGTGCCCTTCCTCTACTGTTAGCAGTACTTTGGAAAATTATAAAAACAAATTTCTCCACTGGGACCTCAAAGTTCTTCAAAATCGACTCAGATTACATTTCCATTGTCGTCTATCAGCTTTCCACTGTTTTACAGATATAAAACAGAGCCTTGCACAAAGTTCAGCCCTGTAGGTGTTGTGAAATCTGCTTTCAATGTCCTTCACCTTCTCTTTCTCAGACTCACATTCATTCTTCAATATTCATTTCCCGTATCACTTCCATGGGAACTTATTTTAATTCCCTCAATCCAATTAGCTGCTTGCTTTTTGTCTCACAGAAAAAACTTGATCACAATTTTTTTTGCAGATTTGTGTCAGGAAGAATTGTGACAGACCTGAGGGCAGTTGGGGCAGAGATTCGCTCATATCCTTTATAGTGAACTCTTCTAGGTTGTCTGTGCTTTTCACATCTCTGAGCTGTTTAAGACTTTTAATAGTGCAAATGATTCTTTTCAGGAAATACAAACAAATTGGGTCCTTGTGGAACGTATTCAATAGTTGACTCTTGTCCTGTGGATAGACCAGTGTTACATGGACTTATAGATGTGTTTTAACATTCCTTGTTGACTATATTTGTATAGTTTTTTAAAAAAATTATGCTCTGAACTGATTGTAACACCTTACTGATTCCCTTATTAATTAAGAAATTTAATAAAATCTTTTACATTTGCTCATTTTACATTTTTGAGAGCCGTGCTTTTATCTTTTAAAAAACACTATCCTGGACTTCCCTGATGGTACAGTGGTTAAGAATCTGCCTGCTAATGCAGGGGACGTAGGTTCAAACCCTGGTCCGGGAAGATCCCACATGCCGCGGAGCAATGAAGCCCGAGCGCCACAACTACTGAGCCTGCGCTCTAGAGCCCGCGAGCCACAACTACTGAAGCCTGCGTGCCTAGAGCCCGTGCTCCGCAACAAGAGAAGCCACTGCAATGAGAAGCCTGTGCACCACAAGGAAGGGTAGCCCCCGCTCGCTGCAACTAGAGAAAGCCCACGCGCAGACAATAATAAATAAATAAATTGGAAAAAAAGAAAAACAACCCACTATCCTTTAACATGCATATACTTTAGTATTATAATTGCTATTTCTTCCACTAAATTGCAGTTTCCTGAGAAGCTTGATTAGTGCTTAATACATGTTAAGCAAAAGCAAAGAATAAATGCATTCATTTTGTGCTTTTGGATGTGACCAGAAATAAGGAGAGTCAGTAACTCAGTTGTTCATCACATTTTTAAAAGTACAGACCTCTCTTGAGAATCTATTGAAAGTGTGAAACTTCTTACCAGAAAAGTGCACTTATGTGTAGACAAACAACACAATTGTAGGGGAGCAGAATTTACCACCTCAAAATATGTGTCTTCTGCATAAGGATTATTTTAGGCTGGTTATTGTTTAAGAAACAGCAGACATGGAAGGAGCTCTGAAAATCAAAGAGAAGTTACCCTTTTGTAAGAGCCATTTACAGTACAAGGAAAACCTCCGTTTATGAGTGTCTCCTTCCCTGTACCAGGAAGAGGGGAATGACCTTATCTCTAGAAACTCTTATCAATGGCCAAGGCAAGGACTTAAATCTGCCTAACAACCTCACCCTAGTTTCCTGTGCTTTTCGTGGTCACCTCCCGTAACGGACTCCTGTTTCCTCAACATCTTCTTTTGTCTTCAGCTGAAGATAGTTTTAAGATGATGACCTTGCACACTTGGGCAAGTTACTGTTTTCCTGGGTCTCTCCCATGTTGTATAGGAGATACACATGTTATTAAACTTGGGTTTTCTCCTGCTCATCTGTCTTATGTCAATGTGATGATGAGACCAGCCAAGGAACTTAGAAGGGAAGAAGGAAATTTTTTCCTCTCCAACACAGTGCATGTAATTTTAGTGATTTAATGGTATTTCCAAGTTCATTCAGGCCCCACCCGCCTGTTAAAAACAGCTTTAAACGCTGTGAGTTGTTTAAGCTTTGTAAAGTGAGCCACGTCGGAACTCCATATCCTCAGTTTTATCGCTTCAGCTAAGAAAAACAGTTCAGCAAAACAAAACAGCAGATTCTGTCTCACTTTATTATCACTGTGTTATAATAGTCATAACAGCAAACATTCTTTAGTTTATGGCAGAGAAGCTTTGAAATATTCCTATTCTGAGCCAGTTCCTCCACAGTTGCTTAAGAACAAATGACTATAATTCAGATACATGGATAAAGATGATACATGCAGAATATGGATGCCATAAAAAAATACAAAGAGCTACAGCTTTTGGAAAGAAATCAAATACCCAGTTAGAAAAAGGACTAGGGACATTTGCCTTCTCAAGATGTTTTATTTTTGTGAGAAACATGTTAGGAGTTGATGAAATAAAATTCATATTTTGAGGCAAGACAAGAGAAAATTAAATAAAAATTTGTTTACTGCCTGTTTGGGCCTCCCCTCTCCCCTCTGGTGTGCATCGTGCATCTGCTTTACACCTTAACCAGACCTCCCCAGTGGCAGAAATACCTGCTCAACCATAAAGAGCAACGTTCTCCTAACGTCAACGAGACAGCTCCTTAAAAGATAACATTCCTTCTTGATCTTGTAAGGGGCCACGTGAGGCTTAGCTCTGGACGGTGTAAAATGTCAATAATACGTCATTTAATGTGCTGCCCTCTGTCTCCAAAAACTTACATAACTGTGCTTTGACTTCTAACAGGCGGAACAATTCTCGTTGCTTTCTGTGATGCTCTTCCCAGGTTATAATCCTCAAATTTACCTAAAGTAAAGTTTTCCATTTCTTTCTCAGATCGACTGATTAATTTTTTGTTGACACTTGTAGTACCAAATGTGTGACTGAGCCTCCAATAAAAGTAGTGACAACTAGGCAACTTGAAGGGACTGATCAAATGTATGGTCCTATAAGATCAATGATTGTAATAGTGTAACTCTGGATATGGGAAGAAGCAACAAGGGGAACCCTTTCCAGGACCATTACAGACTAGTAAGACAGGCAGCCCAGAGGCTTTTGGCTACTATTGACATGGCCTAGTCCAGTAACAGCACACTGAGTGGCCCATCAATGAAATCCTTGCCTGACCTGGGAATAAGCATTCCTAGCACCATGAGACAAACTGGTCATGAAATACCTCCCAAATCTTGGTAGAAATTAAGACCAAAAGGGAGGGGATTATAAAATAAAGAATGTTGCCCACCACCCAGTTCTACAAGAATCAAGTCATTAGCCATGGCAGTTGCTGACCTATAGCACATGCTGAAAGGGATTCAGGGTGAAAATCAGGATGAGGCACTCTGTGCTCTAGGAAAACTGGCAGAACTGGCCCTCGGATAGTTGCATATTTTCAGGAGAAAATTTTATGAGCCCAGTTTTTCCTATCTTCCCATACTTAGAAAAGCATTAAAGCCATTAACTAAGATATCTGTTCTTCGAGACTCATAATAACCTTCTATCCAAATGTGTGCCTCATTGCACACACCCCTTCACCAAAATCACATATACACTGGCTTCTCCCTCTATTCTTTGGAAGCCCTCAGAGCTTTTTGAAAGACTGTCACCTGGGTTAAAATCCTCAGATTGGGGTTTCCCTGGTGGTGCAGTGGTTAAGAATCCACCTGCCAATGCAGGGGACACAGGTTCGAACCCTGGTCCGGGAAGATCCCACATGCTGTGGAGCAGCTAAGCCTGTGCGCCACAACTACTGACCCTGTGCTCTAGAGCCCGCGAGCTACAACTACTGAGCCCGTGTGCCACAACTACTGAAGCCCGCGTGCCTAGAGCCTGTGCTTCACAACAAGAGAAGCCACCGCAATAAGAAGCCCGCGCGCTGCAACAAAGAGTAGCCCCCGCTCGCCACAACTAGAGAAAGCCTGCGCGCAGCAACAAAGACCCAACACAGCCAAAAAAATTAAAAAAAAAAAAAAAGGAAATCCTCAGATTGGCTTGAATAAAATTTTCCATTTCTTTCTTAGACCTATTGATTAATTTTTTTTATGGACAGGATTCTATGCATACTGTTCTGGGAAGTTACATTATCTGGTGAAGAAGAAAATAAAAGCCAAGTCTCCTAGCTAACTTAGAAATATAGGCTCTGCTCACTATTATTACCTCAACATGATATTCTTGTTTATAAAAATGAATATTTAACATCCTAGGGAGACTCTTAACCAATATAATTGGATAGTAACCCAAAGCTTAGTTAATCATTCTCCTTATCTTCAAAGAGAATGCTTAGTTATAGTGGAATAGATAAGATTCATTCCTTGTTGTTGGAAAGGAATTCTATATTGTTAACTTTATGCATTATTTATATGGTGTTCTTACTTTTTACTTCCTTTGACTAAAATGAAATGAATAAATATATACTGAACTTCATCCTGAGCATGGCAATTTGACGTCATTTTCTGTTCTTGAGTTAACCTTTGTGGTATCTGTGGAGCTGACTAGCAACAGTTCAAGGGAATGCAACAGCCCTGCTTGCGGAAAAATCATGCCCAGGAAGCAAACACCATTTTAAGGCATTTTGGAAGTAATATAGTCCATTGAAAGTGGTTTCATGTACTCGCTGTTATGATCCAATTACAGTTCTCTTTAGCAAAATCTATAGCTTTAGAGCTTATTAAATCATGTATGTTAGTAAAGCCTATTTTCAAATTTTGATGCTTTTTTCTTAATCGAGTTAGGATCTATCAAGTCGCTTATTGAGTTCTGATTTAAATTGCTATGGTCAGGGCTTCCCTGGTGGCGCAGTGGTTGAGAATCTGCCTGCCAATGCAGGGGACACGGGTTCGAGCCCTGGTCTGGGAAGATCCCACATGCCACAGAGCAACTAGGCCCGTGAGCCACAATTACTGAGCCTGCGCGTCTGGAGCCTGTGCGCTGCAACGAGAGAGGCTGCAATAGTGAGAGGCCCCCGCACCGCGATGAAGAGTGGCCCCCACTTGCCGCAACTAGAGAAAGCCCTTGCGCGGAAACGAAGACCCAACACAGCCATAAATAAATAAATTTTTAAAAATTATTAAATTGCTATGGTCATTTCAAGGACTATATTCAATGACAGAATATAAATTAGATACTATTTATTCCTCCGTGCCGTCTAATACTTGGTGAGCCAATGAAAGGATCCTCCTTCCTAGATAGTTTGCTAAGCATTTATAAGAATAGAACAAAGTTAGTAGTACTTCTATTTATATACATAGTCAGCCTATTAAATTTTTATTTCTATTTCCTCCTCTCTCCTGATGAGTTCAAGGAAAATCAGTGAGAGTTTTCTCAGCTTGGGAGAGGGTGAGGAGGGTGTTGCTTTTTTTAGATGCCTAGGATATAGCAGAGATATTCAGATAGGCAATCAGCTGATCCTCCAAGTGTGGATCAAAGGTCACTTTTCAATAAAAGGCCTCATGAAACAGATATTCTCATGGATATTCATTCTTTGTTCTTCGGCCCAGACCCATTATTCTTTTTCTTCATCTTCTTTCGCTTTTTGGGGAAGTTGCCTTCCAGATTAGCCTCTTCTCTCAACACTTAGGTAATTGTTGCAATAGTTACAGTGATATGTTCTCGTTAGGTGAGTAATCAACCGACTAATTACATGAACTATTGCGGTATTTGGATAGTTGAGCATTTTATCGTCCCCTTCTTGCCCCTTTGTTTTTCAAGTATTCTTAGATTTCTAATTGCTGGCTGTGTGTAATTTTGTTATGTGAGTTTTCCAAGTACTATATTAACAGCTCTTATCTATGTTCCCTTTTATACCTCTTCCCTTAAGAACTGCCTCCAAACTCATGTTTTCAATTAATATGTTATATTTAGGTGGGTCTCAAAACTGCAGGGTTATGGACTGAATTGTGTCTGCCCCAAATTTATGTGTTGATTTCCCAAATCCCAGAACCTGAGAAGATAACCACATTGAGAGATAAGGTCTTTAAAGAGGTGATTAAGTTAAAATAAGGCTGTGAGGGTCAGGGTCTAATCCAGTAGGACTGGTCCTTATAAGAAAAGGAAGAAACACCAGAGTGTACGGTACAGACAAAAGGCCACATGAGGACACAGCTAGAAGGTGACCACCTGCAAGTCAAAGAAAACCCCTCGGAAGAAACCAATGCTGTGCTATCATTTGAACTTGTCCCCACAAATTCCCACGTGAAATCCTAATCCCCAAGGTGATAATATTAGGAGGCAGGGCATTTGGGAGGTGATTAGGTTATGAAAGGGATGAATGGGATTGGTGCCCTTAAAAAGGAGACCCCGGAGAACTTGCTTGCCCGTTGCACCACATGAGGACGGAGGAAGAAGTCACAGTCTGCAACCCAGAAGAGAGGGTTCACCAGAACCCAACTGTGCTGGCACCCTGATCTTGGACTTCCAGCCTCCAGAATTGTGTAGTTACAGTGATAGCAGCCTGAATGGACTAAGATACCTGCTGATACCTTGATCTAGTACTGCTCATCTCTAGTACTTGAAAAACCAAGTTCCTGTGGTTTAAGCCACACAGTCTGTGGTATTTTGTCATAGCAACTCTAGAAAACTAATACTAATAATAAGCTGTAGCTTTACATTTCTAGAAATCTTCCGAATATCTTCAACACCTCCCAGTTCAATTCCAGATGATTTCTACATATTTGGTATGGTCTTTAGCATTATCTTCTTCCCAATGAGGCTTGAAATTCCTGAGCATCTCTTCTGACTGGTATCCTGAAATACAATCCTGACACTAACCACCTGGTTTAACCTGTGTCACATTCCACAGGTTAAAGGGCGTGGCCCCCAACAGAACTATCCTCACTTCAAACACCAGCCACACTTTAGGGTCTCCAGGTTACCCACACTTCTGTCCAGTTGGATACAACGGTTCTTAGGATTCCCTCAGGTTCAATAATTTGCTAGAACGACTCAGAGAACTCAGGAAAGTGTTATGATTACAGCATTATTATAAATAATTCAAATCAGAACCAGCCAAGTGAAGAGACACATTGGGCAAGGTCTAGAAGGGTTCCTGATGCAGAGCTTCTGTGCCCTCTGTCTATGGAGTTAGTATTCATCACTTTCCCACAATGGCTTCACCAACCAGGAAGCTCCACAGAGCTTCAGCATCCAGAGTTTTTATTGGGATTTCACTATGCAGGCATGACTGATTGAATCATTGGCCACATGACTGAACTCAATCTCCAGTCCCAACTTTCTAATCACATGGTCTGTTCTTTCTGGTGATCAGCCCCAAACCTGAGTCACCTCATTTCTTAGCATAAATTCAGGTGTGATCCCACAGGCTCATGAATAGTAAAGATACTCCTATTACTTAGAAAATTCCAAGGATGCAGAATCTTCCTTCCAGGAAACAGGGATAAATGCCAGTCAAGTTCTTTATTTTACAACTGCAATCTTTGACTTTATTCTTATTTTGTGACACAATACTCAATTAGTTACCATATTGAACAGTTTATTAAATAATCCAGTAATTCTCAGACACTGTGTCTTATTTCCAAGCTACTTCAGACTCTATTATGCCTTGCTTAGACTATTGCAATGGCTTCCAAAATAGTTATTTCTCTTTCAGTTTGCCACTGTCCCTATTCTAAACACCACAGTCAAATTAATTTTCAAGGCAAATTTTCAGTTGTTTTGCTACATTTCCAAAAACTCTCTGCTTTTCAAAAATAAATCCTATTTTTTCAATCAAAGTTTTCTATCTGACCTTGCCACACAGTTACTGCCTTAACTTGAAAATGAACTACTACTTAATTTTTACAGACACATTATAATTACCTACAGGCAACATAGTATAGTGTTTACTGGAGTGAATTTAGAATCAGATAGATCTTGATTCATAAGAAAGATTGAATTTATTTACTAGCTGTTTCACCTTACTCAAGTAACATAACCTCTCTGTGCCTTGACGCTCTATTTTATCAAATGGATATAATGCTTACTTCACAGGAATACTTTAGAGATTAAATGATTCAAGATATTTATTGGAGTGTCTGGCACTAAGAAAAATATCAACCACCAGCAGCTACTTTTATTTTTATTTTCTTCCTCTAGAATGCCTTTTCTCCATCCCCACAGGGAGGTTTCCTATCCATCTTGCTATATCCAATTCAGAGATTTCCTCCTTTCTGAAGTTCTTCTTAATTGCCCCCCCAAACCAACCAGATGTGAGTTCTTTCTTTCAAACTGCATAGCACTCTCAGTCCCTTGCAGGTAATTTTCATATGTTTTGTTTATAATGTCAACGTTATAATGTCCTTATTCTGCCCCCACACAACGTTGGGTTATATGGCCATTAGAGGCAAGGGTTATCCTATGCATCTTAAATTTCCCATGTCTCTAGGCACAGTCCTCACATTTGATGGTCGTTGTTGGATTGAGTCGTCTGTAATTTAAAATTTGTGAAAGACTTTTTCATATGAAATGCATTAACTTAAATGTTAGAACTAAAAAATCCAGGAGTATCTTATTCTCTTATAGTAATAAAGATTTTTTATTTCCTTTTTTTCCTGTAATAGTATAGATAATGTCACAATTTTTCTGTGACTCTTTTGCTTTAAATACATACATACCCGTAAACAAAAGAGCTATTTATTTTTAAAAATCTACTAGATATATGGCTTTATTTCTAATTTTCAAAATAAATTTTTAATTGGGAGGATAATATGCACCCTTACAGATGCAAAAATAAGATTTTGAGAAGTTAAGTGAACTTTCCTAGGTTGCTTAGTAAGTGAGTGGCACAGCCAGATCGCAAATGCAGGTCTATCTGACCCTAAAACCCATCCCATTTCCAACATTCATTATATTGCCTCTTGGCAAAATTCCTACATACTGCTGTACAACACATGTAAAGGAAACAGCCTCTAGGCTAAAGGCTCAGTTAAACTTCTCAAAACAAACAAGTCAGGAGAGTGAGTGACAAAATAAAAACAGAAATGTGGTAATGCTTCCCAGGGCTCGCAATGATATCGTGTGGACATGAAGTGATTAAATACCTGCACCCTATAAGAAAGGCTGAATTCACTCTGGGAACACAGGACTCATGTCTTGGGCATAGCCTTGGCTGACAGCCAAGCTGGAGGAACTCTAACACAATGGAGATATTGATTGAAAACCATCTCTGAGTTGGAAGCACTGAGTTCAGTTAGAACACATAGGAAGGAGACTGGCTTTCTTCGGATGGTAATTTGGTAAATATGATTAATATTGATGACATTTTACGCAAGGTAGCTGAAGCTTGTGAATTGCTGGGCCAGTTACAACAACTATGTCTATCTCTCTGGTTATAAGCATGTTGAGTCTATGCCCCGAAACATCTAAAATTCTTTTTGAGCAGTGTTAGAGATCCATTGGGATAGGGCATGTCTACTTCCCAGTCAAGTCATTGGGAATCATTTATGGTTAGATATGCATGAATGAATACTAGAGCAATGAAGTAAAGGTACACTTGGGATTGGCACACTCAGACAGTGGAAGGTAACCCTTGTCTATGAACGTTATGGACTCCAGGGGGTGCCATGAGGCAGGTGCAGCTGCTTAAGTGCATATAAAAGTCCATCCCAGGAACTGCCCATCTGGGACTTCCTAGGCGACTGAGACTGAACTCTTGAGATAGCAACAGTCACCCCGTAGACATTTAGGCTTTCCCTGACCAGCAAATAAAACTCATGTCCAATGCTGGAGGTCCTAATTTCAATCTAAGTAAACCCAAGGGTATTTTCTCCTGGGGTTATGTGAGTGTGAAGAGGTTCTCATGCAAAAGACAAACCCATTAGAAACTGCCTCTTCCACTTAACTCAAAATGAAAAGTTTGCATAGTTAGACAAGTAGTACAGACTCTACCTCTTGACTGGATGTCAAGCTGTCCGGTGACTGTGTATTCAACTAATTCTTCCTAGTGAGCAAACAGAAGTGTGTTTGTATAAGGAACGATGCAGGTGAAGCTAAAACAAACCATTCTTATTTCACTTCACAAATATTATCTTTGTCTCGCAATATTTTCTTGCAACATTATTATATACTAATACTACTTGAACGACACGATTTAAATTTATGTCCTAAAAATAGTCTGTAAGTACTGAGTTATTTTATACTATGCTTAGACCACTCAACTTATTCTTTTCTCTCTTGTACAGGCTTTTATTCTATCTAAATTCCTACTTAAAATCCTTGGTTAACTCTATTGACTACGGGAAAATCTCATTCTCTTAAAATATATTTGTTTTTGGAGAGTCATAACATTCTTGTTGGATTTCCAGTTTTGACAATGCGACACAGAGACAGTTCTACATTTGAATATCTCTTGAAGATTACTCCTAACACCAAGAGAAACACACATACACACAACATAGACAAAATTAAAGACGTTTGTAGAGAGTTGGGGAAATAGTATAAATAAAATTAATTCCTCACTTAACAGCCAAGAGTCAACCCTTTGTTTTAAAAGCCGATGAATCAGGTAATTAAACTGTGTTTTTTTAATGTCGTAAAGCTAAATACTATGAGAACCAAGAAAGTAATATGATCAACTATTACATAGGTGGTGGCCGGAAGAAAGAAGAGGAAGGCGACAGAAAGCAAGTGGGAGATGCTCATTTCTTGTGGCCTCATACTGGATAGTCAGTTGATACCTATCAAAATAAATAAAAGATTAAATATATTATATTAAATTATAGTTAGAGAAGTAACTGCTAAGAGTTACTTAGTGTTTTTTGTTCTGAATTTTTTTTTTTAATAAATTTATGTATTTATTTATTTATGGCTGTGTTGGGTCTTCGTTGCTGCTCATGGGCTTTCTCTAGTTGCGGAGAGCAGGGGCTACTCTTCATTGTGGTGCGCGGGCTTCTCATTGCGGTGGCTTCTCTTGTTGCAGAGCACGGGCTCTAGGCGCGCAGCCTTCAGTAGTTGTGGCGCGCGGGCTCTAGAGCGCAGGCTCAGTATTTGTGGCACATGGGCTTAGGTGCTCCGCGACATGTGGGATCTTCCGGGACCAGGGCTCGAGCCCGTGTCCCCTGCATTGGCAGGCGGATTCTTAACCACTGCGCCACCAGGGAAGTCCTCTGAATTCCTTTTAGGGTGCATTGTTCGTCAGCAACTACAGTGGCTAATGATTTAATCCTTGTAGAACCAAACAATGAGCAACATTCTTTGTTTTACGTACATATACACACACAGAGTGGGAAGACCTCGAAACATATGACTTAAGAAGAGAAGGCATAAGACCAATAAATTTGGTCCTAAAATGAAAAATAAGAACACAAGCAACGGGTTCAGAAAAAAATATCTACTACACATATAATAACAAAATGACCACTTTTCATTATATAAAAACACTCCATAAATCCATGTTTTATTTATTTATTTTTTTGGCCGCTCCACACTGCTTGCAGGATCTTATTTCCCCAACCAGGGATTGAACCCAGGCCACGGCAGTGAAAGCGCTGAGTCCTAATGCTGGACCACTAGGGAATTCCCACATAAATCCACATTTTAAAATCTAACAGCTGGATCAAGAAAAATGATAAAGAACAAGAGAAGGTAATGGGGAGATGAGTAGATAAAATTTACTACATATTAAATAGCAAATTATATAGTGTATAGTAAATAACATGATATCATGAATATCATATAATTTATAGCATAGTGTGTAGTAAATGACATGATATCACAAATATTATATAATTTATAACACTATGAATAAAAGAAAGTCAGGTGAGGGAGATTGAGAGACATGAGTATCCAAGGGGAAGTTGCAGTATTACATAGATTACCGGGGGGGCTTCATTGAAGAGGTAAAATTTGAACAAAGACTTGAAGAGGGTGAGGTTAGCCAAGTGGATAGCTAGCTGGGAGAGGCAGAGCTGCCAGGACAAACTTCCTAAAGCGTGATCTCTCCTGGCATGGGTTCAAGATGAGAAGGGGCCAGAGGGACAGTGGGGGAGAGAGCAAGGGAAGGAGCAGCTGAAGCTGAGGCCAGAGGTGTAAGGGTGCAGGTGGGCGCCTTATGGGAGCGTCTGGGAGTCACTGCAGGAAGGCAGCTTAACTCAGTGGAAGGGATGATGGATTTAGGTGTTCAGCTCTGGCTGTGGGATTTAAAAGTGACAGTAGGGAAGCGAATGTAGAAACAAAAAATACAAACGACTCTAAAAGTCAAATTAAGAGAAATGCAAATTTAAATAATGGTAATAAACCATTGTCCTTCATCAAATTGGAGGTTAAAAAAAACCCAACACAATAAATGACTATGGCCAAGGAGCAGAGAAACAGGCACTCTTACTTTTCTGGTGCAAGTTAAATTGGTTTGAGAGCAACTAGCAAAATAAAAAATGCACCACCACTTTGATTCTACAATTCCATTTCTATCATATCCTATTGGTTTAGCAAAAAAATGTCCTAATGGTGTGTGTATATAATTATGCACACATACACACACACATATAAACAAGGACATTAACCGTGTCAGGAAATGTTGGAATTATTCAAAAAGTGTATGAGATTGGTAAAGTAAGTTACAAAAATATATACAATGGAATATTATACTTTTAAGAAGTTATGATTACTCTGATATATTTGGATTTCTTTTTACTAGTTTTGTTGTGTGTGTGTGTGTGCGCATCTTATTTCCACACTTTTCCTTTGCTTCTCTTCATCCTCTTTTCCTTTTCTCTATTAAGTTAATCTAGTTTTCTTTATTACTCCCCAACCAACCATGAGTTTGGAAATTATCCACTCTCTTTCTGTCATTTTAGTGGTTTCCCTTAAAATCTCCATTAGTCTAAAATGGTCTCTACTCTGCTCCAACGTACAAGTATTTGAGAACACATGACAGTAATCATCACTTCTTTCCCTTCTTCCTTTTAGTCTGTCATACTTATAAACATACTTATGGTATAAATCAGATTGTTCTTACTGCCAGTGTTTGGATCGCTAATTCTCCTTTGCTGTATCTGCTGATTCGACCTCATGCTTTCTCGCGTGGTTGTGGATTTAAGGTTGCGAATTAGTCTTCTGCAGGGGCTGTTTGTGGGCTGTGGGCTCTGACTGTGTTCTCAGAAGGTAGTCCTGCTTTGGATTCTGCCAGTACCTCTGGGTTTCATGTGTCTCAGACAGATTTTATGTTAATGTTTGGCCTTAGGGTGTCAGCTCCACACAGGCTGAATATATATGAGCCACTCTATCCCATACGGAAGTGGCTGGCTTTCAATTTCATGCTAGTGCCTTTTGCTTTTGTCACTGGTGGTCCCAGGTGGATGGCAAGATTCCCTGGTCCTGTACTGGGCTGATGTATGGATTGGATTTTTTCCTAGCTCTTTTTGAAACAAAGCCAAGCATGCCTTTTGAGGAATTCTGCCTGTACACAGAATTCCCTGCATCAATTCTCTTTCCCAAATCGGCTAGTCAGTGATGATAAATCACTATCTTCAGGCCATAACAGGTAACTCCTTCCAAAACTGCTGGAGACTATATCATAATCTCACAAGCACACACACACACACACACACCCTGGATAGTAGTCCTTTGTCTTGGCTTTTTAGAAGCCTCAAGTGCTGATTATTTTGTCAAAAGTTCCTTTTTAACAGTTATAACATGCCAACTGCTCCATTCTTTTTCTCAACTTTGCAGTTCAAATTTTCCTATTTGTTACATATGTTGTCTTTTTTCAATGATGGTACATTTCCTTCTATGGTCAATCATTTATTTTATTTTATTTTTTAATTTTTATTGGAGTATAGTTGCTTTACAACGCTGTGTTAGTTTCTACTGTACAGAAAAGTGAATCAGCTCTACATATACAAATATCCCCTTTTTTTTGGATTTCCTTCCCACTTAGGTCAGCACCGAGCATTTAGAGTTCCCTGTGCTATACAGTAGGTTCTCATTAGTTATCTATTTTATACATAGTATCAATAGTGTATATATGTCAATCCCAATCTCCCAATTCATCCCACCCCCCTCCTTTCGCCCTTAGTATCCATATGTTTGCTCTCTACATTTGTGTCTCTATTTCTGCTTTGTAAATAAGATAATCTATACTAATTTTTTCAGATTCCACATATATGTGTTAATATATGTTTGTTTTTCTCTTTCTGACTTACTTCACTCTATGACTCCTTAACACCATACACAAAAATTAACTCAAAATGGATTAAAGACCTAAATGTAAGGCCAGACACTATAAAACTCTTAGAGGAAGACATAGGCAGAACACTCTGACATACATCGCAGCAAAATCTTTTTTGACCCACCTCCTAGAGTAATGAGAATAAAAACAAAAATAAACAAATGGGACCTAATGAAACTTAAAAGCTTTTACACAGCAAAGGAAACCATAAACAAGATGAAAAGATGACCCTCATAATGGGAGAAAATATTTGCCAACAAAACAACTGACAAAGGATTAATCTCCAAAATATACAAACAGCACATGCAGCTCAATATCGAAAAAACAAACAACACAATCAAAAAATGGGCAGAAGACCTAAATAGACATTTCTCCAAAGAAGACATACAGATGACCAACAAACACATGAAAAGATGCTCAACATCACTAATTATTAAAGATATGGTCAATCATTTATTTTAAATGTAAGCCCATCTTTGGTGAAATTTACTTATGTGCAACTGATGTGAATTCTGAGTTGTTGAAGCATTTCTACATACTTTCTGCATTCTTCCTGAGCCTAAGATCTACACCAGTTATTATGTTACTTCCTCCATGTGAGTTTCCCAAACCACAGTATAGTACAAATTCACACCTCACTCCTGTACATTTTATTGGCTGGGGTTTTAAATTTCCCCTCTGTGCCTCCCGGCAGTTCCTGAAAATATCAAATTCCTTAGATAGTAGGTAGAATTTTCTAGTTCCAGTTTCACAGAAGGTGCCTTCCCTCAAGACTTCTGGGTTTATTCAGGGCCCTCTGTGATTTATTCTGTCCCTTCTCCCACAATCCCCAGACTGTGTCTCCTGACTCAGATTAGGTCCTAAAACCCCACTTCTCAAGGGCCTTTATCCAGATGCATAGCTATAGCCTTAGGTTTGCATTCAATCTTCGCTTATGCATTGAGGAAATTTTTTTTTCTTTCCTTCTTTTGATCTTGCCTACATAATTAAAATTGATTTCTTGGTCTCTTTTATTCAACATTTCTATTAGTTTGGAAGGGGTGCCAACTGTGTGATTTCTACCTTCCACAGTGCCTAGAAATAAATGAAAGAGATGAGATCTTTCCAGATCTGAAAGTGATAACACCCAATCTTAAGACAGAAATCTTAGTACGTTTACCTGAAATCTAATTTTTAACCTAAAAAACAGAAAAAAAATGAAGAGAAAAGAACAAAGTAATAAATATCTTATAAACTGAGGTAACCAATGACTTCTTGCTTAGATTATTGTACAAGGTGGAATATGAAATCATTTGTGAATCTCGGCTGGGAAAATTTATTTAGCTCTTACTCTGTGCCAGGCCCTGTATTAATCCCACTAGGCTCAGAATATTTAAGCAACTTGATAAATATCATACATTCAATTAAATATTTGTGCTGAGATTCAACACCAGGTATAACTAAACTGTACTTTTCCCATTTTAATGTTTATTTTCAAGCCTGGGAGTCCACAGACACATTCTGAGAATCCAACAACGTGTAAGTTATAAATATCAACTACAGCAATAATTCACAATAGAAAGTCATTTTTGTGGAATACACTTTCCTTCAGTCAACCTTTCTATAACTAGGTCTGAGGAGCCTTGATAGTAATGAGACAGGAAGAGGGCAGGGCACAACCTTTAAAAGAATGACAGCCACTGAAGACACGACATTAAACTGGTTAGAACCAACTAGGTCCAAGATGAAGGGCGAGTCGACTTCCACTAGACCTTAAGCCT
Source organism: Balaenoptera acutorostrata (assembly GCF_949987535.1). NCBI lineage: Eukaryota > Metazoa > Chordata > Mammalia > Artiodactyla > Balaenopteridae > Balaenoptera > Balaenoptera acutorostrata. The sequence goes on along the minus strand of NC_080080.1, from coordinate 68,542,476 downwards.
CATTGTGTGCTCGTTGTGTTATATTAGCAGACGCTAAATGACACACCCACAGGTGTCATGGCAGTTCCAAGGCTGACCATAAAAGGCCAAAAAGTGGGCGGTGGCTCAATTCCTGGAAATCCCCGCCCCTTCCCCAAAATAGTTGGAATAATCCTCCCACTCATTAGCCTATGAAATTACCCACCCTTATAAAAACTGACAACCTCATACCCTGGCGCCTCTATCTTCTGAGATGGCCCACACTCTGTCTATGGAGTGTATATCTCCCTGAATAAAACTTCTTTCACTTTACTATGACTTGCTCTTGAATTCTTTATTGCACAAAGCCTAGAGCCCACACTGGCGGCCCGTCCCAGGGACTCGCCTGAGACCTGGGACATGACCATCCTCTCTGGCCCCAGTTTTCTTTCCTGCAACTGTAGGAAACAATGTCCTAGGGTACTCTGAGGGATGGGAGAGAAATATTTTCCCTGAAAATGAGCCTGTACTTCATTCAAGTTTTAGAAACACACCCACTGCCTCTCATACTTGTTCCATGATGAGGTGAGTTTGACAAGATTTTACGGGCTTTTTTTGTTTGTTTTCCCTGAGATTTTTTTTTTTTTTCTTAAATCGCAATCTTGTCGGTGCTGCAGTAGGTTGAAAATGGATTTTCTCACACCTCTTTTGGGGCAGGTAGGGAGATCAGTTTCCCCAATGGCTGGCTGGCTTGTTTACAAAAGCTCTCAGGAGGAAGGTCCCACGTGGGGAACCTCCACGTGCAGGGCTGTGGGAAGCTGCAGAGAGGATCAGCCCGGAACCTTTCCCCCCTCAGCTACTTCCTCACAGCGGAGGTTCTAGCCTCACACAAAGTTCAGCCCTTGGGTGGCCCTGCCTTCCCACTGCAATCTAGAATACAAATTTCCTGAGGCCCGTAGACAAGTTTGTCAGTACTTAAGTATTTAATCTAATCTCGTATCTAAACTGATTTTTTTCCTTTACGGTCTTTCCTTCTGTGTCTGGTCTTTCCTTCTGTGTCTGGTTTCCTTTTCATGTCATTGTCATTATCGCCATAGCCTGCCTCCCCGCCCTCCCTTTCTTGACCATAGAGATATTGATAAGATTGGGAGGAGATGTTTACAAGGAAGTAACTCAGATAACTGAAGGCATGGACTTATTTATGTGGGAAAACTGAGGCCAGAAGGAGTCCTGTCCTTTAAGACTCTCAAAACCCCTCTACTCTCCAGGGGGATTTAAGAAATTTTAAAAAGCCATTTTATTGTTGTAGTAATTGTTGTTGAGGATTTTTATGGATTTTCAGACAGAGATCAAATGTCCATGATTTTTGCAATGCTTCTAAAATACATTTGCAGTTCTTTTGTTTATTAGGTTTTTTTTTGTTTTTTTTTTTTAAACATGAGCTTTTCTGATCTATGGAAGAAACAGGCTGTTTTGCGACATCTGGAACGCTGTTGTGTAGCAGCAAGTTTATGGGAATGAGCATCTCTGTGGACTGCAGCCAGGTACGATGGACACACAGCTTTGAAGACCTCCTAACTGACCGTTTTAGTCTGTGGGTCGACCCAACCGCAGCTTCTCCAACCTTTTTTGGAGAGAAGACAGAAAACATGGCCCTAGACCCAGATCCCACTGGCTTATCCAAAAGACAATCAGAACAACTCTGCCACGTAAAACTTGCAGCTTATAAAATGTCCAAATACAGTTTCATTTAATGAACACAGATTATGTCATGTAGACTCTCCTCTGTCACGTCGACTCTCCTCCAAAAAGAGGAAACTAAAACATCAAGAGACATTTGTCCTAGGTCACTATCTAAATATGTAACAAAACTGAAACCAAAGTCAGGTCTTCTAAATCCAAATTCAACTTTTCACAGCAAAGAAAAAGAAAAATGCTGATTTTACTCTGACTAGAAATTCAGGCTGCTGAATCCAGTTGTACAGTATGTGCACTGCACAAAGGCCCCCTGCTGAGGAGAGGAGTCTGGCTAAAATTGTGCTCTGTGCCCTCCCGTCCAAGCCTGGTGCCAACTGGCACAGAGGACTGCATCTACCAGATGAAAGGGTGGCTATTTCTTCTTAAAACATGCCCTCTGCTCTCCCAGCTATGTGCCCAGAGGCTTCTTTTTCCTAAAGCGGTTGTATTTTTTCTCGTCAAGGGAGCGTCATAGACTAGAATAAACCCTGGTTAGAACTCTCTAGAGAAGTGGCATCTGAGTGGGAACTTTGAGGGTGGGTGTGGGGCAGCTGATAGACAGCATCTGCCATCTTCGGTCAGTGATGTAATCATCCTACAGATTGAACTAATGGAACACATTCAATGCATTTGTTTTCTTTTTCAGTACAGGGATTTTTTTTTTTTTTTTTTTAATCTCTTGAGGCTGAAGCTGCTTCTAGACAAATGCTCCCAGATAATGGCTATCCCACCATCCCATTTTGCCCTTCTCTGTTCTTTCCCAATCTTACAAGCCTTCGTGGAGCTGCTCGGCTATTTGAATTTGCCCACTGGTTAGGAATACATAATCTGGATTTTCACTCCCTTCTGGGTAAGCCAAGGTCTATATTTCCCTATGTACCAAGATTTAGCTTCCCAACAAATAAATCTATGTTAAAAATCTGACAGATAATAATCAAGTAAGATGTAATCATTCCCATAGCGGAATCATTTTGGATAGTGCCAATTCTTTTTTTTTTAAAATAAATTTATTTATTTATTTATTTATTTTTGGCTGTGTTACATCTTCATTGCTGCACGTGGGCTCTCTCTAGTTGCAGCAAGCGGGGGCTACTCTTCTCTGCAGTGCGTGGGCTTCTCATTGCAGTGGCTTCTCTTATTGTGGAGCATGGGCTCTAGGTATGCAGGCTTCAGTAGTTGTGACACGCAGGCTCAGTGGTTGTGGCACACGGGCTTAGTTGCTCTGCAACATATGGGATCTTCCTGGACCAGGGCTCGAACCCGTGTCCCCTGCATTAGCAGGCGGATTCTTAACCAGTGCACCTCCAGGGAAGTCCCTGAAGTGCCAATTCTTAAAAGTTAAGAGCTAAGCTAAGAAAATGAATCTCTGATACTGGAAATATAGGCATTGTCATATGTGGGTGTGGTAGGCAGCCTTCTAAAATGGCTCCCAATGAACCCTGCCTTTGGTATTTTCACCATTGTATAATCTTCTCCCCTTGAGTGTGGACTGGACCTAGAGATTTCCTTCTAAAAAATAGAATGCAGCAAAAATTATGGGCTGTCACTTGTGAGTTAGCTTATAAAAACTGTGGCATTGTCTCTCAGGCTCAGCTTGTGTACTTGCCTTGATGGAAGGAACCACCTGGCAAGGAACTGAAGGTTGCCTCTGGCCAACTGTCAGTGGGGAACTCAACCCCTCAGTCCAACATCTTACAAGGAACTGAATCCAACCAACGCCTCATGAGTGAACTTGGAAACTGATCCTTCCCCTGTCAAGCCTTGAGATCAACTACAGACCCATCCAAGACCTTGACTGCAGCCTTGTGAGGGATCATAAAGCAGAAGACTCAGCTAAGCCTGGATTCCTGTCCTGAGAAATTGTGGGATAATAAATGCATATGGCTGCTAAGTTTCAGGGTAATTTGTTATACAGCAGTAGATAACTAATACAGCAGGTACATAGGGAATATTTAGGTAAGTGGAGTTTTTTCTGACATCCTATTATTTAGGAAGATGCTACCTGGGGGTGGGGACAGGGGGCAAAGTCTTGGTTCAAATTAGGAAATTTGAGATAGGTATTCTGAGGCACATTAGATATTAGAAACTAAACTAAGGCATATTCTCAGTGATTTTATCAAGATTAGTTGAAATAAGACTGTTAGTTTAGAACTACATGTGAAAGTTCAGATTATTGTTCGTGGAAGGAAGATAAAATTTGCAGAAAGAAACAAAAAACTAACCGGGTGATCATGGAAAAATTACTTAACCTTTTAGAAACTCAATTGTCTTAGTTGCAAAATGGAGCAATCAGACTAGAAGATTTCTAAGGCCCCTCTGCGTTTAAATTCTATGGATGAAGCTTAACTGCTTCTAGAGTCACCAAAAAAAAAAAAAAAAAAAAAGCTTTACACCAAAGATCTAATTTTCTGTTCAACATTCCCCTGTGGACCATTTATTACCCTTGGGAATTCTGAGGCTCTCCTGGAATTACGAGATGCAAATTTCAAAATCCATAAATTGAATAAATGAGATACTAGATGACCAAAACTAGACCACTCTCAAAAGGTGGTTACTTCTAACAAGACTTAGGAAACTAATAAATGCACACAAGAGAAAATCCTTGTGCCCTTAGAAAGAGCCGAGAATGCTTAGGCAGCACGAATGCTTAAGAAGCAGTACATAAGAAGCATGAATCATAAAACAAAATATTGGTAACAGTACATGTTTCTGATAAAGAACTGACAGGTAGAATATATGGAGAACTCTTAGAATTCAGTCATAAGAGTAGCAACCCAATGAAAACATTAGTAAAAGATTTCAATACCTCTCAAAATGTAAAGATTAGTAAAAGATTTCAATACTTCTCAAGATGTGCTCATGGCAAATAAGCACATGAAAACATGAAAAGATGCTGAACAACATGTAGTCATTGGGGAAATGTACATTATAACCAGATGAAAACTCACACACTGATAATGGAAGTGTAAAATTACATAGCCATTTTGAGAATGTCTTTGGCAGATTTTCCAAAAGAAAAACATCCATTCATCCCATGAACCAGCAATCCCACTTTATGTATTTAACCAGGAAAAATAAATGTCTACACAAAACTAGATTTCTAATATTCAAAAGCTAGAAACAACTCAAAAGTTCATCAACAAGTGAAAGGATAAACAAAATGCAGTATGTTCACACAATAGGCTATTACTTAGCCATATAAAAGAGCAAAGTGTGGACATATGCAAAACGTTAAATGAATCTAAGATCTTTAAGTGAAGGAAGTCAAGAACAAAAATTACATGTTGCATGATTCCATTAATATGAAATACTGAAAATGCAAACTAATCTAATGTGACAAGAGCAAATCAGTGGTTGCCCAGAGCCAGAGTCAGCAAAAGGAATAGATAGCAAAGGGACATGGGAAAATAAATATCTTGTATTTCTATTGTGGCATATGGATCTGTCAAAGCGCTTTGGATTATACATTTTAAATGGATGTCACTTATTGCTTGTAAATTATACTTCAATAAAATTAGTTTTAAAAATGACCTAGAGGTATGACAAAAGGGAAAAAATCATAAGCAGAAAATTCAGTGATTGAGTGGGGTTTCAAATGAAAGACCTTATTTAACAGGAAGTAAGATTGAAATGGATTTGGTTTTGAGCTTTGGAAAATGCTACTCAGCTTCCAGATGTAAGACAGAGGTCTTTCTTTACCTGTCAAACGTCTTTATGTGTAATTATATTCCACAGTCCTGTTCTCACACCTAAACAAATCGAGGTTATTTATTCTACCTTTGTTCACTGACTTACTTTCTACATAACAGCCTACTCCTAACGGACTTCAGACTGTTCCAGATCTGTAAATGATTGTAGTCCTGGGCTTACTATTTTCAATGTTGACAGTGAGAGACATAAAGTCACCAGGAAAGACAGGTGATTTTCCAAGTACTTATGATCTTTATGGTGGAGACAAAGAAGATATATGACCAACATGTCATAAAGGGGAGACTAAGAGAAGCAAGATATTAATGTCATGTCACAGGGGAAGTCTTTTGAAACTTCTCCAGAGGATTGGATTGATAAGTATACAGCACTCACCATTGGCCAAGCAGAGTTGGGCTCTGGAAATCTGGAGATGGTCCAGACTTAGACCATGAGCTAAAAGAAGTCTTGTTTGCATCTTTATTACATGAAAAAACATCAGCTTGCCTCTCAGGAATTCACCTTATACCAAGCGCCGTAAGAACTGAACATTTTGGACAGACTCAGCCATTAAACCTTAGTGTGGAGGGGAGTGGAGAGGCTCTGGGAGTATTTTAGTACCACTTTCTGCTTCATCATTTCACTGCCCTTCTTCCTTCCAACATGTTTGGCTTCTTGGAAAACCTGACTGATTTAAAACCTAGTTCTATGTGAATGGTATTTAGACAGGAATAGCCAATTTCAAAATAACAGCTTTAGTACAAATAGAGCAATAAGGACAGGTCATATTTTATCACTGCTTCTAGTTCACACTCAGTTCATAAAACTACTTGCTCTGAGAGCCAGCCTCTTAAGTCATTCGGATTCAATAGTGCTACTCACTGGGAGATCTTGAAAGGGTAGGGTTGAATTAATTAGGCAATGGAAAACCTTACTGGGAATAATGGGGTTCTTATGTGCATTTGGATAGCTTTGATAGGCAGCCCTTACCAGAGAACAGGAGCTCCAATGTAAGCTAAGAGGGCCTGGGAGGCCTGGCTATACAAAGCAAGCAGGATTGTTGCTTTTCTAACCTAGGACTTCGTAACTTTTAATCAGTTAGTGGTTTAATGAGATCTGAGTATGTTTTTAGTGCTGAGTTAGATGCTGATGCAGATTACAAAAGAATTATATAATATGTTTCCTGCTATTAATGATCGTATGTCACTGGAATAATGTGCAAGAAACATAGTATAATCTAAAATATATTTTAAACCATAAATATAAATATAAGGGCCTTCATAGGTGCCTCGTGAGTGTTATGCATGAGTCTGTTGCAGTGTTCTGAGAGCTGAGTGAAGGCTGCAATCATTTAGATCTTCCAATTGATCCGATTCTACTAGAGGTTTGGGGGCCACTAAGAGGTATTTATTTCACCCTCTCGCCTTTAGACAGAAAAAGGTCTCCCTAGACCTTTGGCATATTTACCTCCAAGTCATAAATGCTTCCTGGTTAGTTATAAAAAGTGCTGTCAAAACTGATTGTTTTTCCAACTAAAAAGGAAAATATAGAATACTTGGCACACATAGATGTAGTGTGAGGCTGATCTCTTGGGAAAGAAAATATGTAATGAATAGTTTTTGTGTTTGATAGAAGTGTTCATGTCATTTGTAAATAATTTTGACCCATGATACTTACGGAATTTGAAATTTTCAGGACTTTCATGCTAATATTTTCTTCAATATTCTTGCCATTATGTTATCCCTTGGTTTTATCTCAGAAAATCTGGATTTTGAAATGTGAGAAGCATTTTTTTCCTTAGGAAACCCCGGTGTCACTTGTAGACCTTTTAGGTGTCACTTGTAGACCTTTTAGGGGAGTTTCTCTGTGCCAAGGTGGGAGGTGGCACATGGCAAGGACCTGAGAGCGGCCTCTAGAAGCTGAGAGTGGTACCAGGCTGACAGCTGGCAAGACAATGGGCACCTCAGTCCTACAACCACAATGAAATGAATTCTGCTAACAGCCAGTGAGCTTGGAAGCATGTTCTTCCCCAGAGTTACAGGATAGGAATGCAGTCTAGCCAATACCCTGATCTCAATCAGTGAGGTCCTGAGCAGAGAACTCAGCCCCACCATGCCCAGACCTCTGACTTATAGGACAGTGATCTGATAAAAGGGTCTTGTTTAAACCAGTAAGCTTGTGGTGATTTGTTATATGGCAATAAGAGACTAATACACATCCTGAGTTGGAGTCTCAGTCACACCACTTACTAGATGTGTGACCTTAGGTGAGCTACTTTCCTCTTCTGAATCATAGTTCCTATTTCCGTAAAATGAGTGTGGTGCTACCTCAGTTCTCACAGGAATTTTGTGCAGACTCGGTGAGATAACCTATCTATCCTTTCTTTGTATAGTACCTGATGTGGTAAGCGCTAAATTTTATTATGAAACAGCAAATTTGTCTGTGGTCCATAAGCAGATGAAGTCCATTTCTTCATTTGGAGAAAATATATTTATAAGTATATATCGTATTTTTATACTTAGTAGGTATATAAAGTTTCTATAATATAACTAAGTATGAAATCTTTGCCTTCCTGGATTGCCATTAGAACACTATTCAGTGAGTACTTTGAAGCAAAGGGTATCACTTAATACCTATTTAAGGACTCTGAAATTATATAATTTGAGGTTATGGTTCATCTGCCTTCAGAGATGGAGTTACAGTGACCAAGTGTCCCTTGTGTTATTTTATATACTCCAGGGCAGTTTTTGTTTTGTCTGTTGCTGTTTTGGGAGAATAGAGTTTTTTTAAGAGAATGGAGGACTAAAAGTTCACAGGGCAAAAGAGAGACTGTAGCAGACTAGAGCTTTGGGAACCATGGAAAGGGCTGGAACTCCTGAGACAATCATGCAGCAGGACCAATATGCTATCAGTATAATAGACTCTTGGGGCATCTGTTTTCTATGAAGATATTTAGCAGTGTATAAGTTCCTCTAAATTGATACACAATCTTGGATCTTGACACACACCCTGGATGTATCCTAGTGAGGCTAGCACAATGGATCAGTAATTGTTCATATTCTCTGAATGTCATATTCTGTCATGGCACTCTTTGAGAATATTTTAATATCCCCAAAATGACAAGCAAAGTGCTTTGCTCATTGAACAGTTGTTGAATGGAATGGGCCATCAATAGCGAAAAGAAACCCTCATGAGTCTGTCCCACATGTTTTTCTTTTAAGTGACCCTCTAACTCAGGAGGTTTTACACTTTTATGCCATGGACCCCTTTGCCAGGCTGGTGAAAAACACAAGCTTCTCTTCAGAATAAGTTGCTAAATACCCCAAATAAAATACCTAGGACTACAAAAAAAAAAAAAAATTACATGGAAATCCATCTCATTATTCAAGATCTTGAAAATAATATAAGTAAAAAGAAATATAGATGACCACTAAACTACAAAAAATCCCTACCATTATAATCACAGGGATTTTTTAAGTAGTTCTCTAATGATAGTTATACTTTCAAGACCCAAGAAACAAGCTAAAAAAAGTATGTGCTTGGATATAGAATTTTTCATAAAAGGACTATTTTAAAGTTGTACTAAAAACTGGCTGTGATATTTCAAATAACTGGAGACTATCCAGAGAGACTTGGATAATCTTTTAAGTCATAAAAAGATTTTTTTAAAAAAATTTATTTATTTATTTTTGGCTGTGTTGGGTCTTCGTTTCTGTGCGAGGGCTTTCTCTAGTTGTGGCAAGCGGGGGCCACTCTTCATTGCGGTGCGCGGGCCTCTCACTATCGCGGCCTCTCGTTGCGGAGCACAGGCTCCAGGTGCGCAGGCTCAGTAGTTGTGGCTCACGGGCCTAGTTGCTCCACGACATGTGGGATTTTCTCAGACCAGGGCTCGAACCCGTGTCCCCTGCACTGGCAGGCAGATTCTCAACCACTGCACCACCAGCGAAGCCCATGAAAAGATTTTTGAAGTAGAGTCATGTTAAGAAATTACTCAGCTGATTGGCAAACAGGTAAAGTACTTCTATACTTACTTCTATCTCAAGGGGAAAAAAAAGGAATATTTCAAAGTTTGTATATTTATTTTCATGGAACTCTGAAGTTTACACACTGTTGCTTAATTCCAAAATATACTGGTATATAAAAATGCTTCTGATATTTTATCTTCTGAAAGGGGACACTCATGTAATGCTGAAGTCATTGGTAATTTCTTCAAAGATAGAGATCATAAACACATTTAATTTGTACATTATAGATACTGCCTTAATGGGAGTAAATGGGATGGCTTATCAACAACCACTCCCCCTTCTGGTAACAGGACACCAAACACCGTTCCCGAGTCTTCAAATCCAAACTCTTTCTTGTGCAATACTTGCCTTTGGTTAAAAAAAATAAAAAGTTGCCCATCCCTTATCATATCATACCTACATCTATTCACTTATTAAATAATTTTTTCTTACCAAGTCCAATAGAAAAACACCCAGAGTTACAGCCATCTCTCTTGCCTATTTTCTCCATTAAATCAAGACAGTTAGACAAAATTTACCTTCATGAGCAGAGACCTTATTGAGAAGAATAGATGTGAATAAGAGATAAACAGCAAAGTGGTATTTTGTTATAAAACTTATTCTATTTAGTCGCCAGTCAAGTGACAGTTTCAACAGTAGGAGAAAACACATTTGTAGATGTAGAGTAACTTGTCATTTTTAATCAAAATAATATTGTTAGTTGTATACTTTAATAAGAGCTCTATGCCTTAATAATACCCTTCTGTGAAGGGAGGTAACGTCTAAGCTTAATAGCCTGGGGGGAAGTCACCATTTAGGAAACCAAACTACTTATCTCACAGATTAACTGTCACTAAGGTGTGTTTTCTTTACAAAGCCTTCCAGACAGGGAGCTGTGTGACCTATGCACAACACATGAATGTCTTCTTTGGTTTAGAGGCATTTGTAGGGGATCATTCTGGACGATTCAGAACAGTATCACACAATGTCCCTCAGTTCTAGTCTCTAGAACTTTCTCATTTTCTGCAATACGACGTTGAGCATTAAAACAGATTTGGCAGTATCAAATTGTTTGTATTTCTTTCTGAAAGTGTGTGAAGCATTACAAAGAAAAAGATATGTATGTCCTGTGGGTACAATGGAGAGACATATGTGTGCTATGAGCACTAATTAGTACAAGTGGAAATCTATGTGTAGTGTGTTTTCAATGATTGCAATTATTGTAAAGGGTGTTAGAATGTTTTCTTTTTTAGAATGCAAAGTGGGAAAACATGATGGAATTTCAGTTTGTAGTCTGTCTACAAACACTATAAATCTTAACTCTTAGTGGCAGAAATGTCTGTCTGTTTTACTTACAGTATTTGTTTTTCTTTGAAAACATAGTGCGTGCAAAAGTATTTGGATTGGGTTTTGCTGAGTGGAAAAACAAATGAAACAAGGAAAAGAGCTGGTGGTGGTGAATGTTGCAGTGTGTAAATTAAATTCCTGATGATGTAATTTGGTGAATTTCTTCTTTTGCAACAAGTAAGCTTGCATGGAGTTTTATTCCCGTGGAAACCTGGCACATTCAGCAATCTGCTTATTTTATTTTACCTTCCAATATCTGACTAGATACAAGCACTTAGACTTCGGGTCCTATTATATGAATGTGTATTTGCAAGTAAATTTAGCTAATGGCAGCTGCTGCTGAAACTTGGCTACAAAGAGTTGTGGTTTTTTTTAATAGAAATATATACTCATTCAGAGTTCTTGATAACAATTTCTCCTTTTTTCTTTTGTACATAACTACACCTCTTAGTTTTGTTTTTTTTTATAAAGACCTCCAACTCTCCTAATCTTTTTTTGGATCATGTTCCAAATAATGGCTCTCTGTGCATCAGGGATACAATGGAATAATCCAGGCTGCCATTTTTCTTGGAAGACAGTGGCATTCTCTACTGATTTATTTAATAGACAATCATATTTCCAGGTCTAAAATAAATCCAAATCATCAAAGGTTAAGATGACCAATTGAATGATTTTACTCATATATCTTCTTTGATATGAACTCTTAAGGATTTTAAAGTAGGACACTTCAACTGCTCTGTAACTAAAAAGGAAATTTCAAAATTTTTCTAGTTCTTCAAAATCCAGGTTGAGGCATTTCATAAGAACTTTGTAAATGCCAGTGAACTATGTTATCCATGCCTTTTCTGTTTTATTTAGAGAAAAATGAAGTATCCAAAACCTATACTTTCTGGACTGAAGTACAACTGTTCTCCTTATTGTCCATCAAACACTCACAGAGCGCCATACCATTGGTTTGTTGTCAGTTAGAACACTGGATAGCAGATTCCGTGTTTAAAGTTTGATCACTCATAGACCTTTACGTTTCCTTCATTCTGTTCTGTGGTCTCCAACTGTCCCATAACTCAGGCAAGTTATTTGGCAGATGTGTCAGGAGAGAGAGCTAAACATTTTCGATGTTTCAGCTGAGTACTATCACCACTGCCAGAAGAAATAAATGGAGTATGTGTCTACTGATGGGTCAGTGAATAACTTTTGCTTCACTTATAAGGCTGATACAGCCTGAACATATTTATTGATATATCACATTTTGCCATTCAAAAATTATTTGAGGCAGTTATACTAAACTTACAGATATAATAAACTCTAATATACAGCAAAGATTAATTAACTTTTCCTTCTTCCCACTAATAGAAAAAATTATTAAAAGAACTATTGCAATTATATATAAAACTTAGGGCTTCCCTGGTGGCGCAGTGGTTGAGAGTCTGCCTGCCAATGCAGGGGACACGGGTTCGAGCCCTGGTCTGGGAAGATCCCACATGCCACGGAGCGACTAGGCCCGTGAGCCACAATTACTGAGCCTGCGCGTCTGCAGCCTGTGCTCCCAACAAGAGAGGCCACGATAGTGAGAGGCCCGCGCACCGCGATGAAGAGTGGCCCCCGCTTGCCTCAACTAGAGAAAGCCCTCGCACAGAAACGAAGACCCAACACAGCCAAAAATAAATAAATAAATAAATAAGTAAAATTTAAAAAAAAAACACAAAAACTTAATTGTAGACTTCCTGTGAGCTAAGGTAAAAGATGAAACTCACAATGTTGCAAGGACTTCAGTGTATAACAAAAGTTAGAATGAATTTAATTAATGTCTCTTTAACTGGTACCATCAACTCATCAATAGTCTGAAAAAACTGTAGGCAGAAAAACGTAATACATATGAAAATATATTCATAAGTAAAATGGCATTCCTTACTTTATTTTTTATGCGACTTTAAAAATCTCATCCCATAAAGCTATTCTTAAGGATATCATGCTGAGGCACACAGGCCCTTCTTGGGTAGAGTATCTACTTTTAGGTAGATATATATATAATCTACTCTAAGAGTGATCTTTTAGTCTACCACTGAAAACCTTTTACAAAAGCTGTAGAGATTTCAGAGGTCATAGACAATTTAGTTAACTGCCCATTTTGCATACAACATGCTTTGAAAAGTTTTTATTATGGTGCCTAATTCTTTATGGTGTCCCTTGAATGCTTCACTTGTCTCTGATATCACTTCAAAAATAGCATAGATTGCTATAATAAATGATTATTTGTGCTTGTATATATATGTATAAAATATATACAGATATGTGTGTATATATATATATATATATATATATTTCATAAAACTACCTGACACCTTGACTTTATATATATAGAGTATTTTATATAGGATATTAGAATAGCTTTGTTGTCATTTAAAATATCACCTACTTCAAAAATATGATGCGTTCCTAATTATAAACTTGGAACAAATGATAATTTTAATAAAAATAAAATTGGATATAATAATAAAAGTGCCTGTGATATGCCACTTATATATATTTATCAATTTCATCTTCACAAAATGCTATGCAATATTACTGTTTCTGATTTATTTTTATTTTTTATTTATTTTAAATTTTTTCTAAATAGGTGAGAAAACCTGAAGCTCAGAATGATTCGATAACTTATTCAATGTCACATAACTAGTGGATCTAGAATTTGAATCCAAGTATGTATGATTCTAGGACTCATGTTCTTCCCACTATGCTTTCCTGTCTCTCACTATTCTTCCAGGGTAGTGGGAGGGAAATAATGCAACCATTCTTTCATACTTGACTACTTGACCTGCAGTGCAAATTTGCTGGCACTCATACACTTTTCCAACCTGTGAATGCATTTGATTTGAATCTGTAAGCTGATAATTTGGCTCTAACTTTGTCAAGTCTTTCTGAATTTGTTATGAAAAGAAATATTCATTCTGTACCTGCTAGAAGAAAAGAGCTGCTGTCACCACGGAAATATGATTTTTAAAACTTTCTGAAGTGGAAACTTCAAAGATGCTTTAGTTTTCACTGAAAATTTTATTTTGCCCTATAATGTCGCTCCCAGCTCAACAGAGTGGATGAGCAAGTAAGGAAGCCTATAGGCAACTTCACAAACAGTAGATTCTCCCCAGACCCTCCCCTATAATAAGTGGGCTAAAACCACCTACCCCCTGAGAGCTGGACCAGGCACTCTGGTGATGACATTGTTAAGATGTGTGGCACCTCTTCTCAGAAAGCCTTTCTCTGTAACTAGATGGAGTTCTGACGTCCAATGATGTCTTGCCTAATTCTTATTCTTTGATATCTACTCTCTGGTTACGTAATGTACTATGCTGTATTTCTTTTATAACATGTAGATATCTTAATTTTATGTGAAGTTCCTAAAGCTTAGCCCACATCAACTATGGGAGCCTTAAGTGGGCATCAAAGAATTAGTGCATAAGTTATTCTGCATTTGTTATCCCATTTGAAGTCACAATGGGTGACTCATAGATCCCTTAGTGGCCCACTTACTCTAGACTCTACACTCACAAGTTTTCAAAACTGCACCCAAAGTCAATTCAGCAATGAAATAAAACCCTACAGATTTTATTGAGTTGTGATAAAATGCCACAAGTTAATTTTATTGTATTTCATTATAGAGATTTAGTCTAACTGCAAATCATACTTGAGCTAATGTATTAGGAATAAAAGGTTTGATGTTTCACAAAGAACTTTGTTAATAGTTATTAACACTTTTTTTCTCATTAGGCTATTGCATATTATTATAAAATAATTGATTATGCAGTCATCCTTTTAGTCTTGACATTTCTAAATATTTTCAGTTATCTCTAGAAATGACGTCCAAATCTACTTTTCTCAGCCATGGATTCCAGGCAAGATCCCAATTATCTCTTAATGGTCATTCTTATAAAAAATATATAAATACCTAATCTGACAGCTAACTTGAAGAATATTATCTACAGTCCCAAGTAGATTTAGAATATAAAAATACCATTAAATATTTCTGTTTCTACTTAGTCTACATTATATATCCATGTAGCTTAATAACAGTCACCCTTTCCTGGAGTGCAGACTTTGTTCTTTGTAAGTATTATGACTGAAGTGTTGGAAACATAAACCAGCATTCTCACTGGGCTGCTTTGGCTCAATTGTGACATTATTCTAAGATTTGCCAAAGAAAAAAGTTTAGTAACTACAGGAAAATTGAGAAAGATTGTCTGGTTCCCAGCTATCTAGGGTAAATCTCAGGATGTCTGTGAGACTGCATCTGTATCAAACCATTTTTCTGCCTGGACACTCAACTTCTAGCCAGACTGTGTTCCTGATAGGAAGAAGAGACCCAATTATCCTGTATGTCCATATGGCTACATTTGGGATTGGTTCCTGCCTCCTGCACATTTGTTCATCCTATAAGAAAGTTTTGAGAAAGTTCCGTTTGGAAACTGGGATATCATTTGAATGGTAACATAAATCTTACCTCCACCTACATTGGTCGCCCTATACTGACATCTTCATCTCTTTATCACCAACACATCACAACGTTTTCAATTTTTATGCACTCAGTGAACTGTGTGTTGCGTAAATGGGGAAGGTTATCTTGAGCGGAGGAGGAATCCAGTCATTCTGCTCAATCTTTCATTTAAAAGCATTTCTTGGGGGCTGCCCTGTTGGCTCAGTGGTTGAGAATTCGCCTGCCAACACAGGGGACACGGGTTCGAGCCCTGGTCCGGGAAGATCCCACATGCGGCAGAGCAACTAAGCCCGTGCGCCACAACTACTGAGCCTGTGCTCTAGAGCCTGTGAGCCACAACTACTGAGCCCGCATGCTGCAACTACTGAAGCCCGCGCGCCTAGAGCCCGTGCTCCACAACAAGAGAAGCCACCACAATAAGAAGCCCGCACACTGCAATGAAGACCCAACACAGCCAAATAAAATAAATAAATTTATTAAAAAAAAAAAAGCATTTCTTGTGTACTTTCTACGGGACAGGCTCTACACCAGGCACAGGGCATACTGTAGGGGATAAAACAAATATGATAATGTCCCTCGTGATGCTTAGAGTGACCAACAATTAATGGCTTTCCCAAAAGGGCCCCGAAGAGTCCTGTCAAAATTAGGAGTCCCCCTTTGATTTCCAAGGCCAACCAGAAACAGTCATCCTTACTTTCAGTGTGGCTGTGGATTGCCCTCTCCCCATTGCTCAGACTGAAACGTAATCCAGACGTGGTTTGGGTCCCTTGTTGATGTTATTAAAATACACAGATAGATCACATAAAAGTAATCCTTGCTGGTGAGAAATTGCTCGTAAGGGCTACGACTCTGAGGCAATAGTCTCTAGCATGGTGGGGCACGCTACTTGGGGCTCTTGTTTTCCAAAGGTTCTTGCCTCTTCTGACTCACAAGGGGTTTTTTCTTCCCAAACTGGTTTTCCAGCTTACTCTTTCCTAACCTATTGTTATATTTTTTCAGTGATGGAGAATTAGGATTAAACAAGGTAGGTAGCTGAGAAAGAAAAAAAAATGGCATCCTAAGAGAGAAAAAAAATTGCTATGAACGATGGTAAATAGTTATTTGAAAAGTCTAACTAGTCACCAATAATCAATTCACCATGTTTTTGTGTCTGTTCTATTCCCAATGACTTGAGAAAATTATAATTGAAAGTATCTAAGGTAGCTATGTATGGTGGTAGATGTTAACTAGACTTACTGTGGTAATCATTTCACAATATATACAAATATTGAATCATTATGTTGCACAGCTGAAACATCTAAATTAAAAACCTTGCACTTCAAAAGACACAATTAAGAAAAGGAAAAGTCAAGACATATACTTGGATAAAATATTTGTAAATCACATGTCTGATAAGGGACTTGTATCCAGAATGTAAAAGAACTCTTACAACTCAATGATAAGAAGAAAAACAATTAAAAATTGTCAAAATATTTTAATAGCCATTTCACCAAAGAATATATGTGAAAGGCTAATTACCACCCGAGAAAATGCTTAATATCATTAGTCACCGGAGAAATGCAAATTAAAACCACAGTCAGATACCACTTTACACCCACTAGAATGGCTGTATCTCACGTGTTGGTGAGAATGTGGAGAAATTAGAAACTTCATACTCCCTTGGGTGGGAATGCAAAACGGTATAACCACTTTGGAAAACACTTTGACAGTTTCATAGAAGTTAAACGTGTTCTTACCATACAC
Source organism: Balaenoptera acutorostrata (assembly GCF_949987535.1). Taxonomy (NCBI): domain Eukaryota; kingdom Metazoa; phylum Chordata; class Mammalia; order Artiodactyla; family Balaenopteridae; genus Balaenoptera; species Balaenoptera acutorostrata. The sequence goes on along the minus strand of NC_080080.1, from coordinate 68,525,514 downwards.
TCCAGCAATTCCCCTCCTAGTTGTTTACCTGAGAAGAATGAGAACACCGGTCAACACAAAGGCATGTACATGGATATTCCTAGCAACATCATTTATTTAAAGTTGCTGAAACCTGAAACCAAGCTTGATACCTATCAACTAGTAAATGAATACACAGAATGTGGTATAGTGATATAATGAAATACTATTTACTATTAAAGGGGAATGGACTACTGATAGATAGAACAATGTGGATGAACCTCAGAAACTTTCTGCTGAGTGAAAGAAACCAGATGGAAAAGAAACCATACTCTATTCATATGGTATGAAATTTCTAGAAAAGGTAAATTTATAAAGACATAGCAGATCAGCAATTGACTGGGGCTGGTAGTGAGTACAGGACTGACTACAAATGGGCAGGAGGGAACCCTTTGGGGTGGTGGAAATGTTCTAAAATTGTGTCATGATGGTGGTTGCACATTATATAAATTTAATAAAAATCACCAACTGTTATACATATAATTGGTGAACTTCATGGTGCATAAACTATACTTAATAAAGATATTAAATTAAAATTATGTGGAAGGCTAGTCTCTACTAACATAACTATTTTATCATACTCTTAAGAATAAACAAACATTAAGCCTATTAGGAATTTAGTGTTTATAGAAAAGGATGAGTGATTTACTGCTGCCTGGAAAAATTATTTCAAAGTCTAAGGTTGTCATTGTTTCCTACCAGATGTCAGGTGAGCCTCAGTGGACTATTTTCACATAAACTAAATCTAAGGAACATTGTCCTTACCTTGGTTTCTCTGTAAATTCACATAGTAAATCCAGCAACTTATGAAATTAATGAGTTTTCCTTCTCTTCTTAGTATCCTGGACCAAGAATTATTTGTATCTGTCAAGAACTGTTATTGAAGTGTTCTTTGCAAACTGCCTGCACATCGATTGCTGAAGAGTCTTGAATAAAGACTAGAAAGGACCAAGCAACATAAATTCATTTTAGAAATGAAATGAAATAAGATAAAATCTTAATAAAGATTAAACACAGAAATAATTTTTTTCTCCTTAGTTTCACATTCTCTTTTTGACTCATTCCATTGGAGGAGCTATCAAAGCAGATGCAAAGAAGGGAAGGAGAGAGGTGGAGGGAGGGGAGAGATTCTGGATAATGTTCAATACAAGAAATGCAACTTATTTTAAGATCCTTCATTATTGATTTCTTGACGTGCTGCTTTACTTAGTTGTCTTAATTCAGTAAAACAAACTACATCCATTTTCAAATATCAGGCAATTGTTTTGTCAAACTCATCATCAGATGATCCTTTCTCTGTCTTTTATTTGGTTTTAATTAGCCATGGTCTATTGAAATTCAGTTCAACTCTGTGTTAGTGGAGATTAAAAGCGCGTTTGAGAGGAGAAGGCACCATATGTTATTCTATGTTTAATGTATATCCTGCTCTGGTTAAGAAAAAAGTACCCTAGCACCAGGAGAGCTTTTGCCAGCACAGAATCCATAAAAAGAGAGATGACATAGCTTTCTTATGAAAATGTTTCAGTTTTGAGATACAACCTGATGGAGATGATAGGGATGGATTAAAGTAAGGGAACTTCAGTCCCAAAGTCTATGGCTAAAAGTTCATAGTAGAGAATGTTCACAATTGAGAGCCATGTTCTAAATTAGTAGCACCATTCAGAACAATATACAGGACTTTGCCACAGATTCAGTTCCCTGGAAGAAACTAGGTATTGCTTCAGTGGGAACGTGTATAAGCTGAGGTTGACAGCTAAGACGTGCAGTCCTATGGGGGTTTTAATGTTGCCAGGTTTACTATTTCCATCATCATGTTTCAAACTGATGCAAAATTCCATTTGTAGAATTTTTATTTCTTTAGAGACTATTGAGGAAAGTGATGAGTGCTTTTAGTAAGTCATTTCCCTTTTGATAATTATTCTCAATGAAATTGTCATTTTTGATTACAATTTTCAATGAAAATGTATGTTGGAATATGAACTTGTTGTTGAAGTTGATGTCACAATTATATTATTATCATGTAGTGAGATACGTACGTCTCGGATAAACTTATTGAGTAGTTAAATCCAGTCTCTGTTAATAACGATTTGATCATTTAAATTCCATATTTCTTCAGGGCCTTCTTAGACTCCTTAAATGAGTTCCCTATATTCTAATTTCTCAGGTAGCTAAAAAACACAGAATGTGAACTTCGAGTTTTCCCAGTTTCAAAGACTTATCTGTGCCTCTCCTCTCCATCTTTTTCTTTTTTTCTAAATCAGTAATTGACTTTTATTCTCTTAAGGTACGAGGAATTATATTAAGCATAAAATTTGAGAAAAACTTTGCCTAGTATTCATAATTTAAACTAATCTGTTTCGGATGTTTTCCTACTGCATTCTTCTATTTGGTTCTTCTAAATCAGCCTGCAGAAAGAACATACAACATATTTACTTGCACATTAAAAAATTCAAAGTTACAATTGGGGCAGTCCATGTTTACAGAAGCAATTTGAAACACAGTTAAGAAAACGTTTTCATTCCTGCCAAAACTGCTGCGTAACATTCAATATCAGATTCAGACGTGCCTTCCAGGCTTAGAAATCAGCGTGTGCCAGTTCACGGTGGCAGAAGAAGGCAAGGGAGGACTCAAGGAAGCATGAACACAACTTCAGGAAATTTATTTTTTAGGAAAATATTGTCCCTTTTATTTTAAAAAAACAGGCTATTGTGGCTTATGAGGTAAAGATGCAATAATTGTAATCGAAGTATAGATTTCGTACTGGAATTACATTTTTAAAGCTGGCTTCTGAACAATAAACATATTCTCACAGGAAACACAGAAGGGAAAATTCTGAAAATTTCAAAGTTGAATTTTACCCCTCAGCCGTTGGGAAGGCATTCAGTGAAAGGAAAAGGCAACCGAATATAAGAGATCATACAGGTTTTCTAAGCTTTCTCTTCGGCTTCTAAAACATTAACCATTATAGATCTGGCTGAGGCTACGCTGGCTGTTCTCCTTAAACGTTTTATTACTTTCTCTAAGCTGACAGCAAAATACTTTGGCAGTTTATTCAACGTTCGACTCTAATGGTCTTAAGTCTGAGGGAAGTTGGTAATTGCTTTGCCAATATCAAAGATAGAAATGGCATTTTTTAAAGTCTAGGTTTTATTCTTTCTGGTTTGTTATGTATTTTTCCCAGAGGTAGACTTTTTAAGAATTATGGGAGTTGTATTTTGTAATTTTGCCAGGAATGTATTCGTGAACATAAATTGAAAGAGATGGGATGATAGGACATTGTTTGTATTTCAGGAGAGAATAAAATGACAGTGTACGGTGTCTGTTTTCTTCAGGGTACAATGCTTCACCTAGTGAAAAATTTTTAAATATGTTGTGAAATCTATCATCTTCATCCTCCTAGAAGATAAAATTAGAGTTGCTTATATCCCAGTGACATTTTAAACTCATAAATTCACAAAGGATACTGTCTTCTTGGATGTGAACCAGGCAGATGTTGTTAATGAAAAGGAATTAGAAATAGAATAAAAGGATGGGAGAGGCAGGTGTTAGAATTGAAAGAAAGGTGTTTTATTTAGGTGTTGTATCTAGTCAGGATGGACTAAATTATGCTTCAGGAATTAAAAAACCACCCCCAAATTTTAGCGCAACAGAAGTTTGTTTCTCATACACAGTACCCATCTAATGTGGGCCAGCAGGAAGTTCCACTCATCTTGGTCACTCGAAGACCTAGAATGACAAAGGCTTCATCCTGACACAATTCCACTAATCTCACCGAAAGTGAGGTCTGGCTGCTCACCAGTTTGAAAGCAGACTCCCCCCCCCTCACAATCAGAGGGCAAGAGTTTTTAAAGGGGAGTTTCATAGGCGGAGGGACAGAGCTACACGCAGTCAGCTCTGACAGTCATCTCGAAATTGGTCATGCGGTGGTCTGATCCGTGTCATCTTAATTGTTTTGAGGACAGTTAATCTTTAGTTCCAGGGTCGATTTTTTCCCATTTCTTTGAGGCCAGTTCTCAGAATTGTGGCAGCTGATGTCATGGCTACAGTCTGGTCATCATGTTGTTAACTTTTTTCACCTGGTGAGGGTTTCAGTATCTGTAAGACAGCTCACAGGATACGGCTCAGAATATTATCTATAGCCTTTGAGGAGGAACTAAAGGTCCTTGACTTTGCTTAATGACTAAACTATTATTATTCTGTCCTGTGTGACTGCCTTCCTTTGCTTCTGCATTTTTCTCACTTCTCTGATTAAACTTATTCTTTGGCTAAAGTTTTTCTGCAGACAAAAGGCAGGAAGAGGACATGGGGGGTGGGGTTCTGTCCTAGGAAGGCCCCATAGGATCCTGCTCTGCTTCACTACCGCGGTGGGATGAGGGATGTGGCAAACCTCAACCTGGCTCTTCAAAAATAAAAAAATTAAAAAAAAAAAGAGTAATTCCTAAAACTTGAAAAAAAAAAAAACGTGGGCTTGGATTTCATTGGCCAAAGCAAGTTACTTGGCCAAGTCCAACTTCACAGACAATAGAGAAGCACAGTTCTACCCAGTGCTTCAAACGAGAGAGCCAGAAATATGTGATAAAGAGCACCGATGACTTAAACCGTATATAAATGATATTTGAGGAATGATTTGCTGGAGACCTAACTGATCCCATCTTAGAGAGACAATCAGTTTTACCCCCAAAGATTTACTTCGGTTTCTTCAGTTAGTCTGTTTATTGGAAAAAGAAACTCTATTATGAACTGCAAAGTCCTCTGTGGTATATACCATTTCCATTTAGTCTTATCATCAGGAGTTTCTTTGATTTCGAATTTAAGAGAAGAAACTGATTCGCAGTGAGATGGGTCTTGCCCGAAATAATAGCTTCATAAAAGTCTCTGAAGTAGCCCTGAGGCACATATTTCAGTAGGTGTAAGAAGGCTCTCGAGCATTTTTCCTTGCACAGATAACTCTTATGAACTATAAACTAACTATTCTCATTTATGTTAGGAGTGGTGACTTGTGGCCAGGTCTTGGTCCTGAAAACTAAATTACAACTAACATAGCAATTATACTCTGCCGGTTGCATCTGTTTGTTAAATATCACATCATATCCCTATTATGGGCCATTGACCACTGCCTATAAGATGTTATTGCTCCACAGTCACACACCCAACCTGAGCTCCAAAATATGGTCACAACAGGTCAAGGTGGTGATGGTACGAATATTTTAACACTTAACTAAAGTTACCATATTTTTCACTCCAATTGTTAGAATACTTGGTTATAAAAAATGCTTTTTCTGCCACTTCTATGCATAAGACATAGCCTACAAAATATAATTTGGATGCTAAGAACACAGTAGGTCCTTGATAGAGATTTGGAAATGAATGTAAGAAGAGTTAATCTTCTGAAATATTTTCTTTACTCAAATAATGCAGTATTTGAAAGTATGTGATGATCTCTGAAAGTACATGACCAACGCATGTTATGACATCAATCTGTAGGCATTCCTTGCAAAGTAAAATGCAATTAATACATTTTTTTGCTAATAGGTCAGTATTCGAAAAATATCTGAGGCCAATTTTTTCCATACCCTCTCTCAGTACTGCCATACCATTGAGGTAGAACATCCCAACTGACCACTGGTTACTTTAATGTAGGAAGTACTTTTAAAAAACTTACAGAAATTAAAAAGAAAGAAAACCTGAAATAAGTAGTTTTTGTTTTTGTTTTTTAAATCAGAGTTTTAAAAAAGTCTAGTCATGAATGAATAGAACATCATTTAGTGATGTGGGATGGCAGGGTAATTCAATGTTTTTATAGCAGAGAGTTTTTAAAATCACAAAGCCCCATATATTGAACCAGAAACTGAACAGGAAACACATTTTCTTTTGATTTGAGGTCAAAGGCGTCCTGAGGCTGAGATTTTAAACTCCCCAATAGGTTTTTGGTTTTACAGTGGTTGGCAAAGTTGTTTGCATACGCCCACTGAATTAATGGTGGGATGTTTTACTTGAAAAATAGAGAAAAATAAACATATTAGAAAGTATAAATCACTCATAGCCTTTTAAAATTTATGTAGGCTCTGAAGTGAAAGTCCCTTTGTCTTCTTTAATCCCAATCTTTTTTTCTCTGTGCTTATGCAAACACAGGCACATAAGTATATATCTTTTAAAAATGGGAAGGGCATGCTATACACATTTGAAAGTTTCTTTTTAAATGTAATATATCGTGTCACCTTCTAGCTCCATACACCTAAAGTTATCTTGTTGAGGTAACTAGTACTTAGTATATCACTGTACAGATGCGCCCTAACTTACTTGGTTGTTCTCTAATTGATGGACATTTTTGTGGTTTCTACTTTTATATGATGACAAATAAAGCTGAAGTAAGTATCTTTTTAAATACTGTGAATATTTTTAAATGTCACTTATAAGAATCAAGGTACTGGGGGCTTCCCTGGTGGCGCAGTGGTTGAGAATCTGCCTGCTAATGCAGGGGACACGGGTTCGAGCCCTGGTCTGGGAAGATCCCACATGCCACGGAGCAGCTGGGCCCGTGAGCCACAACTACTGAGCCTGCGCGTCTGGAGCCTGTGCCCCGCAACAGGAGGGGCCGCGATAGTGAGAGGCCCGCGCACCGCGATGAAGAGCGGTCCCTGCACCGCGATGAAGAGTGGCCCCCACTTGCCGTAACCAGAGAAAGCCCTCGCACGAACCGAAGACCCAACACAGCCAAAAATAAAGAAATAAATAAATAAAGTAGCTATAAAAAAAATTAAAAAAAAAAAAAAAAAAAAAAAAAAAAAAAAGAATCAAGGTACCAACTATAAGAAAATGTATTAATTACAAGAATTATGGGACCAATAAGAAGAAAATAGAGTGGGACAGGAGATGGAGAACAAGAAGAAATCTTTGTTGGTTAACAAGGAGCTGGAGAAGTCATTGCATATTGCCTCTCTATGGAGTAATATTCAGAATATTTTATATATGATTTTATTAAGGCATAGGGCAATACATCCTAGCATCAGACCTTTGACCCTTTAAGGGCCTAAATCCGTGTCCTCATACAAGTTTCAGTGTGCACTTTCAAGTATCACATGGCTTGAGAATGGATATAACAGTGAGAGATGCTAATTAGGAGGACGATACTAGCAACGGACAGTCAGGGGTACTAGTTCTCAATGTAAGATTTCTGTTCGGTTTTAAACCCAATGAAGAAAAACGTGCAGTGTCCAATTGTTCCTTGAGAAAACGTAAACTTTAAATTTTAATGTCCAACATGAAAACTCAGATCATTTGCACTTTACTATTGATTGACCAAGGTTTATCTTGGAGAGACTCAGTCCATTTACATGGCATGATTGTTTTCCATGAGGGTTTTTTTCCCCAGTAATTTGCAAAGCAAAACAAAACAAAAGGCACAAAACTCAAAACGAAACTTTACTGCAGAATGGAGATAACTCTTTATAAATTTAGATGAATTTCATGATCAAATCTGAAAAAGATTGGAGGTTATTTTAAAAAATTTTGTGTGGACTTAGGCTTTGCCAAAATTCACATTTCCTTTTAAATAGGTTCTGGAACATTTTAAATCTACCTCAAGGTCACCTAATGTTATTCAGAGTGACTGTGATGTGTGTGATACCTCTGATTTTTCAATTGATTGTTTAGTTTTACATGTTTCTTCTACTGTTCATTTTTTTGTTTAGATCAGATTTCAGGTGGTTGTGATATTTCCCAAAATACTTAGCGACTTTACATTGGGAAAATGAGAGACTAGTTTATTTTTAGTCTGCTTTCAAGGTCATAGTTGAATCCCTTGTATATTATCCTCATGTAGAAACCATAGGGTATAGAAAGAATTTATTAGCTTCTTAGCCATCAGCTTCATAGACAAGGAATTCTACAAAAGGTTAACTTCAGAATAATTTTAGTTCATGCAAATATATGCATTTTATTAATCTTTTAATTTTTATAATTTTGGTTTTAATTTTGTGGTTGGAGAATACCACTAAGCGAATCCATAGCCTACTTACAGACTTTTAGCAGCTCTACATTCTAGTTATATTTTTGTTTCTTCTGGAGGGAATACAAGTCCATAGGGCCCCATCTGATATAAGGTCTCCTAATTTAGGAGCATTAAAAAACTAATGCAAATAGTCATGATAAGTAATGTTGGCCAATACTCACAACCTTTCAATTGAATAGTGCAGACATGTTAATAAAATTCAAAGTTCTAAGTTACCACAAATCATGTGATTTAATGATTATGCATTACAGACTTATACTTGAAATTCTATCCCTGTTTCAAAGACCTGATTTCTCTGGAGAATATTTCATAGCCGTCTTGCACAAAATAATTGCAATTGTCTGTCTTTAGATTGACCGTATGCTCTCCTGTTTGCCACTGTTTATTTTTTAACCTAGTCTCTCTCATTTATTCTTCTTACCTGTGTGGCCCTTGTAAGTCTTTTGAGTCTGTGATTCACATCTTAAATAATCCTATTTTGTTTCATATAATATCATCCAAGGAAAACTGTCTACTAATTGACTTAATGCTATAGTATTTCCAGTCAGTTTCAAGCGGGCATTATAGTTAAAGTTATTAGTTTAGGCCACCCCATGTCTGAAGTCCTTTATGTTTGGGGAATGCCCCATCCTGTGATCTTCGTGGAAGGGAGAATTGAAAAAGTCAGATACTAATTAATTGTCCAAGAACACCTTGCAGCTGAGGTGCAAGCACATGAAGTAAATTTCCTTAGTCCGATCCGCCTGTCTCAGAGTCTTTCTGGCCATGGCAGTTGTCATGGTGGCCTGAGTCCTGCGACAGAAGCAGTGAAGTTAGGTTTGGGCTCCAGTGGCCAGTGCTCATGGTATTGGTGGGACATGCCGCAGCATTTAATGCTTAGCAGTGGCAATAGCAGTAGTTAGTTCTACAACATGATTTTAGACCTTGTTCCTGGAGTGGGAGTACAGATCAGCTCTCCAACTTCCCTGATGAAACTGTAAGCTACTCAACAGCCGTTAACAAATTTCTTTTCTGTTTAAATCAGCTAGAAACTTGACTAACTGCTCTCAGCTTTTAAAACATGTGGAGTTACCTTTACTACAGGGTTCAGCCAACTTTTCTGTAAAGAGCCAGATGGTAAATATTTTTGGTTTTACAGGCTATATGACTTCTATAACAACTACTCAACTCTGCCATTGCAGTGGGAAAGCAGTTTACAATAATAAACAAATGAGCGTGGTTATATTCTAATAAAACGTTATTTACAAAGATGGGCAGTGAGCTGGGTTTTGTCTGCAGGTTGTAGTTTGTCCATGCTGGCTCTGCTACTTAATGCCAGAGCTTGTAGGGGATAGGACTCGTTGAATCTGTTGGTTGAAACCATGCCATCCAATGCATCCATCCCTGTCTTTTCCTTATTCAACATTTTCTAACTCTCACAACTTTATAAGTTCTAATATCTTTCTGAGACTTAGTTTCACTTTGACACTATTAACTGCACATAGCCTACTCTTAAGTCTCAAAATAAGTGTTTAGTTTATGAATTTATAAAAATCAATTTATCTTCTGTAATAGAAACACAATTTTTAAAATCCCTCTTAAATTGTAATTCATCTTTGTATAGTGAAATATAAATGCCAATACATTCTTAGTCAAAAAGGCTGTTTTGAATTTACTCAATAACGCAGTAAGAATTAGGTGACGATTTTAATCTTATGGGGATGATATCTCCATACGGATTTTGCAAGCATTCTGTCTAAATGAGCATGACGAAAACCACTGAGGACATGGTATATAAATTTGAGATGCAGATTGTTATGCAATTTTATAATAACAGATAGAATCGATCCTGAAACATGGGTTAGAATTTCTATTACCAGTATTAATGTTTAATCAAATCATGTGATTGTGGTAGTTTACAACCTACAATATTTATTAATGTGTCTGCATGAACATACTGTTAAATTGAAATGCCCTGATTATTAGCCAATATACTTATAGTGATTATTTATAATGTCAGACACTTTATTAGTGTTTTCTTTTGTTTGGTAACTTAAATCACTTAGCAAGAATGGCAGAAGGGTCCTTCAGAAAATACTCCTACACGATTTGTATTGCTTCAGATGAGATTCTTTACTTTGGATATTGCAGACTCTGTTTTAATTTGGAAAGAAGGCAAATTAGGATAACACTGTAGGAAGTTCTCTTCTGGTGCTCTTTCATGTATGTCAGTATCCTTGCCCACCTACCTTAAGTAGAAACATTTAAATGAGTAACAACAAAATCAACAAGAGAAGTTATCTCCTATTGTTAGGAGACAATTCTCCTTGAATCTCTCACATTTCTACACTTCTTACAAGCACTCTGGCGAACAGTACATGACGGCATTGTTCTCACTCATGTTTTCAAGGATGTCTGTATAGCAAACAGCCTTGGAACACTGAGAAAAGGGCAGGTTTATTTACTGTTCACTATATTATAATAAAGAGAACGTGTCCCTCAAGGCAAAGGTCAGATACGCTTACTGCCCATTATAAAAGATCTGGGCTTCCTAAGCTCAGGGTTCCCCTCCTGTAATGCGACCTACAGTATGCACTGGTATCACCTGGTCTTCTTTGATTATCTTGTGGAATCGTGGCTCAAGGAAAGAGCACAAATGTTTATACTCTGGAAACTGCAATTGCTGTAAGTCAAAAACCCATCTTTTGTATCTGTTCCTGGAGTCTCATGACTGCTTCCAGCATCTAAGAAACTGTGGCAGGCTATCTTGTTAGCTTGCAAATAGAGTAAAAAAATCACAGATTCTACATATCCTATACAGAGATACACTATATATATGTAAGTATATACAGATATATATGTATATATATATATATTTGTGGGTAAATTATATTATTTATATTATATAAATTATATATATACCAGAGTACCAAAGCCATATATCCATATATCCAACTGCTTACCAGACATCTCCTTGGAGATGTCTTACTGGTATCTCAAACTTGAAATGTGCTAAAATAAATTATTGCCTCCAAATCTGCTTCTATATTTCTATCTCAAAGAATGTGTTTGCTGAGGCAGTCATAATCTCACATATGGGTATCCTAATAGCTGCTAGTGAGTATCTGTCTTAGCTCAAGCTTCTTTGTCTGTAATCCATAGTCCAGGTGGCTCCTATTCATTCATCCAAGAAACACTAAAAGAGTACCTACTACGTGTTGAGCATGATTTGAGGCACTGGGGATGCCTCAGTGGCTCAGTGTAAACATTAGAAAGTCATAAGTGAATAGGTGTTAGGTAAAGTCACAGCCAAGATTAAGACTGCCTACAGAGAGGTCAACTGAGAAGATCAGCTGAGAATGCATTCCTTTAAAACAAAAACTAAAAGGCAGGCAGGAAAAGAACCTGAGAATAAGGAAGGAGAGAGGTAGAGAATGAGGAGAAAAAATAACCAGGATTGATGAGTAATTGTTCCCTTTTCAGGAATGTATACTTTATATAAAGCAGAAGTTGTCTAAATGGGTAATCTTTCGATTCCAAGGGAAAACCTTCCAGAAATATTTTTGTGGTTTAGCCTGATTTGGAAGTAAAAAGAAGGAATGACTTTGTCTTGGCTCCTGGGAGAACATGTGATCTGGTCATGCTGGGTTAGAGCCCAGACAACCAAATTCTCACCTGAGAAAACTTGACTTCCTCTGAGTCAAACTGATAGTGAAGCAATCGTTTCGTGTATCTATATAAAACTTGAATTATTCTCTTTCAATGTGTTTATAAAATTCTATTCTAGTGTTTACTGTGAAATTCTTAAATACCAAAATGTAAAAACCATTCTTTTAGCTTCATATTCAGAATAGCTTGATCTTGAGAGCGTCAGGTCACTCAAGGTAGAAGGACTAAGCAAACGAAAATAGACACAGTGAAGAGGGAGCAGAAATGCTTTGGGTAAGTTAGTCAAGTTCAGGGACTAGATTAAAGGATCTAAGGAGTTTCATGACGATGCCTTAGCAAGGTCTGACTATATCTGGAACTCAGGCAAGACCCTTCCTGAAGACCCAGTGGGAATCCACTCCCATCGAGATTGATATTTGGATACTGTCCTTTTGGAAACCTCACGAAAGTTTCCTGGTGAACACAAAAATGTCTTACTTGTAAAATCCCTTCTTATCAAAGTTGACCCATCTATTTTCCTGCTGGCTTTGCCTTGTACTTTCACATTTTATTAATATACCGTTTACCGATTTTTGGTCTGAATTTTGTTAAAATTCAATTACTTTTGTTCGGGTTTTTTCAGTCTCTCCATCTCCCTCACATTTTTGTCTATAATATCTCTTCAGGGCAGTCATCTAAGATTAGACCTCCATTGAGGTGATTCTGGCAAGCGTTTTTCAAAGACAACTCTACATAAAAAGCGGTAGAGAAGTAAAATTATTGTTGGCTGTTTGCCTGAGAAAAATATACAGAGCTGTCCGCAAATACCAACTCAGATCTTATAATATTTCTGTCAAATGAGGTGTGAAGTAGTTACAGATATACATCAACTAACAGAGAGAGACTTTGGCTATTTTATTTTACCAGAAACATTAGAATACTTATGGTCTAAATCATGAAACTGAATGTGTGAGTTCATGTATTAATGAAGTCCTTTTTACAAATTTCAGGAGACATTTCAGGGTTAAAAAGGGATCTGGGTTACTAATAAAGTACTAACAACACAGTAACATTTTTACAATTAGAATATAATGTTTATAATTTTAAGTGTTTTAGAAAATAAGAATTGAAAATCGTCCCAATCGTCCTATTTTTGAATATACGTATTGTACTAAATCATCTTTTGTAAAGCCCACACAGGGCAACATTTTTCTTTTTCTTTCATTTCCCCCCAACTTTATTGCAATATAATTGACAGATAAAATTGCATATATTTAAAGTGTACAACATGATGATTTGATATATGTGTACATGTATCAAATGGGAAATGTGAAATGATTAACACGATCAAGTTAATTAATTAACACACCTATCACCTCACATAGTTACTTTGTGTGTGTGTGTGTGTGTGGTGAGAATGCTTAAGATCTACTCTCTTAGCAAATTTCAAATATACGATACGGTATTATTAACTATAGTCACCATGCTGTACAATAAATCCTCAGAACTTATTCATCTTATAACTAAAGGCTTGTACTTTCTGACCAGCATCTCCCCATTTCCCCCACTCCCCAGCCCTTGGTAACTACCATTCTACTCTGTTTCTATGAGTTTGACTTAAAAAATTTTTTTTCTTTTTTAGATTCCATAAATAAGTGAGATCATACAGCATTTGTCTTTGTCTGGCTTATTTCACTGAGCATAAAGTACTCCAGCTTCATCCATGCTGCCACAAAGGGGAGGATAGCCTTTCTTATGGCTGAATATTATTGTATATATATATCATATCTTCTTTAGCCATTCATCTATCGATGGACACAGTTTTTTTTCCATATATTAATTATTGTAAAATACACTATTTTGAATTGGAACATTTTAAATAACTTCAGAAGTGTGTCATTGAATTTTTTTAAGATTTCTGCTGTACTCTCATTTTCTCTCCCTAATGTTTGTGTACTTGTCTATAGAGGCCTTATTATTATTATTATCATTATTATCATCATCATTATTATTATTATAATTATTGATGGGTATTTGTGTTTGAATGTTTTTCTTTCTTTTGATTGGAGATTCTTCCAAAGTAAAATTTTAATTTATCCTGGCCCTCTACCATTGATATAATTCATTTTAATTATTGTACCAACATAATACCTTGGCATATAATGCCTTAAAATTGTTTATTTTTATCATCTGATGACTCTAATTTTTAATTATACTCTGGGATGTTGACTCTGAATGCCCTGGAGTTTTCTCTTGTGTTAGTTTAATAAAGAACTAAGCACGAGGATTCTTAGAAGATTCCTAGAGACTGGGGCAGCCCTGGAAATGAGTCATTCTGGGCTGCTGAATGTTTTTTAACAGCTTCTACAAAAGTTCGGGTAGGTAGGATAAAGCTCTAAACAGCCATCGTGATTCTTCAAGTTCCTGCAGAGGCCCTAAAACCAAGGCAATGGAATAGGGACTTTCAGGCCCCTCAAATTTTGCCCTCAGGGCTCATGGTAACCACTGGATGGTCAAAAACTCAGCCTCAGTTGTTAGCTGTAGACTTCCCTTAGGTAGTTTGGATCTCAACAGCCTCCCTCTTCCTTCCAAATTTCTACTTTTAGACCATTTTAAAATCCATTTCGAATGTCATTTTCCTAGAAAACAAGAAGAAAAATTATTTATTAACATTGTCAATGTTTTAGTTAATTTACATGTCAAGTTCACCAAAATTTCAGAATATTATTTGAATAGTTTTTAATGACATCATATTAGATTGGAGAGATCTATCTGAAATATTTAAATAGGTGTTATGAATATAAATTTCCTGTGTAACTTTTTTTTTTTTTCCAAACATCTTTATTGAAGTATAATTGCCTTACAATAGTGTGTTAGCATCTGCTTTATAACAAAGTGAATCAGTTATACATATACAATATGTTCCCATTTCTCTTCCCTCTTGCATCTCCCTCCCTCCCACCCTCCCCATCCCACCCCTCTAGGTGGTCACAAAGCACCGAGCTGATCTCCCTGTGCTATGCGGCTGCTTCCCACTAGCTAGCTATTTTACATTTGGTAGTGTATATATGTCCATGTCCTGTGTAACTTTTAATCACACTTGATATATTTCCCAATATCTGTCACATATTGGCCCTGATTATATTTGTTGAATGAATGAAACGTTGCTTGCTTACCTGAGTAACGCAATGAACAAGTTATTTAAATACGATAGTAGGCAAAACTTTGAACTTTATTTTTTAAATGCAGTTAATTTTATGTTATACATTGGCAATTGAAATTTAAAGGAATATTTCTTAGGACTTCATTGTTTCTGACAAGTCACTGAATCAATTGTGAGAATGACAATGCCTGCCTCAACACTGAGGAAAATATGATAAATTTTAAAATATTCTATTTTTATTTAGGTGTTGCTTTTTGCCAAAGGCAATAAAGACTGAGATTGAGAAATCACAACATCTAATATGTCGTATTGTCTTTTTTTCAATTCAAAATTCCCCAAAACGGTAATTTTATTTTTTTTACTGTTTTTTTATTTAACAAACAATAACAAAGTTTATCTGGTCAAAATGAAAACTGAACATGAGAGAGCAATACTAAACAAATGTGAATAGTATGATTAACTCCATAAGCACTGACTGAATGATGAATAGCTTCAGATTATTTTAAGTGCCACAAATTGACAACTATTTTAGGGGCAACATCCAACTAAAGTGCTATTCCTGTACTTCTGCTACATTTTGAAAGGAGAAATGAGTGGAATACAAATATCCAAATACAGAATCTACAGGGTATTTGATACTAAGCCCAGGGACTGCTGAAGCTAGAGTTCAGGCTACTGGCCTTTGAGTAAAGATTATCAAAATTTAGCAAAGAGACTTGAAGTCTGTGGATCTGAAACAAATGACCCTAAAAATTCACACATGGACTAATTTAAGCAAAGGTTTGTTTGTTTTGTGTTTAGAGACGGAAATCTGAGAAGAGAGGAAGTTTTAGGTCAAATGGTAGGAACACTTGGGAGTTTCAGAACTCCAGGATATTGACAAATATACAGAGCTTCTCAGAGGGGTCCTGTTGGGGCTCAGGAAGTAGAAGTGAGGGTTGACGTGATGGTGATAACAACTGCACAAATGTACAAAGCAATTTTTGAACCTGAGATGGTTGGTTAGGAAGAAATGCAATCTAATGTTGAAATCTAAACTTTAGCCCATTGGATGTGATTGTCGAATTACATCTAAAGGTGCTTGAAGAATGATCAGTTTTTCTAGAATGAATTAAATCTTTGCAATGAATTTCAGTTTCAAGAGAGACCTAGTATAAACCTAGAGTACAAACTCCATTAAGCTAATTGCGATGAAGGTGAACACAACTTGCAGTACCGTGTATGTGTGTGTACTGATGAAAATCAGGATATACTCAGAGAGAAAGATAGTGAAACTCAGGTGCATTTGGTCTGAGACACGGAAGTCTTACGAATTCCTGAAAGGAATAGCCCTGAGTTTTCCACCTCCCTATGATTACGAGAGGTGTTTGAGACAAGGCGAGCTGAGTGTCCTAACTGCCTACACTTGACACATTTCAGCATCTTCTGAAGAGCTCAAATGCAGACTCTGCTTCTGGGACTTGGACTAGGAGGGAAAAAAAATTAATTCCTTCAAATGGAATTTTTGGTTTGCTTCCTGTTCCTCCAACCAACTCATTTACAGCTAAGAAAATTTTTCTTAAATACATATTATGTGATGGAGGATAAAGGATGGTACCCTTAAAAAAATCAGAAGGAAAAGGAATAAATGCTGCATATAAAAGAAATTACTGATGATCACTGAACGTGGGGAAAATAGTCTCATTCCAGTTTCAAAAGCTAGAATGGTGCCCTAAAGCCTGACAAATAAGCAATAGTAAGATGCAAAAAAATAATTAGAAAGTGATGAATTTTGTGTGTCTATTACTTTTGTTTTTAGTCTATAATTTATTTACTTGTAAGGTTTTTGATACACAAAAAGCTGTACGTAATTAATGTACAACAATTTGATGCATTTGTAGATAAGTGTGTATCTGTGAAACCGTCACCTCAGTCTATGCCATAAACCTATCATCATAGCCTCTAGAAATTTCCTCTTTCCTTCATATTTTATTACAACACCATTATTATTATTATTATTCTGTGGTAAGAACACAACATAAGATCTACCCTAAGCAAAATTTTAATATTTGCAAGTTTTTAATTTAATTTTGTAATGGCTGTGTTTAAAAACCAGCTTGCAAACTTCCTGAAAGTTGAGAAATTAGTTCTCTGAAGCCAGTAAGCACCAGCTCCAGTACGTCCCTACTTTTACGTCCCCCTGGTGCAGATAAGAAAGGAAGTGGAGCAGGGAACCATATTCAGTTTTTAAAAATAACCTATAAGGGAAAAGAATCTGCAAAAGAATATATATATATTTTATATATAATATATATGATATATATGTTTAACTGAATCACTTTGCTGTACACCTGAAACTAACAGAACATTGTAAATCAACTATACTTCAATTTAAAAATTAATTAATTAAAAAAAAGAAAGGAGGTGGAGCTTGACAGGTCAAGTTCTGAGACTGTGTAAGAATCAAGATTCTGTCTTGAGCCTCAGTTTTGAAGGGGAACAAAATACCATCATTGCTTCTGATTGTTCTGAGTTTTCTTAGAACTGTAAGCAAGAGGCCGCTCATGTGAACCACGCTGAATGAGTAATGTTTTTACAACGTTACGTGAATTGTGGAAACAATACGTATGGTTCCCTAAGTTGGTTTGAATTCACTAGAACAAATTATTGAAATGAAGAAGTGCTTTCATTTGTGGCAGAAATTACGTTTTAAAATGACAAGTCCTTGACAGCTGTCAGATGCTGTGCTTCAGTCTGAAAATGAATTCCTATACAGAGCTGAAATCTGAGAGAATAGAATCAATTTCGGAGTGTTTGCGTTGTATCTGTTATACTTATCTTTGTGTGTTTCCCTATAATCTTTCAGTGTCTAGACATATTTATTTCAGTAAATTAGAATATAAATTGACCTCTGTTTGTGAAATGTATGAAATGATGGGAACTGGATGAAAAACATGTTATCAATTAAAATTTCATTCATGAAATTCTATACATGTTCATGGTATAAATAACTGCTTGTTCTAATTTTCTCAAGCTAACCTAAATTAAAATGAACCCCAATGAAACTGAAGCTGTAAAATATTTTATCATGTATTTTATGTCGATAGTCGGTTCATTAAAGTATGACTAGAATAGCACACCTGGTTCTGACTCTAAATATTCCTCGGGCGGCATCTGTTACACAGATATTTATAAAGATTTGGCATCAGTTTTGTGTACAGTATAACTTAAGAGGAAGTTCTTTGATGCTCTCAGTGTTAACTCTTGTAAGCCCAGGTATCCTTTTCGGTCTTTGTTTATTTCCAGTTAACAGACTTCTCTCTCCTCTTTTTCCTTCAGCTTACTTACTGTGCTTTCCATAACATCCAACATAGACTCAGAGATTTTTTAATATCACCATGTAAAAGTCAGTCTTTTCAGATATCATATGTGATGTGTTTTGCAGTTGATTTCAGTAAAAGTATATTTTCTTTGAGGAAGAAAAAATTTGGTTAACGATCAGCAGTCATTTGGCACAGATCAACAGAGATACAAAGACTCGGTTTCCGGGCAGAAAGTTCTAGCTTCGTGAGGCAGGTGATGTTTGCATTTGAGCCGATATCCCACTTTAAGCTGTGTCCTCGCAGAGGGCATTCGCAGAGGAAGGTGAGGACTACTTCTGAAGATGAATAGACCTCGAAGATCCAAATGAGTCAGCTATGATGGTGGAGTGGTAGGCAGTGGGCTTCTACTTTGGTAATGGGCCCTCATGATAACCAATCAAATGAACAACATTGAGAGTCACCTACTCTCCCTACAAACGAGGTCACATTGGACTGAAACCCAACTCTTTGACCACTGAACTGAATTCACTAGAACATAGTAAGGGGTGGTGTGAGGGAAAGATGTAAGAGCATATTAGCAGAGGATGCTCTGTCCTTTTGCATGATCTTGTGAAATTGCTCTTTCCTGGTCATGAAATGAGTCTTTCCAAATCTTTTTTCATTAATTATTTATCTACTTTTTAAACGATCTATGTTGCAATGACTAGGCATACAGTTGATGTGTGTGTGTGTGTGTGTGTGTGTGTGTGTGTGTGTGTGTGTGTGTTCTCATGGCTGGTATTAAAATACAGCTCTGGGAGGTGACCTGGAGAAAGAACATTGCTGAGATCTGATTGGTTGAATTCAAATGCGGTCCGCTTCCTCCAGATGATAATCAGTGATGCATATGCACAAGAATGTATGTTGTGGTCACTGCTCTTGCAATAAAGTATTTTGCATGTGAATTGCTATATTTTATACAGTACCTAAGTGTTTATTATCTGTCAGGTTCAAAAGATTCTGCAGATATCTTCCAAATAGCATTCCCCATGAAGACCAAGGCTTGTTGCAGAAGGAACATATTAATGTGCAGTAATTAACTATATCTCATGCTCCCATGTAGCTAGGGAGGATTTTTACAGCCATTAATGAGTCTCCTGCATGAATGAGAAGCAGTTCATGCCCCCAGAGTGGTGCGTGGCTCGTTGCTCTTCTGAAACAGGTGACGTTGGGATGTTTGATTCAATTCTAGAAAGTGGAATAGTGGTTCTCCAAGTGTCACCCCCCAACCAGCGACGGCATCATCGCCTAATAGCAAATTAGAAATATGAACTCCCTGGGTCCCACCCCAAACCTCTGGGGCCAACAGCCTGCCATCTGTGGTCTAACAAGGCCTCCATGTGATTCTAATATACATCAAAGTGTGAGAACGACTGCCCTAGAGCATCTCTTTCAATCAAGAAAATGATAAAAGGCAGTTAATTTGCAGCGGAGTATGTGTGAGGTATGGGGGTGATCAAACAACATTGACTTAATTCAGGTTTAGACTTCAGCTTGAAAGACACCTTTGATGGCTCAGACCTGATGTTCCTTCATTCTCTATGGTTGTCTCATAAATTGAGAATTTACTGGAGCTTAGGTTTTATGGTCTCTAAGAGTCCAAGCCTTGATTTGACCCCCCAGTTCCTGCCATTTTGTCTAGCTCTGATCCTTGCTTGCAGACATTCTTGCCTTGTACCAACTCTGCTGAAATCTCAGTAAGCAAATCTTTAGACTCGATCCCTTTATATTTTCTCCCTGGTCTATTACCACAAATGCACCATTATCTCTGGATAATGGTAACTAGGCAACACCAGGCTGCAGGATCTAGGAAGGCAGGAACCTTATCAATTTTACTCATCCCTCTATCCAGTGATATGCCAGTGAACATTTGATAACTGATTGAAAACACAAGCCCTGATTTGTAGGGTTGCTGATTGCTGTGCTATAAATACTCCCACTTTAGCCAATTTCAAGTTACCAATGTGATGACACCAAACACAGAGTTGGGAAAAGATGTGCACACTGGGATCTCCCAAGTCTATGGGAGCTTGGTTCCAGGACAGTGCAGCCTCTACGTCCAGTTCCCTCCCAGATACCTGGTAAACAGTAGGTGCTCAATAAATAAGTATTTAATAAATGAATGAAGATGGAGAGATCAGTGTGATCCTTTCAGCACAATTGGAAAAGCAAGTCAATGTGCACGTGCCATTGGTGAGGAAACACAGCATCTATATATGTGGGTAGCACATTTTGGGTTTTATACTCTTAACCAGCCTTGAAGAATAAACAGTTGACATCAAATTGCATAACCATTTGTCGCATAATCAAAAACAGCTATGTTCTTTTAAATTGGTATAACTCAGCAATTCTTACTCATCCCCAAATAATTCCACACATGTAAATTAATAGGAGTATATAATTTCAAAGCAGAAACGGTCTATATGTTTAAGTGAACTTGTCAGTGAAGTGGGATAACTAAATTGGTGAAACTAGCATTTGTAGACTTTTTTTTTCCTTTTTAGCTCTTATTAAGCATACTTAAGGTATATGAAACTTACTATTTAATAAAGCCCTCGTTTACTTCACTTCACATTAGCAAGTGCTATGTGCAGAGAAGTCATGTTTAACATTTCAGTAATATCTACGGATAAGGATTTTCCCCTGAACTATTTATTGAAGCCAACAGTATTTGTCAAATGTTTTCAGGATAAATGTCTATTCTCTAGTACAATTTTATAACCCAATTTGGAAAGAAAAGCTATGCACCCCCCCCCTTTTTTTTTATAGGGGCAGAGCTGATTTTTGTGACTTCAAAACATGTATTTTGACGACAAAGCTTTTGTTAACGTCTCTGCAATTAAATAATAGAAATCACCGCTGTTCCTCCTTTCCCTGCTCTGTTCTTCACGTTTTAAATGCTCCCTGTGGGTGTTCATGTTCACTGGTATTTTCTTTCAACAATTCCTGTAAGTTAGCCTTTCTTTGTGGATAAGTAAGAGTTTGCAAAACTTTACACCCTTATTCTTCAACTAAATACTGACACGGAGCCAGAGAGCGGAGCATGCAAATCAGCGGGACCTCCCTGTGGGAATCGGGGCTGCAAGACTGGTTCACATTGAAAGCAGACAGCGCTGTTGACACTGGCTGTCAAAAAGGCCTCACGTCTTTGAAAGAAAATCTTAATCTTCTTTATTCATGTGTGAACAGGTCCAGGCCCCCATCCCGGGACTCAGATGCATTGGCTGTTTAAACTCCAGGTTGCTAGGTTTTGGGGGAGAGTCTGTTTGCTGTGTCTAGTTCCCCCGAATGGATGAGGACTGAAAATTAAAATCTGTCTGACCCAGACCATGGCTTTTCTGTCTCTGTTTGAAGAGACATGGCAACCTAGGGCGAAATGAAAAGGAATTTTATTGAGCGCAAAACCACTCAATGCTGAAATGCTGGATGGGGAACCGAATGGTGATTTGGGGCAACCGGTAGATTGTTTATAGACAGTGGGATGGATGTCAATCAAGGGACAATGGCAAACTTCGTGTCAGGGAGAAAAAAGTGCTTTTCTAGTGGCTGAACTCCCGTTTCCTGTTGAAATGCTCAACTCCACGAATAAAAAGCTTTTTTTTCCTTGAAGTTTCCAAGTGCAAAAATTTCTGAATTAAAGATGCTATTACTGTTAAACATTGTTTGATCTGGGTGGCATGGTACTTATTAACAGTTTAAAGCTGTTATACCCCAAAGATCTTCTATAGAGTTTGTCTGTTGCATTTGAAATTTCTTCCTCTTGGTTTTATCTCTTCTTTCCACATTTTTCACTAATAGAAAACAGGAGAAACAAAGATGTAACCACCAATTGGAGATCATCAAAGATATTAGGGAACAATATGTACTGGAACATTTTTAAAGCCTAATACAAAAAAGATCTTAAGCACATGATTGATTTTATTTTGAAAATCCATTTCTCTCTAGGAGTCTGAAACTTTCTTGAGTGCTCTTTTAGATCATTTATAAAACATTTTAATTGCTGGTAGTATTTGAAAAATATATATCTATATATGTAGTAGAAAAAAAAACTACCAATTAGCAATACAAACTAGATTTTCAAAATAATTTTTGACTCTATGTCCCCAGAGAAATCTTAGGGCATGCAAGTAATATATATTACATTAACCTACTTTGTTAGTCAAATGAGTTTCTTATTAAAAAATAAAGATTTGAGATCTTACTAGATAATAATAGACTCCAATAGAGCCTCTAATTCTCTGAGTATTTCTTAGACTTCTATGAATCTATAGTAAGCTTCCTCTACATATATGGAGACAGTAGCACTCAATCATCAGTAACGAGATACACATCCCTTGGTGGTGTTCTAGGAAGATAGTAAATTTGCCCTGCTGGGTCTATGACAATTCAACCCAGCTCACTTTTGGATTCATGTCATGTATTTGTAAAATGACTAACCAGGGATATGGTTTGGTCCTTGAGAAGGGAAAGGAGCAGACCTAAAGCAAAGAAGGCCAGCATAAACATTCTATTGTCATTTTTGGTTCGGGAGAATGCTAATTAATAACCCTTCTTATTCCCTACCAGCTCTGAACAGTTTGAGAAATAGTCATAGGACTATTTCTGGGATTAAACATTTGCAAAACCGAATTGGAAAACATGGTTTATTCCCAAGCCTGAATCAAGCTTTTCACCACTTCCCTTGACAAAAGCTTTTTCCTAGCACGTCCCCTGAGTAGATTTAAATGTTGGTGAAATGTTGTACTTTCCAGCTCTGAGTAGGCATATCAGGTAAGTAAAATAAGAGTTCTCTAATAACTAGAGAAATTTTATGAGACAAAGCTGAGCATGGGGAGGAAGAGGAGATAGCACATTCTAGGAATATTTTGATTGTCCTGAGCAGCCATCAAAATTACTGGAAAAGTAAATGGATATTTATCCAATCGGTCATTTTCACCCAACATAAAAATAACAGGAGGAGAGCTGAAGCCATGTGCCTGCAGCCCCACAGTCCACCCTTTGGAGGTGACTGCAACCCATGTTCCCTGAGCCCTGCCTGCCACCCTTCCCACCACCTCAAGTGTCTCTGTCTGCTGTCTGGTGGGCAGAGGTAAGAACTCGCCCAATCCCACCGTAAAGCAGAGAAGTTGGTTCCACTATTCTGGCAGTTCACTGAGACTCTGGAAGTGAAGGTAGATTTCTATACATGGTCTTAATGCTGATAAGAACTGCAAGATGGGGCTTACAGATATTGCTAGAATTAGAACCATAAAAGACTGAAGCATCCTTGCAATTTTCCATAGCCCCTCCAAACTTCAAGAGTAAAGAAAATTTAAATATGCTTACACATTCCCTCAGGAACGAGGAACAGCTGGGTTACCATGTCTTCATGTTGCTATTTTGGATTATTAGCTTTGGCTAATTTAAAGTTACTAAATCACCTTGAGCTACATGGAGGGCAAAAAAAAAATCATGAATGTAAATAATGTTAATACAGTAATAATTGGACGCCCTGGTGGTTAGGAGGAAATGTTTGAAATTCCACAAAACAAAAAGGTTTTGAAACATATACTTCTCTTTCGGGTGAGGGGCAGGGAGGGGGTGTTGTTTGACCACACTGTCTTGGACCAGTCAATTTCCTTGTTAATAACACTGTCACTACATGCTTCAGGTGCTTTAGCTGCTACCACTCATTACTCCCCTGAAATTATAATTCACTGTGTTATTACAAAGGACAGACGGGGAGACACTTAAAGTCTTGGACAAGAAAAACATCCACCTCTTGTCTGAAACTATTATACCTGCCATTTCTGGGCCCGTGTCATCTTCCTTCACCCTCAAGGAAATGGAGAAGTTTTGAGCGATGTGATGACCCTCACTTCCTGGGCTTCTCCAGATTTCAGCCTTTCCTCATAAATCAACCTTAAAAAAATTAACCCAGCACTTGAAATTGTCTATGGCATTACTATTGATTCCATCCCGTTTACAAAGGTTACCTTTCCCTGATTCTAGACACTCCGAAGATCTTCTGAGTAACCACATCAGGGACTGAAATGAAAATCAAAATAAACTACCTCAAATGGCACATGCTAGAAGAGAAAAAATTATATTACGTTTTCCATGTTTCAAATCAAATGCAATATTTGTCTTAAAAACAAAAATTAGACATAAACTTCTGTATATTTCAAAATTGTACAACATGAGTCAAATAATTTTTTAAACAAAATGATAATATCATTGAACTAAGCACATGTATCTCTGGGGGAGTAATCCTGACCCCCCTTCTAAGGCATTTTGTCTTTGACCGACCATCACATTTATTTATTTAGTTGGTTGCTTATTTATCTTTGACCCTTGGTACCTGCTGTCACAGTCTCCGTCAGTGCTTTCCCCAGTGCCCTAAGGCTGCTTTTTTTTTTGGCTTCCAATGTCTCTATTCTCACCAGGGAATTTCCTTAAAGTTTTATCCAATAATACACTGATTTTGATGCAGCCAAACACCAGGTCCTAATACGGTTGGGTTTTGCTTGCTTTGATGAGAAAACACCACCATGACTCAGCTTCTGCAGACGTCTAGTTGGTTCTTAAAGAAGTCCTGTTGAATACTGGAATGAGGGCAGACTTTCTTCCTCCGTGTTCAACGGAAAAATAAATGAATAAGTAACTCTGATCTAAGGGCTAACATCCTAGTGGTCACGTTCTCCCATAGGTGAAGTTTCAGAGAGGTCCTTGGCTTTTCTGGTTCCTTTCAGTCACCTGAACGGTTTCATTTCAGTGATTAGAAGTGTCATCTTACTATTAGCATTTCAATTTTGATCTAAAGGAAACCTCCTCCCTTCCCCCAGCTTGGGGTCACTTTAGGCTGGGGAGGGGTGTGGTAAGTGGTCGGCATCCTCTCTCTTCCTGGCTTTGTCTTCCTACTACCTGCAGCTGCTATTGGTCTGGAGTTGATGGGGACAGGTGAGTAAGAGGTTAGTTGAAATTCAGGGTGCTGGCTCTTACCTCCTGGGCCATTCTCCTGGGTGCATTGGCAATTCATGTGGGAAACTCTTAACAGCTCTCGTCCGAGCAGTGCCTCCTCAGGCCATTTCCCTGGTCTGTTAGTATCTAGACTTCTAGTCGCTCACACTCACTCAGACCCAAGAGTTCATAGCCTCCAGGGTGGGGTCTGGACTTTGAGGTGCTTTATAAGCTCCTTAGGTGTTTCTGATCTGTAGTCATACTTGCGATCTGTGGATTTATACCCAGGAAACATTTCTTATCCCCACCCTCTACACTCTACCCCTGCACCCCAGAAAGCAAAAGGTTACTCCATGAAATGATTTCCTTTCAACCACATACAATAATTTTTATTGCCAAAGAAAACAGTAAACTGCTCATGCTAAAACATCTGCATTTAGGTCAATAGCTATCCCTTCTCCCCTCCAGAAAAGATGTACTTAAAAAAAATTGTTTATTTAAATATTTAACATGTTGGTTTGGGTAACTTTCTCAAAACAAATGAATGGTTACCTTTAGGGAAAGCAAATTGCTGGAAAATTTTAACCCCTTTTCCAGCTTTGATTGTTCTAACACCTGTTAATAAAGTTTTAAAAAATTATGAGACCTGACCCTCGTGCGGGCACCCCAAAACTAAACAACTTATGGCTGCAAAAACACCATGGCTCTCCTGTCAATTAAGAAAAGATGAAACTGTATCAGTTTTGGGTTCTGTAAAGCAAACAAGGCCAAAGAGAAACCATCAGTTTAATCATAAGTCGCAGAAACTACGTGTTCTATCAAGAAGCAATATCTACATCATTTGCCTAATGAAAATGAACATCAGATGAACTATGATTCATTTAAACCAGATATTTTTAAAGATGATCTCCTTAACTGGTAAAGGTAATTAAGATTAATTGACTAAGGATGTCAAGGGAACCTCACAAGCTGTATAATACCCTTTCTGGAAATGCCAAATGAGCATAAACCTCGTTTCATTTAATAGAGTGTCCTTTGAGATACTTTTACTGTGAGAGTAAGTGCTGTGTCAAAGACAGCATCAATACTGTTTATTTTCCCAAATGTGGGTTTGCAGTGAGCATTTAAAGTACCTTAAACAAAGGCAAAAGATAAAATATTCCCTTATACACACATAGCTCTTTCCATATGGTCCTAGGCTAAACATGATTTTAAAAGCATATAAATTGCTGGCAGGCTTTAGAGTAGATTGATCATAACTTTGTAGACAGCTGAACTGAACTGTTCCAACACTCTCTCTTTGGTCAAAACTTCAAATGAGAATTCATGATTTGTCAAATTGGGGTAATCCTGGAAAAGAAAGTGCAATAAGAGATCCACCGAGTTCAAAAACAAAATGGAAACTGTGGTTCCTGGCAGGGACAACTCCAGCCGGATACATTTTATAAAGCAAATCAAGATCTGGCTTCTGGTTAGGATGACATCAACATAAAAAGAATGACTATAGGTCATGGGATGGCTGGGCAGGAGATGTCAAAGGAATGCAGGCCACAAAACCATGGCCATTTGCTGCATTAAAAGCAGCTAAGTAATATTTCATCTCTTTCCCAAACTTTCCTTCCTCTTCTGTCTTCTCATAACACCCCCTTCTTCACCCATAAACATCTGTTTTGGTGCAAGAATAAAACTTGGCTTTTTTTCAGAGGTGATTGTGTTTAAACAGAAAGCCATTCCAAGCTTGACCCAGGATGTACTTCCTTAGCTGGAAGAGATGCTTTTCTCGGGCAGAGCAGATGACCCACTAATATACAAAGAAGACGACCCTCAAATGCTTCACAACATTTAAAAAAATGCTATACATGACCAGGTACTTTTACAGCAATAAGGACCTAAACACTGAACTAATCCCTCTGAAACCATAACCTTTGGAACCAGCTTAATCCCCGGTGGCAACCTGTACCTTTCAGACAAAGGTTGATTGTTCATCCTTTGTGATGGTTGTATGTCTTGCCAACTGATATGGTGATATTGTTTGACAGCTATCTGTTTTATTTCTCTAACTGCGTACCCTGGAGCTGCTTACTTCTGAAAATGAAGAGAGTTGAATTCTCTCTGATGCACAGCCCCAGTTTCAAGAATGAGGAAGAATTGGGTGAATTCCTCTGTACCGGGCTCAGGGTGAATATGTCTTCCTGAATCTCCTTTTCAGGCTGTTGCATTGTTGAGCCTAATTTTTTGTGGCTTTTCACAAATGCAGCATTCAGTTCTTCCAACAACACACAAAGCACTGATGAGTAATAAATCACCTCCCTGTTAAGTAGTCAGAGGAAAAACTACTTTAAGGAAATGAGAAATTATTTTTAATTGAGAACTGCAGATATTAAAGAGAATAATGCCATGTATTGGCACTTACTTTGCCCCAGTGCCAGGTACAGTCTATTAAGTGTTCAATAGCTTTATTTCTTTTAGTAAATAAAATACCAATGAGATAGATACTTACTTTCCATATTTTATAGGTGGGAAAGATGAGGACTAAGAGAGTTAGCTTGTTCAAGGCCATATGTTAGTGAGGGACGGAGCTGTGACTTGATTCCAGAGTCAAAACTCTTAAAAATGATGCCCACATATTATTATCTATTATGGAATCATTAATACAGAGAGTTCTACAGGTACAAGCTTTAGATTGTTCTTAGGATTGGGGGGGAAAGTATAGCTGTCACAGAGGTTGGTTTTGAGAATCAAATAACATAAAGCACAACTGCTGGCTTAATAAAAATGGCTATCGGCATTTTAGGAGAAATAGACAATTATTCCCACAAAGGGTAGCGGCGACATTCTCATGTAGATCAGTGTTCTTGGAAAGCTTCAATTCTTCATTTATTTGAAGATGCAGGGCTCCACGGAGAATGTCAGCTCTGCAAAGATGAATGAGACATACTTTAAGGAGGAGGACGGAGAAGGGAAAACTAACAAAAGCGTGCATTTAATTACAAATTACGAAGTGGTAGGAAAGACAGGAATTGGCTGAGGTGAGCTTTCTAGAGCTTCTGTGAGGGACGCAGTGCCTTCTTTCTCAGAGCGCAGGGCCCCCTCTGCAGGTCCAGCTAGTGTAACCTGGGCCCGTTATCTTCATGGGCCCCCTTGCAGCGCTTGCTACAAAAGACAGTGATTACAACAAAGGACAGATCACGTTATTCTATTTTCCTCATTACCTGATGTGGTTAGGGACATCATCATTTGATCTTTCTGTACAAACTAGAATAAACTTGTGAAACCTGCTTAACATTCTCCTTCTGACAGTCGTACAATTTAAATTCTTTTCCTCCCTCTAATTGTCGTTGATGGTTCAGAGATCTTAAGCTGTATCAGAAGAAGTTGGAAATTTGCATTTTGAAGCCAAGGGTTTATTTGGATGTCCATTAAAACTTAAAGGTTTTGAATCCATTTATCCTCCTGATGATTCATGGAGGGTTTCTTTTAGGTTTTCTGATGAATCTTGCCTGAACCAGAAAATTAACCATGTATGGTAACATATACACTGATCTTCAAGGCGTTTATAGTACTTTTATCATTAAACTTAGAAATTCAATGTAGTAATATAATAGATGGTTCCCAGATTCTAATAAACATAGCAAATACATGTTAAATTCCTGCACCAGACTTTCTACTGAAAAAGAAAAAAAAAGAAATGGTAGCTTCTGAAAAATTACTTCCCTCATTGTTTTTTTTTTCAAGCACTCCTCATTGAGATAGAACAAGTTGATTTGATGCTGTAGGAATAAGTTTTAAATGAGCCAGTAATTGGTATCCAATAGAAGACTGAATTTTATCCCGTATCAAAATGTTTTACTCCCTAAGATACAGGCTCAATGCCAAATTAATGGTTGTTCTACAAATTCTATGACAGTTGAAAGGGGGTTGCATAGAGATGGCAGTTGGATGGCAGGGGATCTTGGGACCTTTCTTGAAGCAGTGTTAACAACCACACCATTTTAAAGTATATATTTGTCAGGGTAGATGGGACAATGGAGATATAATGACAGCATTTACTGTCCAGCCCAAATCACTTCACAATACTATAATCCTCAAAGGTGCAATGTGTGGCTGAAACCATAGATGAGAGATTGCAAAGGATGTAATCACACCCCTCTGATGCTGTTATGCTAAGCCAATATCTGCTTTTGTATGGAGTAGCGCCAGGGCTATGTGAAGAAAAATGCTGCCAACTCTAGGAAGTTTGTGAAGATAGAATAAAAAAATTTGGACAGAGCTGAAGTCTTGCCAGAAGCATTGAAGTTGATTTTCCTTGACTTTGCCAGATCCTGCCAAGTATAGTGTATCACCATCGTTCAGCAACAGACATTTATTTTCCTTTTTTTAGATGAGTTATGAGTTTTCTGTACCTATCCATAGAAAAGCAAAATATACATTACTACATATATCCATGATCATACAACTGTGTCTGTGATGAAACTGCTGCTGCTGAGAATAAGACTATGCAAATCCCTTGCACAAAATTGTATGATGTCACAGTCTCTGGCTGGATCTGTGATTTAGCAGAGCTCATCTCTACTGCCAGTTCTGTCTAGTTTCCCATTGGGCTGTCACCTTGGACACTCTGATGCTCTTGGGCAAGTTGTTTAATCTTCTCAAACTTACTTTACTCATCAATTAAATAGGGTTAATAATATCCAGTGATGGAGTCAATTCACACTGACACTTGAGAGTGTGTGTTCGATTTTCAGGAATTTTGTGATCTGGTTGGTGTCACTATGGCAGCTCTCAATGGGCCATGGGGGGAAGAGTCACACCATAGAAATTGGCAGTGCTCAGATCAGGACTTCCTTCCCTCTCCTCCCAGCTCCACAAGAGTTGGTCATTACCAGCTGCACAGCGCTGGGACTGTGCAGGGAATTGGGACTGTTGAGGGAATTGAATAATATAATGTATGTAAGTCAGTGTCTGATCATAGGAAGTTCTCCAACAATGACAGTCCTTTTATTGGTATTAACATTATTATTCAACATAAAGTGTATTATGGGCTTTTTTCCCCCTAGTTTCCTTTGTTTTCCTGGTTATCCATTCCTACAGCTTTAGTTTTCTGGGGCTGCCATAACAAAGTACCACAGACTGGGTGGCTTAAAACCACAGAATTTTATTGTCTAACAGCTATGGAGGCAATCAGTCCAAGGTCAAGGTGTTGGCAGGGGCACGCCCCTTCTGAAATGTGTAGAGGCATCTTTCCTTCTGGTGGTTTTGCTGGCAGTGTTGACATTCCTTTGCTTTCAGCCCTATAACTCTCCTCTCTGCCATTGTCATCACCTGGCTTCCTCCATTTGTGTCTCCATCTCTGCCTTCTGATAAGGGCGTCAGTCATGTTGGACTAGGGGCCCACCCCACTCCCTACGACCTCATCTTAACTAACTACATCTGCAACACTCTTTCTGAATAAGATCACATTCTGAGGTCCTGGGTTTAGGACTTTAACATATCTTTTTTTGAGGGGACACAGTTCCACCCATAATATCTATCTAGAGTGATTTGAAGTTGTCTTTCCATCTGCCTTTACAGCCCTGCTCAGCTCATCTCTGCTTGTAGTCAATCTGTTTCAACATGCTCTGAGTGTTTATCTGTCACCTGATAAAGTGAAGTTATAAACAACATTGTTTTAGGTCACTACTACTGGGGTGGTTTACCTGAATAAACAAAACACATTTATAAAGCATTAGATGTTAGCCATTGTCCTATATGTATAAATTATAGAGATACATAGAAGATGGATTAGCCCTCGAGGTGCTGAGTAGGGGAAATGGACTTGTGAACAAACACATCCATGTGATACGCTGTGGTAGCAACTTGCATGCACATGGGGCCTTAGAAGCATATCAGATACGGGGCCTATGGATACGCGGGGTAAGTGGGGTGCAGGGGTGGCCAGAAAAGCTTCACTGAGATGATTTAACCTGGGCCAGTAGAGGGAGGAGCAAAGTTTAGGGTATTCAAGTTCCTTAGCTTCTAGAAGATAAACTGATATTTCATTTTTAATTTTTATTTAAAAAAATATTTTCAAAACCATTTTCCACTGCTTGACTATGTAAACCTTTGGCAGTCACACTACCCGAGAAGTAGGCACAGGTGGCAATTTTCATCTTTTAAACCAGTGAAAATCTTAGATGATCAAGCTTCTTAATGCAGGCTGTTAGTCTGAGCCATTGGGTTAATTGGGTTGTTCTCTAAGGATTTTTTTTAGGACTTTCCATGTATTTATCCAATGCATAGCCTATTATTATTGGCTCCTTTATAACACTGCAAGATCTTTGGTGATTTTCTTAATGTATCGAGTTAAATTGCTAAGAATGTCATAAGAGTTAACAGCCAGCTTGTAGGAAACCTGTATGCAATGGGAAAAAAAAAATTGGATAGCACTCACAATAGGCAATCATGAAAGAGTCAGTAATAACATAATGAAAAGAAAAGAGGCTTTTGAGGCAGAGATCAGAGGTTAAATTCTGGCTCTGTGTTTTATGAGCTGAATGACCTTTTAGTAATGTTATGTTTTATACGATTGTTATAAAAATAAAATTAAATGACAGAGAGAGACAGACTGGGCCCTAGAATAAGAGGAAAGCTCAGATTTCATTGGTTAAGTTAGGTTTCTATATCAACAAAATGAAGATAAAGTAATCTATATCGTAGAGAAATAGGTATGAATTGATATAATCTATTCTCACACGACAAGCTGTTCTTGGTCATAGGGTTTTTATCACAACTACTCAACCCTGCTGTTGTAGCCAGAAAGCAGCACAGACAATATGTAAATAAAACGTGCCTACGTAAAAGTGTCCCTGTTCCACAAAAACCTTATAGCACTAAAATTTAATATCACATAAATTTCATGTGTCATAAAATATTATTTTTCTTTTCTTTTCAACCATTTAAAAATGTAAAAATCTTTCTTACCCATAGTTTGCCAAGCCATAACCTATACCATTATGGGCCAGTCCTAGGATCTATGGATACCACGTTTGATTGGGGTTGATAATGGCTGCTTGCTCTTGGGTTTTTTGTTTGTGTGTAATATTCCAAGTTTTATATCCTGTGATAATACCTACATTGTCTTATTTCACATTCCCAAGAACACTAGGACATAGGCACTTCTTCTCAGCTGATGAATTAATTAAGGTTGTAATGACTAAGTAAATATTTATTCCCTGCTATATTCCAGAAAATTCTCAGTAGAGTGGAAGAGTCAGCCATATAAGTAGGGTTACTGCCCTCAGAAGACGTACATTCTGGGGAAGGTAGAAATATAATGAACAAGTGAAAAAATCAAACCATAAGATCCTTATGGATTATGACAAATTTTTGAAGGAAATAGAAAGGTAGTTAAAATAGAGAAAACTAAATCATCTGAATAAATACTTTAGATGGAGTGTTCAAGGAAAGTCTCTGCAATGGTGACATTGGAACAGAGATCCAAAGACTAAGAACGAACCAGCCAAGGAAAGAGTTAGGGCAAGTCCCAAAGTATGGCATGGATATGACAACAACAAGTCAGCGTGACAGGAATAAGATACAGAAAGAGAGTGAGGAGAGATGAAGTCTGAGAGGTAAGGAGGGCAATTCATGTAGGGCCAATAAGCCACACCAATGGGCTTGCTTATTATAAATACAGTGGGAAGACATTAATGTGGTTTTAGAAGGAGAGTGGTGGCTTTGCAGTGAGTGGTTTGCACGGAGTCAAATTTGGGAATCAGGAGTCCAGTGAGGAGGCTATTGCAGTGGTCCTGGAGGGAGGTAACAGTGGTTGGGACAGGGGGGTAACAGCGGAAGCAGAGAGGAGTAGGTGGACTTAAGATAGAGTTTGGACATAAAACTGATAGGATTTGCTGACAGAGTGAACTTTGGGAAATGGGAAAAAGAAGGAATCAAGGATGAGCTATGGGCTTCTGGTTTATATACTTGGCTAGATTGTGGTATGATTTATTGATATATCAATGGACCAAATTGGGGCAGAAAGTCATGACTTTTATTTTGACAGGGTAATAAAGATGCCAATTATATATTCATGTGGATATCCCAAGACAGCTGTTGACTATATAATTCTAAAATTAAAAGAGCAGTTAGAACTAGAGATATAAATTTGGGAGTCATCAGCTGATGGATGGTAGTTGAAGATTTGGGATCACATGATATCATGTAAGGAAAATATAGATGAAAGCCCAGGGAAAAGCCCAGGAAAAGGACATTTCAAATCAAATATTTGATTTGAGTACTGAGGATTAGTCAATGTGGTAGAAGCACGTGGTATCCCAGAATTCATGTGCAGAAAGTGTTTCAAAGAGTTAGTCAGTTAGTTAGTTAGTTAGTTCTGGAGAGAAACATATCCAACATAGGTATTAGTAAGAGGAAGAAACAGAGCTTGGAATTACGTTCTCTCCACTCCACATGCTAAGGACTTTATATAGTTTCATGTTTCTGGATTAACTAACAAATTTCCCAACTCACTATGTATTCAAGTTCTGTAATTCAAATTCTGGTACTCTTCTTAAAGCCTACAGTTGCCTCTCAATAACGTTGATAATGTTTTATTTTAATGAGGTTCTAAGTTACACAGATATTATTGATTTTAGGTCACCTCACTGCCTTTGAATTTGGGGCTGACTAATTCATGCTCAAATACTAATGGATTATCTGAAATCATTCACACTCAACTATTTCTCTAGTTTTTGTTAAATTTTAAGAGAGAACAAAAATATTTTTATGTACCCTTTCCAACTTCATAGTTTCATTCTACTTGGATATTTAAAACAAGAAATATAGAATTGTTTCTTATTCTTTTGTTAAAAGGAATACAATCAAAAGTAAGTATAAATGTTCTAGGAATACAAGAAAAAAAGAATTCTGGCATTGTCTTTTAAGACTAAAGAATATATTATATAGTACTCACCCATAATTAAGAATTGTGTATCTTGGTTTTGTAATTAAACTGGCACTGTAAAATATTACTTGTGATTCTGTGAATTATGTGCGTAAATACTGCCATTCAATATAAAGGTTATATACTCATAAAATAGATTCATAATTGGAAAGTAAGGCTAATGGTATGTAAGACAAATGGGAAAGAAGAAAATTATGAGATTCTGTAATAATGATTTAACAGGCTATTGCAAATCTAGTAGGATAACGACATAACATGATGCTCCAGATTTAAAATGCCATTAAGAGATTCTAGCGATCCAACCAGTGAGCAAAATAGATTTAAACTACCAGTAAATTGCTATTTAGTTCAAAATGATCTAAAACATATATTAAAATGTTTGCAGTTAAGAATTTAGAAAATTCACAATAAATGCATGAAATAACTAGGTTAAAAAGCTTAATGTTTTAAAAAAGAATATGTAAAAATATCACATACAGTCACACGCTCACACTCACACATAACCACCCCCCGCCAAACACACACCCACTACTCACAAAAGTCCCCTGTAAAAGTTCCTGGATACAAGTTTAGTATTTGTTTAAATCACTAACATTGATCAACTAGGAAAAAACTTATGAACTCAAACTCCCCTCCCCGTGTGTGTGGTGTGTGTATTATGTATCTTTGCACATAGCTCAAGAAAAATTTTTAAAATTTTTTTAAAGATTTAAATTGTGCTTTACAAAAAAGAGGTTTCCAGTTAATTGTTTGTACCTCTATTCTTTATACCTCTATTGTTTACACCTCTATTTTCTGTTTTTCTATTTGAGGTTCCATATAAGGGCTACTTTTTAAATAGTTAACCAACTTTACTTTCCTAAAGCTGTTTTCAAAAAAATTATTTTCACCATATGATTTTTCTTTCAGCCTTTCAAAATAGCTCAGACACCAGTAGGGTTTTAAAGGGCTAAATTCCAGTAGTAAATAGGATTTGTATCATTTAATTCCTGCACTTTAAATTTATTTGCAAAAGAGGTAAACTTTATTTAAGGGCGGCCAAATTTATTGACTCTCAACTGTGTGTATAGCTATCTCATCCTTGGCATCGAGTTTACACAATCCCTGCATACCCCTGAGACCCATGAAAGAGCCGAAGGACACATTTACTGAGCAATAAGTTAAAAATGTAAGCTAACATTGTAGCTGAGAATCTGATCCCATATGTGCTGAGGAACATCAAGCAGAAGAATGATGAGAGACAGCTGATGAAGGTATCCAGGCTCCTGTGAAACTTTTTGCCCCATATTTCTCTCTATATTAGATTACTAATAAACAACACTGGGAATTTTCTGTCTTACATGCATGTTTAACACTGGAATGATATGTCTTTGCTGTTAAATTTGCTACATCTTAATTTATGTAAAATGATTGTTAATTAAGTAGTCTGGTTAGCTTTTCCCTCAAAGATTGCTTGTAAATTTATTTATTATTTATTTTATTTTTTAAATTGAAGTATAGTTGATCTACAAAGTTTCAGGTATACAACAAGGTGATTCAATGTCTGTGAGTGTATTTCTGGTTTGTAAATAAGTTCATTTGTACCATTTTTTTTTAAGATTCCACATGTAAGTGATATCATATGATATCTGTCTTTCTCTGTCTTAGTATGATAATCTCTAGGTCCATCCATGTTGCTGCAAATGGCATTATTTCATTGTTTTTTATGGTTAATAGGCCATTATATATATATATATATATATATACATACACCACATCTTCTTTATCCACACATTTGTTGATGGACACTCAGGTTGCTTCCATGTCTTGGCGATTATAAATAGTGTTGCTATTGAGGTGTGTGTATATTTTTGAACTAGAGTTTTTGTCTTTTCCGGATATATACCAAGGAGTGGGATTGCTGGATCATATGGTAACTCTATTTTTAGTTTTTTAAGGAACTTCCATGCTTTTCTCCATAGTGGCTGCACCAATTTACATTCCCACCAACAGTGTCTGAGGGTTCCATTTCCTCCACACCTTCTCCAGCATTTATTATTTATAGACTTTTTGATGATGGCCATTCTGACTGGTGTGAGGTCATACCACACTGTAGTTTTGACTCATGTTTCTCTAATAATTAGTGATGTTGAGTATCTTTTCATGTGCCTTTTGGCCATCTATATGTCTTCTTTGGAGAAGTGCCTATTTAGGTCTTCTGCCCATTTTTTGATTGGGTTGCTTGTTTTTTGGTATTGAGCTGTATAAACTCTATATTTTGGAAATTAATCCCTTGTCAGTTGCATCATTTGCAAATATTTTCTCCCATTCCATAGGTTGCCTTCTCATTTTGTTTATGGTTTCCTTTGCTGTGCAAAAGCTTTTAAGTTTTAGTTAGGTCCCATTTGTTTATTTTTGCTTTTATTTCTTTTGCCTTGGGAGACTGATCTAAGAAAATATTTCTACAATTTATGTCAAAGAGTGTTTTGCCTATGTACTCTTCCAGGAGTTTTATGGTGTCATGGCATACATTTAGGTCATTAAACAATTTTAAGCTTATTTTTGTATATGGTGTGAAGGAATGTTCTAATTTCATTTACGTGTAGCTCTCCAGCTTTCCCAATATCACTTGTTGAAGAGACAATATTTTCTCCATTGTATATTCTTGCCTCCTTTGTTGTACATCAATTAACCATAGGTTCTTGGGTTTATTTCTGGGCTCTCTATTCTGTTCCATTGATCTATGTGTCTGTTTTTGTGCCAATACCATGCTGTTTTTATTACCGTAGTTTGGTACTATAGTCTAAAGCATGGAAGGGTTATGCCTCCAGCTTTGTTCTTTTTTCTCAGTATAGCTTTGGCAATTCTGGGTCTTTTGTGATTCCATATAAATTTTAGGATTATTTGTTCTAGTTC
The DNA here is from genome assembly GCF_949987535.1 of Balaenoptera acutorostrata. Taxonomy (NCBI): domain Eukaryota; kingdom Metazoa; phylum Chordata; class Mammalia; order Artiodactyla; family Balaenopteridae; genus Balaenoptera; species Balaenoptera acutorostrata. Next base: position 68,488,579 of record NC_080080.1, on the reverse strand, counting down.
TGTGTAAAATGTCATGTGTATTTTAATACGGATTGCATTAAATCTGTAGATTGCTTTGAGTTGTATGGCCATTTTAACAATAGTAATTCTTCCAATCCAAGAGCACTGGATATCTTTCCATGTCTTTGAATCATGTTCAATTTCCCTTATTAATAATTTTATAAGGGAAATAGTTTTCAGCATATATCAAACTGCACTTTTTAATGTCTATAGACACAACTTTTCTAGAGCTGTAGCACATTCTCCTTTAGAAATGATAAAATATCCAGGAGTAAATTGACCCATACACACCATGATGAACAATTGGTAATAACTCATTATCCTATTTAAGAGTCACTGAGGAAAGAAAGAACAAAAACACATTAAAGGGGTTCTAAATAGAAATATGATTTACATCTGATATGTTTGAAGGGCCTCTAAAACCACAATAGGATGTCTCTTCCTCTGATCAACTTCTGGTACTGATCTTCCCATCATTTAATTACTCAGAGACTTAAATTCTCTTGACAAAGGCACAGTGACTTAGAGCCTCTCTGTGTGACTCATCGCCACTATTTTAAGTATTTCTAAAAATTCCAGAATTTAAAGAAGCATTTGCTAGTATAAATTCTGTATATAATATGCATTGAATAAGTGGAGTGCCAGTCCTTAGGGTCCATAGGACAAAACTTGGCATTCACTTAATTAGACTGTAGGAAAATAGATAAGTATAGTGTTCACAGCTTAGACTTTGGACCAGGTAGTCAATAGCTGTACCATCTCAAAAGTGTATCTTAAACTGTTTAAGCCTCAATTTACTTAGCTGTAAAATGGGAAAAATATTACCCAACTCTTAAGGTTATTGTGAAGCTAAACGAGAATATATTTTTAGTTTGATTAGCACAAAGCCTGAGACAGACTCAGTACTCGATGAAAGTTACTTGTATTATTATTATTATTAATTTGTAGATATACAACTAGCTATTTCCAGACTCAGGAATGTATATTGCAAATTAAACAGGAGAAAAATTCCATTTAAAGGAAAAATTTTAATCTGAAAGAAAGGTTCAGAAATGCTTCTATCATTTAGTTTATCGATGTAACTTCTAGAATTGCACAGTATTCTGAAAGCTCGGGACAAAAAATACTTATTTGGGGGATACTGCAGTACAGGCAAGAGAACTCATAAAAGGTTCTGAATATGAGAGTGTTTTGAGTATAGAATGGCATTGACTATAACATGCGAATAATCAGAAATATGCCTCTGATGATAATTTCTCCACACCTGTAGAGTACATAACGCATTCTTCCAGATTATAAGGAAAGTTTAGTTGGTGCTGCTCCACCTAGTGTTAACTGGACACTTACACACACTTAATTAACTGCCCAAGTGTTCATCCTGGATTCTTAGAAGGAAACATCTCCTCTAAAATCATATTTTCTGGATGGTTCCCAGATTCACAAAGCAGGGGAAGGACGTTGTCTCTATGGAATATTTACTGCCTGATATTTCCACACCATTGAATGTGGGAGTTTGGAGATGTCTCTCCCACCACCACCTAACCTACTGGATTTCTAACCCAGACTGAGAGAATTTCTCTCTGGTTGGAGGGTGAAAAGAGACAGATGTAACTCAGGCGATCAACATCAACAAGAGAAAGAGTTGCAGTGCTTCATTCTGAGGAGGGAACTGGAGTGTCAGTATTTCTTCATTCCATCCTCCTAGGATCTGAAACCACAAACCCCCCTCTCCATCCTCCCTCTCTCCTCACTTCTACTCTCCCACCAGTTCCCCCCTCCCCAGGTGAAGGCTGGTCAGAATTGGTTAACTGACAGCCGGAACAGGAGTCCCAAAGAAAGAAGAAGCAAACAGGACTAGTAGGGGAAGGTGAAGTGATAGATGGAATAGCAGGTTTTTAGAGGAGAAGAAAAAAAAGATGGTGATACACTAGGAGGGAAGAACTTTCTGGTACCGACCTGAGATAGACCCAATATGGCCTGAGAGATGAGTTGAGGGAAAACAAAGAAAATTTTACACTGTTAAGATTTCTTGCATGTACTTAATTTTCTTTATGAACATGGGTTGCACTTTCTTGTCTTTGCAATTATTAAGAACATAACTAAGGATTTTCACTTGTGTTATTGTGTTATTCAGCTTGGGCTGCTAGAACTGGGTGACTTAAGGACAAACATTAGTTTCTACTGGCACCTTGACCTTGGGAAGTCCAAGGTCAAAGTGCCAGTAGGTTCAGTTCTTGGTGAGGGCCCTTTTCCTGGTTTGTGGACGGCCAGTCTTCCCATTATGTTCTCACATAGCACAAAGAGAGAGGGAGCTCTGGGTCCTCCAATCCCCTTATAAGGTCACCAATCCCATCAGGGGCTCCACTTCCATGATGTCATCCATACTCAAAAGCTCTACCTCCAAATACCATCCTAACGGGGTTTAGAGATTCAACATATGCCTTTGGGAGGGACACAAAAATTCAATCCATAGCAGTAAGGCTGTGACTGGCTCAGGAAAAATGAGAACTAAAGGAAGGAGACATGGTTTGCCACTAGGGTGCTGTATATAGACATTAGGAGTGTTGACCTTTCTTCTCCCCATCTTTGGCTTCCAGTTTTTCTACTGTTTTTATATAGTGATGCCATTTAGTGTATCCAAGCAATATATTTAATAGTAAAACATTAAACATTATTTCTGCAATAGAGAAGTAACAGGGAGGGATATTTTATTAATGTCTCATCTTTCCTATTTTCCTTACAGAACGTAATACTTGTGTTGTCACATTTATGAAGATCTTTAGTGTACTTTTTCTTTTCTTTCCATTTCAGAAATACAATGACCTCAGAAGCATTGTGTATGTTGCACGATGGAGTGTTCAAAAGCATGGACAGACCCAGGTTCAAATACTAGCTCTGTCTCTTACTAAGTTGGTTTGACTGCAGGCCAGTTAAATAAACTTTCTCTGAATCATTTGCTCATTTGTAAAATTGGGAAAATTACAGAGTTGGGAAAATTGAGTAAGAGAATTTAGCACAGTGCTTGACACATATTGTGTATGAATGAAATGGCATACAATAAACTCTGACAGTTTTGTTAGTATTTTCTGTTTTCCCATATCTGGAAAGCTCTGGTAAATTAAGATTATGCCATTTTGTTAAGTAGCCAAAATTATAGATTTTCTTTACTGAGATTAAAGTAGTTTAAGTTGAGCAAATTTGCAGACTCCTCTGAAAAAGCACCCAAATTCATATCAACACATAAGAGCACAGCCAGCATGATCTCTAAATGTAAAGGTTACTTCTGCCCAGTTGAGATGCTCTATGGCCATTTCTAGAAGTTCACTTCTGAATTCTTTCTTATCTTGTTGGTTGTGGCCATATTTTCTAGAAATTGTCATTCTTCCTCTCTTTTCCTCATCCTCTCATAATCAGGCATCAAATCTTTTAAATTGTATCCTCGAATTATCTTGGAAACCCATCCTCTATTCTCTTTACCCACTGCCACCGTGTCATTTCTTATCACAGTGGCCTCTTAACCAATTGGTTGGTTCGTTTTTCCCCTTGCAACTCTCGAATCCATCCTTTGCACCATGGCATTTTCAAAGAACAAATCTGATTGTGTTTCACCCTCCTGAAAGCTGCCTGTTCTCTATGCGTTATGGAATTCATTCTAAGATTCTTTGGTTGGTCTGCCAGACACAACTGGTTGTCTTCAAATTATCCATTCTCTCCTTTTCTTTAATAATAAAGCCCCCCCTCCTTTTTTAGGAGGCACATGGCTACCCACACTGAAGGCTAAATTCCAGAGCTTCCTTTGCAGTTCACTGTGACCTTATGCCTCAGTTGTGGCCAATGGAATGGAAGCAAGAGTGTCAAGTACCACTTCTGCTAAGCATCTTTAAAGGGAGGTAGAATGTCCTTCCTTTATCCCTTTGTGTTTCCTGATAACTGGATTGTAGATATGAGGGTTGGAGCCAGACTAGCTCTTTGAACTTGTGAGGTGAGATTCTAAAGACAGTGGAGCAACTGGAGGGAACTTGAATTGATAATGATCAGAGCTTCCAAACTTGCCTTAGACTGGCTTCCTCAGGGAATAACTTATGTGTGAGAGAAATAAACTTCTTTCCTATATAAACTAATATTATTTTGAACACCTAAGACATTTAGGCAAGCTAAATCTGATACATATAATATCTGTTATCTTTCAAAATCCTGTCTACTATTCTATCTCTTTCCTGTTGGACTTTTCTCAAAAACAATTCTGAACTAGATATAGGGCTCAGATCTTAGAATGGTTTCAGTCTTACTGCTTTTGTTCATGTTGTTCCCTTTGCCTAATATCGCATACCCCACAGGTCTAGTCTTCTTCATTTGAATTTTAGAATTATTACTTAATTTTAAATACCCTGTTTAAACATCATCTCTTTTAAAATGCAATCACTGACAACCCCCCCCCCCATGCCTGAAAGTTAGTAAATTACAAAAAAAAAAAGTATATGTGTTATTATCTGTATAGACATCTGTACCAGAAGTGATGATAGGCAAAAAGTGGAGAGAAAAGAGGTTTCCGTCCTTTTTCATGTATTTGGAAATACCAATTTGTAGAAACTTACCTGATACTTTTAACATAAGCCTTATTCCAACTTAATCACATAAAGCTATAGTAGCCATGTCTCCCTAAGACCTGATGATCATTGTATGACTTATTTTCCAACGCAATCACTGTTAAAGATTTTTGTAATTCACTTAAAAATGATTCATTTAATATACTTTAGATATGACTAAAGGAGACAATGCAATATTCCAAACATATAAATGTTATACTACTTTTGTAAATTTGTACATTAGGAATTTGGGATTAACAGATACACATACTATATATAAAATAAACAACAAGGACCTACTGTATAGCACAAGGAATTATACTCAATATCTTGTAATAACCTCTAATGGAAAAGAATCTAAAAAAGAATATATATGTAATATAACTAAATTACTTTGCTGTATACCTGAAACTATGTAAATCAATTGTACTTCAATTTTAAAACATTCAAAATTTGAAAAAAAAAGATGAACATTCACTTACAGCTTCATGGTAAACATCAATTCATCATATTAAAATGTCTTATCTAATACTGGAACAAATCTACAAACTTAAGATACATGAAGCCCATCCACAAATATCTATATTAAGAAACCATGGTTTATAAAGAAGGCTCTAAATGCTGTAATATGGAAAAGTAGTCTTCAGAAGTAAAAAGCCTTCGCCTAAAGCTAAAGAAGCAATGTATTGGGTGATGAGAAGGAGGGACTCTAGACTTTTGAGTTACCCAAACATTCTTTGTTTTATGAATTGGGAATGGACAATTTTAAGTGAGTTTAACAACTTCTACTAAACAGTAAACTTCTGTTAACAATCATAATTGGAACTTCTATCAGGAAGGAATGCATTTTAGCCTCATTTTACAGGATACCCAAATTATAGGGACTCAAATGACTAGAGGTTTTTTTTTTTTCCATGAAACAAGATGCCCAGAGTTAGGCTTCTCAGAACTGGTATAGGCGACCCTGTAATGCCATCAGTGATGCAGGCTCCTTCCAACTTTCTGCCCAGTAGCCCATGGTGCAGATTTCATATGCACAGTTGTTGTCTCATATTCACAGGTTGGATTCTCCACATCCAGCATTTTAGGCAGGAAGAAGTGGAAGAACAAAAGTTGTATACACGTGGAATTGAGTCTCATTTAAAAAACTGTTTTAGAACTCCCTCCCCCAAACTTCCACTTTCACTTCATTGGCCAGGATGATCACATGACCACTTGTAGCTGAGAGGGAGGCTAGGAAATTTAATTTTGCACCTGGCTACATACTGCCTCAATCAAAATCAGGTGACATCACCACAGGTGAAGGGGAGAACAGACACTGAGTAGTCAAGCAAAAGTGTCACAGGGAACAGAAGTTTGAGTGAACAATATAAACATTGTATCTGTTCAACATGATGCAATTTTTTTTTTTACTTTCCCTAGGAACAAATGTATTTGCTCCGTTATTTGCTGCCAGGGCAAATGCTATGCTTCATTGTTTAGATTTAATAGTCAGATGACTGTATTTGGAAACAGTCTGTACCCTAGATTTGAAATAAGAATAGAAATGCTATGTTTTGACAACAGATACACCTGGACCAAATCTATCCGTAATATAGATTAGCATTTTTGCCAAATTATCTCATAGTCAATGTAGTTAGTGAGTATTTTCACAAAAATCAGTTTTGTATACAATATTCCAAATGGCTTGTATTCATTTTAAAAAGCTGTTAAATGGCTCTAGTGTACTTCTATGATGAGGTCTTTCCAAAAGCCCTCATAACTAAAATATAGCACTGATAATTAATCCCTTTAAAATGAATTATACATGTGCATATTTGCATTAAACGTAATTAGCTAACCACAGCCCACAGCATGTGTCTGTACAGCTTGTGTAATCTGTTTATAGAACCGAGCAGATGACATAATGTAGATTTTGGCTAGCAATCACATTCTCCTTCCACAAACAACATCTGGAATGATAAAAACAACATACAGATGAATAGCTCCCAATAGGTAAAATCATTATAACCCACCTTTGCCAACACAACTCTAATCCCATTTTGTTGGTCAAATATTTTGAGAGGGAGGTATGTGATTCTAGCACATGGCTCAGTGTTTCACTTTGACAGAAGAGTAACTCTCAGGCATCAGGAATGTGGGACTAGGAAACACTGCAGTGGGAAGGCTGTGCGCGGGGGTGAGCCACACGCCCGGGGTTACAGTTGCTGAAAATGCCAAGGCCATGAGCCTACACACAGTCTTCATGCCTACTTCCTTATCCTTCCAAGCAGAATTCCAATAACAGGTACTCCCCATCCCCCTGCAGGAAAAAAAAAAAAAAAAGATATCATCTAAATATGTCTTTTTCTCCCTTCCGCTTTGCTTCCTAGCACATAACATTGTGGAAATCCCTATCGCATGTCCAGCATGGAAGGGCAGATCTTTTCCTTAGTTTTATTCAAAGTGATGTACATGGTGTCATTAATCCCTGATTTTTCAATTTCTCCTTCCAGGATCCCAGCTACTCTTAACTGGATTCCCAGTTACCTTGTCATAAATAAAGTTTTCCATTTCCTGAAGCATTTCTTTAAATATACACATGTGTTCCTGATTATAAAATACTTCTTATTCACTGGCAGTTATTTTGAACATTTAGAAAGGTAATGAGAAAGAAATTTTAAATTATCTAAAATTAAGAGACAAGTATTAGCATTTTTATATTTATATCCTTTTAAAATATATATATTTATTTTATTTAACAAGACGATAAATATAAAAATGTTAACAATTGTCTCTCTCTCTCTGTGTATGTGTATGTATATATATATATATATATATACATATATAGGTATATATATGTATATACACACACACACACACTCAGGCCTTATCCTCTATGTACAACTGAAAATTGTGAAAATATTATAATCTATTTTCTGATTAAATATTCTTTGGAATAGTCAGAGTATCTTTAGTGTTCGTGTCATGTCATAGTTACACTAATTGGACTGTTATTGTTTCCATTTTTGACATGATAGTCAACACGGCAATCTTTTTACAAAAATTATATCTGTGTTTCTAATTATTTCCTTAAGTTTGATATATCAGTTGGGATGTTTTCAGTCCATAGTAAAAGAAGACCAAACTCTAAGTAGATTAAAAGAAAGAGATTTACTATCTCATTTAACAAAAAGTCTTAACTATTAAAGGGTAGCATGTAAAACATTTGTTTTAAGTCCTGACTTCAGGCAAGTTTTCTTTACAGAAAGAATGTGTAGTGAGGTATACTCAAATCTGGTGAATAAATGATTATATAGCTCTTCATCTGTTCCTCACGAGCGCACCCCAGAAAAAGACTGTAACGCCAGCAGGTCCACTTCCTTCGGTGCCTGCAGGTTTTTCCACACTCTAACATCCCCTGTCAAAGAGACGCTGAGATCCCATCTTGAACTATCAGTTGATTGTGCATTGTATTTCATTATCCTAATCATTTCAAATTTCCTAGCATGGTCCCTTGAAGAGAAGTTAATGATTTTATGTCTCTCAGGCCTTCCACCATCCTTGAGGTTAAAAAATTTAACCTGATTGAGGTCTCACTATATTTCAGGTGATAACCTAGCTCAGACTCTCAACTCTCAGACTCTCTGAGGTATTTAGACATAATCCCCCTTTTTAATTAAAAGCAAACTCAGACATCCAAATAGGTTGCATGAGTGAATTGCGTACACACTCAACCTTCCCCCTCGACCCACACTTTCCGGTTCATGGGTCCCATGTGGTAACATTTTGTGCTTTTATTTTCCTGAGGCTTCAGTGAATTTGGATTGGGGAACCAAGAAATGGACAGTTTTAACAGCCCCTAAGATGATTTCTACTTGGGGGCCATCCTTGGAGAAGCACAACTTTGAGTGATCTGCCTACTTTACTTCTGGCTGTTTTTATTTCCTTGTGCTGGCTAAGTTTAGATGGAACAGAAGTATCTTTTTAAAAGCATGTTAATGTCTTCAGTTTCCAAAATGGTCAGTGTATCTAATTAATTCCAGAGCTACTGAAAGAATTCATGTTTTCTGGGGTTTCTGTTTGTTTGTTTTTGGGTTGGATCAGGTCTGTCCCTTATTCTACAAAAGAGAGTTTGTGACAAGTAAGCTGTTATCAATACGGAAGACAGATGATAAACATAAATTGGTGTGTATGCCCAATTGGAAAATAAATTTCAAAGCTTTCCTTTGTATTGGGCAAGAGTAACCAGTCTAATATTTATCACCAAATTTTTGCTCATGTCCAGACCGTATCATTGGTTTTTTAAGATAGGCTATTCATATGGGACCTTCAAAGAAATGTTTCTTTTCTGTAAGTAACACCTTAGAACAAAGCACAGTGATTTTCTTAGCATACCATATGTTCTTTAATTGGCCCCTGCTTGATTTTCTGGAAGTGGTTTTTAAATATAATAACTTTTGGAACAAAGGTCATCTAAAGAACAAATAGTTGCATTCTTATTAATATATAAAGATAATAACAATGCTTCTTCTTCTATAGTCATTTAGAAAAAGTGAAAATTTTGGATCAAGTCTCTAAGACTTGATCCAGATCTTCAAGAAGGACTTTCCAAAGTTTAAATTAAGAACTAACAAAATTATATAGCCTGCACTACTAGCCAACTTATATGTTTTCTTCAGATTCTGAAAATCTTACTGTAAGATTAATCATTACAATAAACTGCTACACTAGAAAGCATCTTTTATTTAGTATTCTTTTTCTGTTATTACTCCTGCCTAATTCTTGGGCTGCAGTCAGTATCTGTAAAAAAAAAATATCTATTATATCCTAATTCCCAACACAGTCTTTTGGATTAGGTACAAGAAAAAATGATGACACACAAATACCTCCCTATACCAAAACATTTCACTCTGTTAACAAGGATGATTATTTCTAACCTAAATTTTTATAATATTTTTAGATGATACCTAGTATTAACACTCTCAATACCACTTTTATTCAGGTTATCCTGTAAAACTTTTGAAGCAGAATGCTTCTCCACTTTGAAATGAGGCCTGGGGTCAGATGCAGAGCCAGGAAGAAGACCCTTAAATCTTAAACCCACATTTACTATAAGATAACCAATTGCTATATAGTACTTCATTTTTTAGATGAAGAAAGAGGGGATACCATTAGGATAAGAACCTTGCCTAAAGTTACACTATGGCTAATTAGAGCATGTTAAGAATGAAACAACAACTGAGGTATGTCCTACTCCTTAATGTCCCTTGTCATGATTTCAGAGAACCATAACATGTATGTATCTCAAAATAATGCCGAATAAGCGTTCCTGCCTGTAGAATGCTGTGACTGAGCGTGAGGGCTGTGTTGAGGGCTTATGTGTATTGGCCTTTCTGACCCTGTGTTAGTGCTGCTGCTTGAGCAGTGCAGTGGTGAGGGGCTTGGTTCAAACCCTACACCTACCACTTCCTGGCTGCATGACCTTGGACAGGTTGCTTAACTTTTCTAAACCTCAGTTTGCTCATATGTAAAATGGAGCAAGTATTAGAAGCAACCCATAAAGTTCTTGTGAAAATAAAATAACAATAATATAATGTTCTAGACCCAGAGATCTGGCACAGAGTGAGCTTCAATAAAAGTCACTTGGCTACTTTTCCTTGTGACCCTAAATATGAGTATTATTATGTTTAGTTCACAGAAGAGGAAACTCAGGAGCACCAATTAAGGCACCAAACCAACCCAGCTAAAACCAAAGTGATGAATCTGGGATTGAAACCCAGACCGTATGACTCCAGATAAACAGGATGCTTAATCCTTAACCACTGTGCTAGACGGTCAAGAGGCAACTGCATTCAGATTCTTCTGTGTGACATGCATTTCCCACCCCATCTCTCCTTTAGGAAATTCGACTTTCTCTGGGACTCTAAGATGGCATGAAATGGACATGCCGAGTGACCTTCCACAGCGAAATGGGAGGGTGATCGGAATGGCTCCTGCCATTTCCCAGCGTGGCTGGGCCTTCAGGTGTTGTGGAGCTGAGGACCATTGCCTCTGCCTGGTTCTTTGAGGTTCTGGAAAACAGATTTATGTTAGAAATGATGACACCCAACTTATCCTGCCCCCAGGGCTCTTCCTGTATCTATTCTTACTTCGAACACAAAAACAGGGAAGATGATACTTCCCAGAACACAGCTTTCCACCATCTCCATCGGCCTCCTCCCTTCCTCTTTCTGCCTTGAACGTCTCCTGGGGGTGCAGCCTCTGAGTGGGTAGAGGAGGAAAAGCTTAAGGAAGTAAACAGTGGCACTCTGGCTGCTTCCAAAAACAGCTCCTATGCAAAAGTGAAATAGCTGCTTGATTTTCCACAGGGCACTGAGTTTGGGAATCTGATTTGGAGAAAAGCTAGGAGAGAGAAAGGTTTTTTGGAAGTTCTTTCTGTTGGATAAGGTACTCTTGTTTCAGGAGAGAAAAACATGGGTGGGCCACACATTATTGCCTTCAGACAGGGTCCATGGCTGTAGGCAGGCCGGTGGACAAGGCTGGGGAGTAGGTTCAGGGGGGTCCCTGGCCACCGAGAACACAGAGTTAGGTGTTTGTCTCTAACGAGGGACAGACAACCGAGTGAACAACGACAGTCCAGCGTGATGAGTGCTGTAATACAGATAATACGTGAAACTTAGGAGACACATAAGAGAAATAGGCGATAATCCCCTGTTTAGATGGCATTTGCTTGGAGGAAAAAAAAAAAGCAAAAACATGTCACTGGAAGGTAGCTGGTATGCCAATATTGCAGGCATTTATACAAGCTCTAAGTTAGGTCATGAATACGATCCCAAGAAGGAAAACAGAACAATGCTCCAGCATGAAATCTTTTGTGGAGAGTAAAGAAAAATGAACTTGGGCAATTCATGAAGAAGGAAGATGGAAAAGTAAATTTTAATTCAAAGCACAGGGAACTATGAGCACCCAGTTGAGAGTAATATGATTTAGATTCTTGTCCTGGTTATCTCGCTATTCAGTGTATAAGGCAAGTTAAATCCCACCTCTGGACCTCATTCCTCAGCCATAAAGAAGATGGTAGACAAGATGGACTCTGAAGACCATTCCAGCTCTAGCATTCTCTGGTTCTGTCTTAGTCGTGGAGAGCGATAACGCTCAGCGGCTCCAATGAAATCGTTCCGGTTAGAGAAGGACTCCAGAAGTACGGAAGCAGCCTCGGACAACGACAGAGCACCAAGGAAGCATAGCCACGGGGCACATTACAGACATTGGAGATTTAGAATGTTGAGTATATTCAACCGTGAAGTCTCAGCCTCATATCATACCAAAAAAATAAAGTTAATTTTTCCTGAATTAAAAATAAAATGCTTAATCCCAGAAAGGAAAAGAATGAATTGGAAAATAAAATGAAACTCAGAAGAATAAAATGAACAGGATAGCTCTGAGCAGTCACATGTTTGCAAGTCAGCTGTTTACGATAACCTTAGACTTTAAATTGATTAATTATTTTATTGAGCCGGCTAGTCTTCTGAAAATAGTTACATCAAATAGTTTGAAAATGAATCCAGATGTAGTTGCTCCTTTGACATTATTGGGACTGCATGAGAAAATGGAAGATAGATCACTTGATTGAAAATCACTAAAAACTCATTTTCTATTTGAAATACGTGCAACAGTTTTAGTGTTAAAGGCACAATGTGTAAATTTAAAAGACAATGAGCCAATCTGTAATAGTGGAGGAATACACTGGCATTATCACTAATTACTGAAGCTTAGTGTATTTATGTGATACCTCATCTTTGCAGAGTTAATTGGTTACTTCTTTCTTCTAAAAGAAAGTGGAAATGGGTGAAACTGTCAGAAGTGGCTATCTCATAAGAATGTTACAGTAGCTCTTTGTTTACAGAAGCAAAAAGATTATGGGACTTTACAGTAAGTGGAGAGCATTTATTTAATTATAGATATTTTCACTATAATTTTAGAGGAAATACCACACAATTACATAAACACTGAATATAATATCTTTTAAATTTACATAGTGTGTGGTTAGATCTATACTCTAAAATAAAGCAGAGCCATAATTATATATACTTTTGAAGTTAATACCTAATCTACTCACCAAGTACAACTGTCTATTATTTGATTTGTAAATATGTTAACATATCAGCACTTTTTAGCCCCTAATATATGGTGATTTCTTGAGAATAATTCTTTATATTTTCTTACCCTTTTGAAAATATTTACATAATTTCATCTGGTTAATATTTTAGAAGAACGTAGTTGGCAACATTTTTAAAAACTCCATGTTTTAAAATTGTATTTAAAGGTCTATGTAGAATACACTGCTTACGATTTGCAATCTGTAAGGCTTTATTTCAAGAATTTTTCTTTCCACTTTGAACCCTAATTGATATGTTTATGCTATTTGGTAATTTTATGCACACTAAAGTGCTTTGTTGGTTCAGTGTAGATTGCTAATACAATTTTACAGTATTTTCTGTAATGCAGTTTTTTAACTGCTGGATCAAAGAATTGATTTAACTTGTCTGAATCTTCCACAGTATAGAGTGGATCGTCAGAAAAAAAGATGAATTTTTTTTAGCTTAAGTAAAAGAGTTTCTGGGCATTATAGTGCATTTTGTTTTTAAAAACTGAATTCTCTTAATACATTTTCATTGATCATCTACTACGATCCAGGCATAGGAATTCACAGATGAACTGACATGAACTCTGCCTTCATAGAGTTTACAAACTCTGAGGGGAGATAGGACACGTGCACCACCAAGAAAACAGGATGGAAAGTCAAAAGTTTTATAAGAGAGGAATGAAAAAACTCAGAAAAGATGAAACTGCAAAAACGTTGAGAGATAGACAAGAAATAAAGTGGTTTAGTCCTCTTATACCTTCTCACTAACCCTCAATCTCAGCAAAGTACAACCTGGCTTCCTTCTTCACTGAGAAAACTGAAGCAACCAGAGGAGAACTCCCATGAAATACCACCACCACTTCTACTTACCTCCCCACACCCCTGCCCTAAACGCCACCTTATCACAGGTTATCACTGGTGACCTGTATATTTAGCCAAGGTCAAGTCCCCATTTTCTCTCTAGATCCCATTCCTTCTTTTTATAAAAGGACATTTTGGGGGCAGTTATCCCCTCCACCTCCTGCATCATTAAGTTTTCTCTCTCTTTGGATCATACTGATCCCCATACAAACATTCTCTTATTTCTTTGATTTAAAAAGTAAACCTCTTGACCTCATTTTCCTCCCTAGGTGATGACATATTCCTTTTCTTCACCTTATAAAACTCCTTGAAAGAATTGCCCCTCCTTTTCGTATCCAAAAGAATTCTGAACACACTCTTAGTCAGATTTTTCCCTTCACAGCTCCGCAAAAAATGTTTTTGTCATTAAGGATGCCATTCAGCATCTCTTCTTTCATCCGTCTCTTCTCAGTCCTCCCCTTCATCATCCTTCACCTATTAGCAGCAATAGACAGAGTTGATCACTCCCACTTGAAACCCTTGCTTTATTTTGGCTTCTATTATACCCCATTCACCTGGTTACCCTCCTAACTTTCTGTCTTCTCCTTCTTAGTATCCTTTGCTATTTCTCCTCATCACCTGACCTCTACACCGAGTGCCAAGACTCACTCCTTGGATCAATTTGCATTGTGGTCCGAGCTCACTTCTTCGATGATCTCATCCAATCACATGGCTTTAAAGATGGTGTTTAGGTTGACCTCTTATTATCCAACTGCCCACTTGATAGGACGACCAAATTTGTCAAATAAAAATATAGGACATCCAGTAAAATTAGAATTTCCAACAAACGATGAATAACTTTTTTAGTAGAAGTATGTGCCGTGAAATATTTGTTTTGTATTTATCTGAAATTCTAGTTTACCTGGGTGTCCTGCGTTTTATCTGACCCCCTACCATCTAACACCTCCACATCTCCATTTGGATGTGCAAGAGGCATCTCAAGTATAAAATATCAGAACTGAGCTCTGGACATTCCTTCCTACACCAGTTCATCTTGAGACGTCCTCACCTCCTTAAAAGGCAACTGCATTCTTCTAATTGCTCAAACCAAAAACAGCATGGTCACCTTGATGCACGTCTTTTTCTCACATCACAGCTAATTTATCATTACATTCTATTGGGTCTAACCTGGAATACTACATATTCAGAATTTGATCTTTTCTCATGGTCCTGCTGCCACCCCACCTCTTGCCTCCTAATTGGTCTCCCGGCTTCTGCCTATATCCCCCTTCAGTCTGTTCACAAAACAACAACCAGAATAAATAAATGGATGGATAAGAATTGTGTCTCTAAAAAGTCGGCAATCGTTTTAAAAGATGGCACGAAACTTAGACGAAAAACTTCTAGGATTAAAGAAATATAAGCAAATCTCGTCTAGATAGTTTTAAATAACTACTTTACAAGTAACGCTATGCTGTCCAATAAAGATATTTCCTCCAAGGTTGATAGGAGGGTAATCCACTATTTTGTAGCACATATTTGCATCCTTGAAGTTATGACATATTGCAGGGAAAATACCAAAAAGTCCTGACAACATAGCCAAAGGCTAAACTCTTAAAAACGTTTGAGAAATTTAAAAGAGCAACAATTCAATAGCTATTAAATGGTTAACTGGTTTTTTTTTTTTTTCCTCCTGTTTTCTGCAATATAATAATAGATAACATTTGTTGACAATTTACTGAGTGCCAGATCCGGTTCTCAGGATTTTGCATGAGTCGTACTACTCTACCCCCATTGACATGTGAAGAACAGAAAGGTTAAGTGACTCTCCTGGGGACCAGCAGCACTGCTTTGGAGTCCAGTGCACTACATAGAGCTCAAGCAGATCAGGGGCACCTCACCTGGCTTATTCAGAATCCGTTTTTTCTTCTGGAAACTAGAGGCACAAGTGAATATGTCCATGTTATTATTTTAGTTACTTGGAGTTCTTATTTCCCTTAAAAATTCTCGCTTGCAAGAGTTTACTTTTGCCCTTATGTCATCAGAGAAAAAGATACCAATAAGCCCGGAAATACAGATCGGTGATTGAAATTCACATACCTATACCCACACAGATTCCCAGAGTTGGAAAAGTCTATTATGCTGACATCGACCGTCTCAGCCTGCAGAGATATGTTTGGAAGATTAGAACTTAGTAATTATGCTTCCCTGTGACTCCTTGAAATTATGTTGGTTAAACAATGCAACTGTATTTTGAAGCCCAACAGTTATTACTGATGAGTTAAATACGGTGGCTTAGTATTATTAGGGGGGGTCTCTCATGTGGTGCTTAAGAGGATTATGCAGCTGTCCTGTGTCTCGTTTGGAATCCCACAACCCCAAGAAGAAGGTTGGCAGAAACCCATGATGGAATCCACCCACTGAGGAGCCCCGCATTCCTCACATATTTTACTGGCCACACAGGAAAGACTTTTCCAACCTGAACAAAGACATTAAGTGAAAATTCGAATCAGCAATGATTAATCAGCAGTTCTGGAGTCTAAGCCCCACTGTACTCCTCATCTGGCCGTAAGAAAGGTAAATCTTCACTGAGGGCCCCTGGATTTCTCAGCGAGAGTAGCTCACAGCTATTTATGGATCAAGTCACATGGTGACAACAGAATACAGTAGCAGTGGTCATGTGGGCATTTGGGCTCACTCTCAGACAGGCTTTGTTTATTTTTAATAAAAGAAACTAGATTAAATATAGCCAGTTCAATTGAATATCATTTCACTCAAGAGGGCTAAGAGAGAAAGTGTTACATGTTTGATGTCAAAACATCACCTTGGTTCCCTTAAAAGATAGAAATGGCCAAATTAATTTCTTGTTCTTCATATAGCAAAACAACTGATTAGTAGACTGTTATTTTTAACTTTTCAATTGATCGAGCAACATTCTTTGGGGGGAGAAAGCAGAAGATGACTATCATATTGACTAGACTTAATTGTCTTTTACTTTTTAACTAAACTGAACACATTCCCTATTTTTTTTTCACCTTCGAGCCAAACCAGTAGTTGATAAATGAAATCACCAAAAATCGGAGAGTGATTATCAACATTTTTGTTTCTAGTAAAAAACGTTTTGACAGTAACCATGAGGAGATTAAAAAATCAGAATGATCCTAAACAAGTCAGCATATTTAGACAGACATCATGGACACATCATAACACTGCCTATGGTTATTGCGCTTGTCACTTGCTTACCATTCAGTACTGTTGGTGTTTAGAAAGAAATGTTTGCCGCTCTGACCACACTCACTAAAGAACTCATAAGGCAAAGTCCTTGCAAAGGTTACATGGAATATTTATTGAATATTTCCTGTAGTAAAAAGAACCCCACTCTAGAACAAAGCAAATGTTTCACTCAGTTCAGCATTTATGTTGATAGACACCACTATAAGAATTTATACTCAGTTATAGCAAAATGTTTATGTGTAGTGAGGAGAAAAATGCATTCTAGCATGAGAATTATTATTCAAAAGTATGATTGCATTAAAACATGTCCACAAATTCTTTGATACTTCTCCCTTCAAGCAGTGGAACTCAATGCCCCTTCGCTAGACATAGGGCTGTAAGTATTGACTTGCTCCTGACAAATAGAATTTTGCAAAAGTGACGGTGTGGAACTTCCTAGAACAGGGCATAAATGGCATTGAGGTTTCCTCTCTAGAATTACCCACTCCTTGGAAACTGGATGCCATTCTGTGAGGCTACTCTGGTTGCCCTACAGAGAAGTCCATGTTGTGAGGACTGAAGCCTCCTGCCACCTAAGTCCAAAGAACTGAGGCCTCCTGCCAACAGCCATGTGAGGGAACCATCTTGGAAGGACATCCTCCATCCCCAGTCAAGCCTTCAGATGACTGTAGCCTTGGATGCTGTCTTCATAGCAACCTCATGAGCCAGACCCACCCAGGTAACCTGCTCCTCAATTCCTGACCCACAGAAATGGTGAGATAATAAGTGTTTCTTGTTTTAAGCTGCTAGTTTTGGGGAGTAATTTGTTACATAGTAATAGATAACTAATACAAGTAGGAAATAGTCTTTGTTCAAGAAAATACATGAAAAAACACTTGGCGTGGGAATTCCCTGGTAGTCCAGTGGTTAGGACTCCGAGCTCTCACTGCTGAGGGCCCAGGTTTCATCTCTGGTTGGGTAACTATGATAAAGTCCTGAAGGCATGGATTGGTGTCAGAGCCCAGGAAGCCCATAGTGATTGTTGATTTACTCTAAATGAAACAAGTAAAGGGAGTATGTATGAGAGAGGAGAAGAGAGGGAAGAAAAGGAGTAGCCAGTAAAGTACCTAGAGGCTGAAATAGAGCGTATGGTTTTATTCTAGAAATACCATGAACTTTGGAGTCAGACACATCTTGGTTCAAATCTTAATTCAAAATTTCACCTGAAAGCTGCTATAGCATCTTAAACAAAAATTTTTAACTCCCTTTCAGCCTCACTTCTCCTTCATGTAATATGTGATTTATAATTACTTCCTATGGTCCTTGTAAATATTAAGTGAAATAATATATATAAAAACTTTACTCAGGTCTTAGCCACAACTGGGAATTTGTAGACTGAAGAAATGGTTGTTCTTGTTATTATGATTATAACTTAAGACTTGCTTTTAGCTGTCTGCCCCTACTAAAATGTAAGCTGATAAAGGTGTAAGTTACTACCTTTCTATATTATAACTGAAGAGAGACAAGCAGAATTGTCTGAGGAATTATCCTGGAACCTCAGGTTGCCTGGCAATGAGTCCCCTGAAATTTGGAGTTCTGTCGCTATTAGGTCAGGAGAGAGGGGTTTCCACTCTCTTAACGGAATAGCTTGTCTCTGAACTCAACCACTGAACTCAACTTTCCATGGGAATGACAGAAAGAGGCTTCCTTTCTGCCATTCAGCACGTACCTTCAACACGTAGCCTCTGCTCATAAGATCATCAGGCACTAACACCTGCTGCTATCTGGCAACTAACTGCCTCTACTCAGGCTTCTTGGTGCCACAGTCCTGACTGTTGACTAATAGACATACACAAGGCTGTTATCACTATAAAAGACATGACCAGGGACCAGGCTTCATCCTGTGCAGCGCAGCCGTATGGTGTGTCCGATATCTTGAATGTTTCTCTGGGAGATAATGAGAGAATGGGGATTGTGTGCCTCCTCTCAATGATTTTTTGGCTTTTGTGTTTCCCCAGTAAAGTCTGACTTTTACATCCAGACCGCATTACACTGTAATATTTGCCAGTACCTATCTTGCCCATATTGAACAAAACAGGTAAAAATCCTTGCCCTTGGAGTGTATATTCCATTGGGAAAAAGAAAAACAAAAAATCAAGGAAATGACTAAGAAAATGCTCTATACATCTATGTAAAATATATACATATGTAAAAGCTACATGTGTGTGTGAAAAATATGTATTAGATGAAGTTAAATGCTGTGAAGAAAAATTAAGCAGACAATGGAGAATGCTGGGAAGACATGCATACCTTATAAGCTGGTAATTTACTTATAGATATATATACCTATGCTCAGCAAATGCTCTAGATGATATACACAGTGATGCTTGTTACAGTAATGTTTAAAGTAGGAAAAAAAAAAAGGAAAGCTCTAAATGGCCATCAAAGAGATGTCACCTGGTAGTAATCTTTTTTTTTGGTCACACCACGCGTCTTGTGGGATCTTAGTCCCCCAACCAGGGATTGAACCCCAGGTCCTCGGCAGTGAAACTGTGGAGTCCTCACCCCTGGACCACCAGGGAATTCCCTGGTGGTGATCTTCCTAAGGAAAGATCGCTGTAGTCAATTATGGGTGATGGATGGAAGAAAGATAAGATTGTCACCAGGCAGATTTGGTGGAAGAACACTGAGGTAGTTTAGAAAAAAATAATAAGGACAGGTGATATTTTGGGGTGCTTACCAAGTGCTGGATGATGTTCCAAGAATTTAACATAACATTTAATCCTCACAACTCTATGTAATAGATGTTATTTTCATCTCTTTTACAGGTGAGAAAACAGAGAAAGAAAGAGGTTAAGGGACCTTCCCCAAACCACACCTTAGTGAAGACAGGCCTCAAACCAGACAGTCTGAGTTCAGAATCACTGTTTTAACTATGATTAACTATGCTACATGCCATAGGTTCTCAGTAATCATAAGATGAGAGAAAGCATAAAGAATTTTGACTGGAGAATTTTCCTGTGTGAAATTCTATTTTCTTCTATCTAGTTACCATCATTTATGTTCTGGGATTCCTGAGAAAAGGTGCTGTGGGAAGAATAATTTACATGAAAGGAATTCCAGGAATAATTTTTATGAAGGTAGTGTTTTACTGTCCCGCATTCACTTGACAAAGTTCTATCTTCATTAATATCTGCTTAGAGTAATTTGCTCTTCTAATTAGGTTTAAAAATATTTGGAGGAAAAGTACAAGAGTTTTACATAAATCATAAAAATATAATAGTCTCCTGTCTGCTCTAAGAGAGACATTTCATTAAGTGCTGAATTATGAAACTTAAAACGATAGCAGAGGCATTTTTTCCTTTATGTTTTCTCATGTATATGTTTTCACATTGTTGTTACTAGTCCTTGATTT